>NC_090647.1:323413657-323771157 GCF_040937935.1 Hyperolius riggenbachi | reverse complement strand
TAGTTCCTGCACTAGCTGGAATGCGTAAAAATGTATGCAATGTGGCCCTGACCTCCGAGGTCAGAAAACTGCCAGCGGGGGACTGGAGCAGCAGTGAGTGACTACGAGGGCACAGGATGGCTATATGGGGCTGGTAGAAGCCCCAGGTAAGTAAAACTCATTTTTTTTTTTTGCTTGGACCTTCCCTTTAAGGCTGGGTTCGCATCTGCCAGTGGGGGTGAACAGTATAGTGCCTGCTCTGATTGTCCACTGTGGTCTGACTGGAGCCCAGGGCCAAAGCGTTAACACCATAGGCTATATGGGGAATATATCCGCCTGCTCGGGATTATTGGGGACTGCACAAATGTGTGGTCTACTTACAGTGATGAATCCATTGCAGACTGACACGTGTGAACAGTTCCTACAGTATTTTATAAAATAGGAGCTGTTCACTGTCCGTTTTGTGATAAGCGTAGAACAGACAAGAAATGTCTGTTCTCAGTTCAAGTGGAAGCACAGCTTAAAACATGGCATAGCCGTGTTTTTAGCAGGGGACGGGGGTAAATGGCTGCGGTGAACCAAGCCATGCAGTTTCAAATCAGTAACCCTTAAAGGGAACCAGAGACGAACCTATGCTAAAAATGGAAAAAAAGATGTTCTACATACCTGTTGCTTCCTCCAGCCTCATAAGCTTGGATCGCTCCAACGCCGCCGTCCTCCGCTACCTCTATCGCCTGTATCGGGTCCCGTCACTTCCGCTGGATGCGACCAGTCTTCCACATGCACAGGGGCTCCCTCCGGCTTTGTGCGCCTGCGCAGCACGGAAGGAGCGTACTGTGCTTGCGTCGACTGGCCGAAATGACAGGACCGGCGGACAGAGGTAGCAGAGAAAGGCGGCGTGGGAGCGATCCAGGCTGATGGGGCTGAAGGAAGCCCCAGGTATGTATAAATATGTTATCTTTTCGTCTCTGGGTCTCTTTCAGCCTGTGATGAATAATGGTGTATGTCAATGCTTTTTATGTCATGTATGTGCTCTTATTACTTATTAGCACACTTTAATACCTGTGATATTTGTAGATTGGGCTGTTGTCTTGACAGTCTCATGCCATTCAGCAGCTGGTAGTAATCCTCACCTCCAGCATGTGAAGCTGATAGTAGACAGAATGGAATTTTGTCTTTTACAGAGAATTTTATATCGTAAAACTGTCTTTTTGTTCACAGGAAGATTGTATGGCCTTCGGAAAACCAGTCAAGTAAGTGGCCTTTTTTTTTCGCAGTAGAAACATCCTGTGAGTACTTTTTAAATTCCTAATTTTCCAACTTGCCAACTTCCTATACATCCTATGGTCAGGTCTTCCTCCAATTAAGCCAAAGAATGATTTAATCACCTCCACCATAGAAGTTTGGGAGAGGGCAATGAAACTCTTAGGGGGGACAGGGGATACAAAAGTAGCAGTTCCCCTTGCCTCTTTACGATTAGTCATCCCAAACCTCAACATTTCTAAGTGGACAGAAGCAGGGATACAAACTCTAGATGATATTATAGATGTCAAACCCAAATCTTTCTCCGGCCTTAAAGAGAAATTCAAGCTCCCTGACACAGAAAGGTTCGTCTATCTGCAAATATCCCATCTACTATCTAAAAACCAGTACTCACCACCCCTAATTAATAAAAAAATGTGGGACTTCATCGCTTCCCCGAAATATAGAAAGGGAGGAATATCCTTCTGGTACAACCTATTGATAAACACCTCCCCCTCTCCCATTAGCAAGTATACCAAGACTTGGGAGTACGACCTCCAAACTTCGCTACTGATAACCACCATTCAAAAAGCCCTAGAGACCCAAAAACGCTACTCTAAATGTATAACACATGGAAACAACGAAAAAAATACTCTATAAATGGTACCTCACCCCACGCATACTATCTAAAATGTCTCCTAACAACTCCCCTTACTGCTGGAGACAATGTTCAACTACAGGCACACTTCTCCATATACTATGGTCCTGCCCCAAGATAACCTCATTTTGGGACAAAGTATCCAAACTTATTTCTAGGATAGTAGGCTCACACACCATACTCACACCCCAATTGGCACTCTTCCTCATAGGATTGGATCAATTTCCAATGGACCTGAGACTAGTAATATCACACATCATCGCAGCAGCCAAGCACCTGGTGCTTACTAACTGGCTTCAAACCCATACCCCATCTATAACCCAAGTGATCCAATTAACTGAATATAATCTAAAAATGGAATACCTACTGAAATCCAGAGATGGTCAAAACTTGATGAGAGATAAATGGTCCTTTGACTGGCCATTATTAACGCCCGACTGAACCGATAACTTTACCACACTTATAGTTCTGACAGACCAGACTAATAAATGCTAAATGGAGATAGTATCTAAAACCCCCCTACTAAGCTCCAAACTCCGGGAATCCTCCAGATTTCCCCCCTCCCCCATCCACCTGGCCCGACCATCCATAACACTTCATGTCTCAGTCAGAGAGAGAGCAGATTGAGACCTCTGAAGATGCATTATTTTAAATAGGAATAAAAGTTCTACAAATAAGAAAATCTGATAAACAGTTACGGTTAAGAGAACCCTGAGAGAAACACCCTAGCGTCTAGGAGTAGCAGTAAATAGGTATGTTAATGTAGGTATCGTGAAGCTGTCTAGAGTTTAAAAATTGTGTACTAAGGTTGAATTTACAACCACTAATATGCAACTCTTTATGTATGCTTTAAAAGGTTTTGATTATCGAAGTAAGCATATGCACATGATTATATCTTTTTGTACAACGTATAGATAGAAGTTAAAGATGATATAGATGTTAGATTTTGTTGGAGGCCTAAGTTTTAGACCTCATGTTACACTCTAAGACGTACTGTATTCAATGCAATGAAAATTCATGTATCTGAAAGTTTAATAAAAACAAGTTAAACAAAAAAAAAATTCCTAATTTTCATCTTGTGTCATGTTTAGATACTGGCAATTAGATCCTAATCTTGTGTATGCCGGTGGGCCAAACCCATGGGACACTGCAGTTCATGAAGCTTCCGAAGAGTATAAGCATCGTATGGTAAGAGTCTGTTTTCACACCATTGTGGAATCATTAGTAACGTCAGGCCTGATGCACCATGCAACGTTAAAGTTACCTGCACACGACCGGGGAGCACTGCCTGTTAACCCATTAGCACCACAGGTCGTGACCCCTCGGCCCTAGTAACGGGAAAGTTGCATGTGCTGCATGAACTTGACAACTTTACCGTTGTGTTAGCCCATCCTCACTTAATACAATCCACAATGATTAGATCCAGATAAGCTTTTACATATAAATAGTTCTGCTATATTTTTATATTTTCTGCTCCTGTAGACCTCCCTATTGCCAACGAATGTTGCTAATTTTGGCGAGCGTATTAGATGATCCTGAGTAGTGGACTGTAACTATTTTACAGGCAGGCTACATAGAGAACCAAGAGCATTATGGATCAAGGCACAGTTTCATAGCAATTCTGGTCTCAACTAAATGTAGAGGGGTCAATCCAATACCAAGATAAGGAGTAGATGCAGAATTTATTTGGGGGGGGGGGGGTGTCGGGTTGGGTGTTGCTAAGCTGTAAGTGAACAGATCTATGTGAGTCATGCATAGCTAGCTTGTAGCAGTGATAGTTAGTAACCTGCTAAAGTGTCCTAACCTATTTTATAACCTATGCTAGTTTTTCTTTTCAGCGTTTGCACTTAAAGTGTAACTGTCGGGCATAAAATCAAAAATCAATTCTTTATTTTTATCTGGTAAACAAGTAAAAAGGAAGCTAATCAGACAATTCAAAAGTTACAAATCACCATTACCTTTCTTGTTGATTAGTGATCATTCTCCAGTTCACCTGACTTTTATTTGGTACATTGCCACACAAAGGAAGTTGCAGGGCATGCTGGGTTGTCGGTTGTTGTTGTTTTTTTTTTCCTTCTTTACTTTCCTCTCAGACTTAACTAATGCAGCCTGATTGGCTGAAGCTTCTTTCCCTCCTGTTTTCGCCTCTTACACCTCTGTTCCTCTCTGATTGGCCAATATTTCTCATGCTGAGACAATGTACCAAATAAGATTTTGATGCTGGAGAGATGCACAAAGAGCGCATTTCTCCTGCGTAGACTGGCCCTGACTGATGGAAGTGCGGGGACCCGGTACCAGAGCTGCAGACAGCGGAGGACGGCGGCATGAGAGCGATCCAAGTGGATGGGGCTGGAGGAAGCCCCAGATATGTATAAATCTTTTGGTTTTTGTGAGCTCTGGTTTCCTTTTAAATACAGGAATTGGATCATACATTAAAAATAGGATCCGCTTCCACTTTTTACACCACGCATCCGTGTACAATCCGTGTGCCGTGGTCCCAACTTGGCACATTTTCTTGGACTGCAAGGGAAAATGTGTCCAATGGAAGCCTATAAGAACAGACCCTGTCCGTTCTCAATAGGCTAGTTGCTACGTCCACATCGCCCGTTTCACCTGCATCCCGTCTCCATCATGATGTCATACTCGCCTGTCCCGCCGCCACTTAGTCCCTTAAAAAAAGCCCGGTGGCCAATCCTTATTCTACAACCTAGAATTCCAACCTGGGGTTTGTGGCCTGGCCTGGGGTGTGTGGAGGGCTAGGGGGATTGTCTCGGTTGCGGACATATTGTCACAGGGATCCATTTCCTCCTGGCCGCAGCTACAAGAGAAATATCAACCTCCAAACTCGGAGGGGTTTAGATTCATGCAAATTAGACACTTCTTGCAGCCGGGGGGCTCCGACTAGCCCGATCTAATTTAGAGTCTACATATTGCTCTACTCCCTTACCAGAGGGCCTTATCTCTAGCATGTATTATGACCTCTGGTACGCTAGGTTCTCTGGCCCCTCTAAAGCGATGACTAAGTGGCAGGACAGATTAGGGGCTCTCACGGATGAATATCAGTGGGAGGTCATCTTCTCCGCTATTGCCAGTTCTTCTAGACATACCTTAACCAAAGAAAGGAACTATAGGCTGTTTTATGATTGGTATAGAACCCCAGTCCAACTGGCCAAATGGAACCTAGTTTCTTCGGATCATTGCTTCCGGGGCTGTCCGGCCCCAGCAGACCAATTACACTGCTGGTGGTCCTGTCCCTTAGTTGCAGGATTCTGGTCCCAGTCCTTCACCTTGGCCTCGGAGGTTCTTGGGAAACAGATCCAGCCTAACCCCTGGTCGGCCCTATTTCATAAGCCTATCCCGGAGCTATCCAAGCACCAAAATAAACTTCTCGGGCAAATCTGTGGGGTCTCTAAGGCTTTACTGGCCAAATACTGGAAATCTCTCCCTCCTTCCAGGCCCGAGCTTATTAATAAAATTCAGCATATCTACACCCTGGAGAAGATGACCTCTTACATTAGAGAGACTATGCCTGCCTTCGAAAAAATCTGGGACCCCTGGACAGCGTAGAAGTCATCTCAAACCTAAGATCCCTCCCTGTGTCTCCCCTCCTACGCCTCCGTACCCTTATTATATATACCGAAGAAGGTCTGGCCACGGCAAAACTGGCTTCATGGCTATCAGCGCTCTCTATTGTTTTTATTCTCTGTTGTTTCTTTTATTTTTGGCTTAATTGTTACTCTCTGTAGAATTCTGCATTGTTCCAGTGAATTGGCAAACTCTCTATAATCCTCCCAAAAGGTCTCGATGCCCCCACAGTTGCTATGGACATACTGCCGTTATCTCAGTATGGGGTGTCAACCTATGATATCATCATTGTATAATGAACAATGCTGTACTTTTGTTATTTGTTTTGGAAAATAATAAAAACAAAGTTTAAAAAAGAAAAAAAACCCGGTGGCTGGGGCATCTCCATTGGGCTGCAAAAAAACAATGGGAATCCTCAGCAACAGGGAGAATTTGCATTGGTTAATGTTGGACCAATGAAAATTCTCCCTGTTGCTAGGCCTCCAGACTGTTGAAAGGATCGCGCGGCGGCCGGACAAGTGAGTGGCGATGCGTAAGGGCTGACGTGATCGACCCTGTGGACGTTGGGCGATGTGCAGTGTTCTCCCCAGGCACTTTTAGCTGGGTGCTCCACCCGGCTAGTTTTGGTGAGAACCCGGCTGTTATAGGCTCACCTCCCCTCTGCTGTAAGCATAGTTGTGCAGAGAAGCACCGGCCCTGCATTCTCTCATCTCACCCCATTGATGTGTGAATGCGGAACAAACGGGGGGAAATTGTTGCATGTGGATGTAGAACGAACAGTACGCATACACCTTGTGGATACGCTTACCGTTTTCGTTCTACACCCGCAAAAAGTGTGAATCGGCCCTTACTGTGATTCCACAGGTGTCTGACTTGAAGAACTGCTGAGACCAAAAAAGCAGCATGGACTTTAGGCAGTAGGCCTCTGTACTTTACTCACTCAGGTTTCCTTTGGTTGACTTGGTACATTTCATTCTTAAAACACCTAAAATTCTCATTCTGTTATGTTGTATAATGTGGATAATCTGAATCTTTGTGTTTTTTGTTTTTTGTTTTTTTTTTGTTTTTTTTATATATATTTTTAGCACAATCTTTGCTGCGACAATTGTCACTCCCATGTAGCAATGGCTCTCAACCTTATGAAGTACAATAACACATCCTGGAATATGGTAAAACTCTGTATACTGAGCCTGGTTTATAGCAAATATGTCAGGTAAGCATATGGTCTAATGACATGTATAAATGGATATTCCCTTCATCTACTGTTTTAATCCATCTGTTTTGTCTTGTTTACTTTTAGTGTTGGAGCTTTCCTAAAGACTTGGGTTCCTTTCCTGTTGTTGGTTGGGGCAATTGTCACAATTGTTCTTACTTTACATCTGCGGTGAAATTTTCTGTGGACTCATCAGTAATAGTTTGCCAGCCTGACTCTATGCCTCCATGGAGTTCTGAGTGAGATTGATCAGAGGACAGTAACCATGTTTCAGGAATTCTGTACAGTAACTTTCCTATAGGCTTGCATGTCTCCTGTGCCATGTTTTCTTGGAAAAAGAACAAGCGCCTCAAGAAATGTTCATGTAAACCTTTGAGGTATGGCTCGGACCAGCAGCCATCCCACTAAACTTCTTATTGGCTCAGACTTTCATATATTGTCGCCAGGCAAACCTAGTGGGAAGAAACCATTCACATGCACATTACCAGGTACATAGTACAGTTGTAAATATTGTGTGGAATAAAATTCCATGTCATGGCTTTTTTATTGATATCTTTAATTGATAATATTGTTGTTGGTGTTTAGAACCATCTATATTAATAAAACTATGTGTTATGGTTCTGCTTTGGGGTCAAATCATTACGTCTAGATTTTATGGTTTGTACATGGCTTTACATCTGATAGTTATACAGACTGGGCCAGACTTACCATGGAGAAGAGCAAAGGAAGCTAGAACAAAGGTAAAACAGGTAGCACATAGCAACCAATCTAAACCTCAGTTCATTTTAATAGTTAAAACCAGTCTTTAAAGGACAAAAGTAATGAGGGATATGGAGGCTGCCATATTTATTTCCTTTTAAACAATACCAGTTCCCTGGCTATCCTGCTGATCCTCAGCCTCTGAGACTTTTAGCCATAGACCCTGAACAAGCATGCAACAGATCAGGTGTTTCTAGCATTGACAGATCTGACAAGATTAGCTGTATTTATTTTTATTTATTTAAGTATTTATATAGCGCCGACATCATACGCATCGCTGTACAGAGTATATAGTGTCTTGTCACTAACTGTCCCTCAGAGGGGCTCACAATCTAATCCCTACCATAGTCATATGTCTATGTATTTATCGGGTAGTGCATGTATCATAGACTAGGGCCAGTTAAGAGAGAAGCCAATTAACTTATCTGGATGTGGGAGGAAACTGCAAAGTGCCCGGAGGAAACCCACGCAGACACAGGGAGAACATACAAACTCCTTGCAGTTGTTGACCTGGCTGGGATTCGAACCGGGGACCCAGCACTGCAAGGCGAGAGCACTAACCAACTATTACGCCAATGTGCCACCCAACAAGATGTATGCTTATTAATGCTGTTATTCAGACACTACTGCAGCTAAATAGACCACCGGTGCTGCCAGGCATCTGGATTTGTTTAAAAGGAAATGCATATGGCCACCTCCATATTCTGCTCACCACAGTTGTCCTTTAAGGCATCTGCTACTTTGAACCAGTCTTTTTTGTAAATTAGCCCATCTGTTTCACTACATTGTTTTGAATATGGAGACCCAATAGCATGGTGAGTAATTTTCAACCAAATCCCAGTAGGCATCAGTAAAAAGGGGTGGCACAGTTAGCAAGGGGTAGAGTTTGAACAGTCTACTCATAGTCTGCAAAGGAAAGCTGTCCTATCATGGGGAAACCACACTGTTCAAAGTGGCAGTCATGTGATCCTAGTGTTTCTGAGAGATCAGTGGTTGTGTGATAAGGGTCTTTCCACACTGTATCATCACAACAGACAATATTGTACGTTCACATCATTGGTGCGGTGCAGCACTTTCCATCAGAATAACGCCAGGCATGTTGTGCATTTACCAGACGTCGTGTGTTTTCAGTTGCAGTGAAGCACGCGTTGTGACTTTTCATCTATGTTGCGATGCGATAGCAACATGCATATTTTGATAGACCCTTACAATTGCACAGAGCGTCCACACACACAGCAAATAAAAATGGTGCCAAGAATCCATTCACATACACATTTCCATATCAGCAACCTGGGCTTTGTTGCATTTTGGTCCAGAGGAGAGCGGCAGTCTTTTTCTGCATAATATCAGACACCTGTTATAAAACCAGTTCAGGTTTGCTGGGTCACTTGTATCTCCACTGAGGATGCTTGGAGACCCTGCACTGACTGTTGCGTGCAGCAAGGTGAAAAGTTCTTACGTGGCCAGCATTTTTCTGAAATTTGTATTCTAGTATATCTGCTATTGGAGTGAACCTCACTAGTTGACTTTCGTTTCCCAATGTGCATCAATGGGTCTTGGGTGCCCTTGAACCTGTCATTTGTTTTCCCTGGATTACTTTTGGTAGGTACCAACCATTACACACCAGAACACTCCACAAGACCTGTCATTTTGGAAAAGCTGGAGTCACCTAGCCATGATAGTTTGTTGTTTGTCACAGACTCTTCCAGATTTTTTTCTACTTCTAGTACATTACCTTTAGGGCCAGTTTCCACATGATAAATTTCATTGCCTAGTGTGCCTGAGTAGATTTAGATCAGCAAAAACAGATAAGATGAAGTCTTTTTTTTATTATTGAATTTCTGTAATGTATTCAATACAAAACAATATTGTAAATTTAACAAACAAAATAAAATGTCTGCTACGTTGCATTTGTTTTTAGAGCATTGTATTCCCTGTTTTTATAGAAAGGGTACAAAGTTGTAAAAAAAAAAAAATCAATTGTATGTGCATATACAACAGATAAGTTAACACACTAGTATTCTGAAAAAGAGAACTCCCTGAGAAAACCAAAGCATACAAATTGTAGAACATTGATTGTATAGTACATTGAATTTCCAGCCATATTTATAATATAAATATTAGAATTATGCTGCAATGCAACTGAGCACTGTGAAGTAACCCTAACAGAGTTGCCTTCATAAAACTGGTGGAGTTGGGAGACCAATAGGCAGGGCAGTTTCTAGGCTAAACTGCTCTCAGGGCGAGGAGGTCTTGTGCTCTTCCCCCCCCAACCCCCCCCCCCCCCCCCCCCCCCCCAAGATCACTCTACTTCAACAAATTTTAATACCTACAAAGACTGTTTTTGGCCACAAAAGATGGAAAAATTGTTTTAAGAGGCCTAACACCTGGACTGTGGCATGCCGCAGGGCGATCCATGCCAAAAGTACTACCAAAAGTTGATGCAAAGTTGTGTGTTCATCGCTAAAGGGCAGAAATCAGAGTACATTTCTAAATTGCTGGAATAAAGTGCTAACATCCGACGTGTGTACATGTCGGTCAGGTAGTGTAAGTTTTATTCCCGCTTGACACCAACAGACCAAACTCACAGTTTAACGCACCGCAAACAACCACAAAAAGTTGTCAATAGTTGATATTCTCAGGACATACATTTTTAGTCCTCTCAGTGGCAATCTTTGTGTAGTGGTCGCCGTGCTCATGCGCACGTTCGCAAGAGTGCAGGTGATGGCTGTTTTCCAGCCCCTATGGTCAGTCTGAGGTAGTTCGATGACAGTAAAGTGAAACACTGATTCTGCCATGTAGGCCCAGTGTTGGCTTAGTAGGCTTTATTGATCACCTCAGATGACCATAAAAAAATTGTTTTTGCCATAACTTATGCAGCCGATCAAATTTGATATTGCATCATTGTGATATGCAAGCCCCTTCACCACGACAAGGTAAAGATCAGAAAGGGGAATTGACACCTGTATATGCCTGTTTGTTTGTTTTTTTTTGTTTTTTTACCTGGAGAAAATGTCACAAAAACGTGGCGTGGAGAGAGTAAAAACAGCAGTGTGGTGTAGTCCGGATACGAAGTTCCAATTCTTCTGGCAGGCAGTAACCTTCCGGCATCCATGCCTCATTCTTCTTAATAAAGGTCAGGTAGTCCAACACTTTTGTGACCTAGGCGACTTCTCTTTGTCAGTGACAATCCTTCCTGCTGCGCTGAAGGTTCTTTCTGACAGGACGCTTGAGGCAGGGCAAGCCAGAAGTTCGACGACAAATTGTGACAACTCTGGCCACAGGTCAAGCCTGCGCATCCAGTAGTCCAGAGGTTCATCGCTCCTCAGAGTGTTGATATCTGCACTGAGGCCAGGTAGTCTACTACCTGGCGGTCGAGGCAGTCTCTGAGGGTAGATTCTGAAGGGTTGTGACGATGCGCCGGACTAAAGAAACTGTGCGTGTTTGACATCACCATCAGAAGGAGGAGAATTACTGACACCTCTTTCTCGTCGGGCTGTGACAGCACTCTTCAACGCAGTGTAAAGCATAATTGCCATCTTGTCGTGCAACTGCTGCATCCTTTCTGCCTTGTGGTAATTTGGTAACATTTCCTCTACTTTGTGCTTATACCAAGAGTCTAGCAGCATTGCCACCCAGTACAGGTCGTGGTCCTTAAGCCTTTTTATATGGGGGTCCCTCAACAGGCAGGACAGCATGAAAGACCCCATTTGCACAAGGATGGATGCCGAGCTTACCATCTCCCTTTCCTCGTCCTCACTGCCTTAAATGACGGTCTGTTGCTCGGGTCACTTCGCAGAGGTCTGTGATATATACCACAATCAAAATGCAAAAAGGAAAATAGCACTTATGATCTTGAGGTGTATTCTGTACACAGAGTCTCGAGGAGTGTGCGCCCATCTGGCCTGACTGTGGTACGCACCTCCAAAATACACAAGACAATGACTGGATGCAGAGGTCTGCAATATATCACAATCAAAATGTAAAAAGCAGAATAGCATTTATAATCTTGGGGTGTACTCTGTACACAGACTCAGTGACTAGGAGTGTGTGATGTGCAGCTCTATAGACACTGCACACTGGATGCAGTGGGTGCTCAGTAAGGAGGACACTGTACAAACACAACCTAGGCCCCTTGAAGCTCAGGAGTCAGAGGTCTGTATAAATACAACCTATAGCAGCCCTGAGAAGGATCCTTTAATGCTCACTCAGGAGGACCATATACAAACACAACCAGTACCAGTCCTGAAAAGAACTTTTTTTTTTTTTTTAATACCCTGCTCATGACACTATAAACAGCTAGCAAGGCAGTGGTGACACATAATAGATTCCTAGCGAACGCTTTCCCTATGTGCAGCACTGCAGCTCAGTCTCTCCCTGCTCTCACTATCACTTCAGCAAGAGAATGGAGTCAACATTGCCGCTGCAACTGCATTATTAAAGGGGGGGGGGAGGTCCAGGAGGGGGTGCTAGCTGATTGGCTGCCATGTGTCTGCTGACTCTGATGTAAGGGGTCAAAGTTTAGCCCAATGATGATGTATAGGGGGCAGATTGAATCCCCCAGGTATTCGCCTGAGCAGGCAAATGCAAATACCCCATCTTCGCTGCGAAGTATTTGCCTGGCAAATACTCCGCATCTTCGCTGCGAAGTATTTGCCTGGCAAATACTCTGGCCCATCTCTAATCAGGAAGTATAGCGCATGAATCTGTGAGGTTTCAGTGTAACCTGCGCCTGCCACTGTTGAGGCTCTGCAATGAAGGGGGTAGCACAGAAGAAGAGGCCTGAGGAGAAGTAGGGAGGAGGTGGGCCTCACTGCCCACAGTTGTTAGTGTGCCCACTGTTCCTTGCTTCTACACTGCACCCGGGCGGACACTTGCCTTGTCCACCCTTAGAAATGGGGCTCCCCATAGGTACTTTATACTTGATAAGAATTTTTTAAAACTGTAATGAATTTATTATACAAAGCAGGGCTGGAATCTGCCCATGATATAAAGGAGTTTTCATCCCTATAATTATGCAACCACATGTGTATACATGATAGTTGTGCTAGTAAAAAACGAAAAAGTGAAGCATTGTTGTCACCTCCCATCTAAATCGGGCTTTCTCAACCAGGGTTCCTTGAGTACTCTGTAGGGGTTCCTTGGCTTTTTCCCCCATCGTGGGGGAAATATAGAGCACATTATAATAGGGGGTACTGGAAAAATAAACACTAGATTGGCGGTTAGAATAATAATGAGCACATTAACAAAAAGCAATACAATAAGGAAACTGTACAATTAGGGGCAGTGTAATAGGAGGTAGTTAAAAAAAAAACACTTGCATACTTTTAAAGACCATGCCTCCTGCAAAATAAATGCAGGGGTTCCTTCCAGATCAAAAAAATTGTTTGGAGGGGTTCCTTGGAATCCAAAAGTTATTTGCAGGGTTCCTCCAGGGTAAATAGGTTGACAAAAGCTGATCTAAATGAAGCTGAGGCGGGATTTGATTGATCCAATTTCGACTTGCATGAACTCAATTCTTTGCAGCCAATTGTCCTTCTCTACATGTTACTAATAAAGGTGTAGAATATCAGCTAGATAGTCATTTTAAAGCAGTAGGATCAGCCATACTATGCCAGGGAAAAAAACACATATATAAGTAGATAAATACTTGATCTACTTATATAACACATGTATTATACTGTCCACGTTTTGATTTCAGTGAATGTTATATAGTAAATTACGAGAAGTCTGTTCCTGGTGGGGGCCATGTCTTTTGCCCACAGTTAAGGCTAACTCATGATGTCATTTCTGCCCTTTACTTTTTTTCTTGTCTCCTCCAATCGCTGAGTCGCCTCAGCCTTGCTTGTAAACACAAGTGAGTAGGGGATTAGGTTTCAGATAAGCAGCTGGCAGGGAAATAAAGGGAAGAGGAGGAATAGATTATAGATAAGAACCCCCAGCATGCAATTATTTGGCACGACTACTAAAGGGCCAGTGTTCCTTAAGTATGTGATAACTCCAAATCATAACAGCAGAAAAAGTTTTGAATGCAGGATTAGCATCTTTATCACTTAATACACTCAGACCAGTTGCTGTTGAAATTTGATTTTTTATGGTGACTATACCGCTTTAAAGGTGTTTTCCTTCAAGACCTTATTTTTGGAAGTTGTGGGAAAAAATTGTTTCAGGGGCAACTGGAAGAGTTCTCAATTCTGTCTCTCATTTTTCTGCATTGTGAGGTTTCCTCTGGCATCCAATTTTTAGTATCCTTTTGTGTATTAGGGAGCTTTTATCGTAGGAGAGTAAATCCAGAATTAGAGATGTTAACACACTGTTTGCAGTTCTGCAGCATTAGTCAATCAGAGGCTGGAGCATGTGCTTGTGAATACACGTTGCAGAGTCCACCTGGAAGAATTTTGCCTTGGGACAATATTAAACACATGGGTGGGGATTTCTCTGAGAGAAGCCACGTTTAGATTTATCTCTACCCTACAATATAAATCCTAGTTATCTTTGTTTGTTTTCAGGGTAATCTGCAAGAAGAGATATATAAAGGCAGCTCATTATCTATGAAAATACATTTACTGTCTCTGTTATCTAGGAAGTTCTCAAATGTGTCAACATAAGTGCAAGAAAGAAGAACTCGATAAAGCATTGTTGGTATTTGATCAAAGTATTATGCGCCACATACAATTCACGAATAAGCACTTGAGGTAATATCAGGGGTTGCCATACAAATGGCTCCAAAATTCCTCAGCGCTAGCAAGCAAGGTACTCCTCTTTAGTAGAGGCTATGTGAAGCCAGTAAAGGTGCGTACACACGCACTACAGACACAAACGACAGGTCCGTCTGACCCTCCCGCTGGGCGGACTTTCAGCAGACTGGGCGGATGGTTCAGGAACAGCCTTATCAGTCCCCCGACAGTGCGTACACACGCACTACAGTCTGCTGAAAATCCGCCCAGCGGGAGTTGCCGACCGACCCATCGTTGGCTGCTGTAGTGCGTGTGTAACGAAAAATCCGCAACGCCGGATGGATTGCGGAAATACGGTCGCATCTGTTCCGGGAGACGGACTTTCCAACGCGGGATGCGGAAATTTGTCCGCATCCGTTGCGCAAAACCTTCCGAGCGCACAGTGCCAAACTCACCAGCGTGCTGCTCACCAGGGCTCTGTTATTGTGCCTCTAGGGGGTGCGCGCGCACGCTGGACACACCTTTTATGCTCCCAGAAAGCGGGTCAGCTGACTTTTTTAGCCTGCTCTGATTGGTTGCTGCTTGGGGTGGAGACTCCTTTCCCAGGCAGTATATAAGGAAGTGCTTTTCAGTAGCACTTCGTCTGTGTTTGCGATACCCTGTGTCAGCACTGAGACCTAGTCAGTTCCCGTGTGATAATCCGGCAGGACCCCGGCTCTTGTCACACCTAGTCAGCCTTGTATTTGATATTGTGTTATATATTGGTTTATCGCCAATATATACACATATTATACTGTCTTCATTTATCGTGTATGATTCTGTGCCTGTCTTGACTATTCTTCTGTTTCCTGATTCTGTACTTCGCCAGCCCGTACCGTTATCGACTATTGGCTTGGTTTCCGACTATTCTCTTATCTCACGTTTCTGTACTGTTGCCGCCTGATCTGTTGCCGAACCTCATTTTGTCTGACCTTTCTCCCTTCATTGGAACGTCTCCCACTGTAGGGTTCTGTCAGAGGCTTGCCTCTTTGAGACGACCTCCACTAGCAAACCATTTCTGCTAGAGGCCGAGTCCTCCACTGCGTCCTTTGGAGGATCTCACACACGGGGTTCCCATTCAGAGGTAACCACACCTCTGAGGAATTACTGTGTGGTGGACTTTTCCACAGACTTGTGAATTTACACTGTATATCATTGTTGTCTGCTGTTCCAGCTTGCTGGAGGTTGTATTTCTGTGCCCTATAGAGATACTCTATTGCACCAAGCACCTTCCTGCATCCGATTGTTCTGTGTCTCGCTATACTTGCATTATTGGTGATTCTGCAGATCACCATATAATCAGGTATAGCATCTGTATTATTGGCAATATTGCAGATCACCAATAATCAGAAAATCCGTGCTTGCTGACACCAATCGTTACAGCGTGTGTACGCACCTTAACATTTCTGCAGACACTAGTACTCAGAGATTGAGGTAATATTCACCAAATATGATTAAAGCACTTTAGTGGCTAGGGGTATAGGCAAAAATTGTCTTTAAAGTGAACCTAAACTGAGTAAAATTATTTAAAATAACCACATGATGTACTTGCAAATAAATATTGCACACTTACCTTCCTCTCAGAAGCTCACTATTTCCTTATTTCTTTTTCTAACAAGTATTCCTTACAGTTCTGACAAGTTTTCGTCAGGACTACAATATATCAGTTGCTGTCATTTCCAAGGATTGGACAAAATAATGGAAACACCTTGAAAATCAACAAAATATATTTTAATATGGTGTAGGTCCACCTTTTGCGGCAATTACTGCCTCAATTCTCCGAGGTATTGATTCATACAAATTGTGAATTGTTTCCAAAGGAATTTTAGCCCATTCTTCAGTTAAAACACCCTCCAGTTCTTTTAGAGACGATGGCGGCGGAAATCGACTTCTTACTTGAATCTCTAATAATGACCATAAATGCTCAATAATGTTGAGGTCTGGGGATTGTGGTGGCCTGATGAGATGCTCAACTTCATTAGAATGTTCCTCGTGCCATTCTTTAACAATTCTAGCTGTATGGATTGGGGCATTATCATCTTGAAAGATGGCATTCCCCTCCGGAAACAGTTCTTGAACCATAGGATGAACTTGGTCACCCAAAATTCTTAAATAGTCTCCGCTGTTAATTCTTCCGTGAAGGGAAATAATTGGCCAGGCGGATTTCCAAGAAATAGCACCCCAGATCACAGCACCCCTGCCATGGTTTACAGTTGGGAGAAGGCAGTCTGGATGAAATGCTTCTTTCGGCTGTCTCCAAACATACACCCGGCCGGAGGTCGGAAATAAGGTAAACGATTTGTCAGAGAAAATCTCATTTCTCCACTGCTCTAGGGACCAATTCTGGTGGTTTCTACACCACTCTAAACGCTTTGAAACATTTGTCTTTGAGAGCAGAGGTTTGCTAATTGCAGTTCTTCCGTGGAATCCAGATTTGTGCAGCTCCCAACAAACAGTTTTTGTAGAAACTGGGTTCTGTAGGTGTTAATTCAGCTCTGCAATGATTTTAGGAGCCGTGGTCTTGTGAGCTTTTCTTAAAATTCGATTTAGGATCCGACGGTCTCTCTCAGACAACTTCGACTTTCGGCCACAACTGTGGTTTGCTGAGGACGTTTTTCCTTCTCTTTCAAAGGCAGTCATTACTTTTGAGACAGTACCTCTTGAAATGCGAAGCATTCGGGCAGTTTCTGTTACAGTAGTGCCTGCCATACGAGCACCAACAATTTGGAAGTCTGAGAGATCTGCCATTTTTATAAATTATAAATAACTTTTGTTTAAATATCTGTAAAAAACAATTGTTTTAATTAAACATATCAAAATAACAAAGATAATAAACAAAAAAAAGTCAAATTTTGATTTCTTAAAACATGTTCAAAGATTATGATGCCAAAATGTTAGGTGTTTCCATTATTTTGCATTATATAAATGCTTTCTGTTATAACTGAAAGGGCAACTGATGAACAAGGTAATGTCCATGTTTCCCTATGGCATAAGTGGGAGATATTACAGTTGACCAGTTTGTTGACCCAGATTTTTAACCACTTCCCGACCGCCGTATTGACAAATGGCGGCCGGGAAGTGGACCCCGCAAGGACCGCCGTATAGACAAATGGCGGCGGTCCTTGTAGGGGCATGGGCGGAGCGATCGCGTCATCCGTGACGCGATCCGCCGCTCGACTCCGCTCACCCGCCGCAACATACCGCCGGCCATACGGAAGCGCCGGCGGGATGTTAACCCGACGATCGTCGGATACAAAGTGTATAATACACTTTGTAATGTTTACAAAGTGGATTATACAGGCTGCCTCCTGCCCTGGTGGTCCCAGTGTCCGAGGGACCACCAGGGCAGGCTGCAGCCACCCTAGTCTGCACCAAGCACACTGATTCCCCCCCCCCTGTCCCAGATCGCCCACAGCACCCATCAGACCCCCCCCCCCTCCCACCCCCCAGACCCCTGTTTGCACCCAATCACCCCCCTAATCACCCATCAATCACTCTCTGTCAACGCTATTTTTTTTATGCCGCCCCCCTGCACCCTCCTGATCACCCCCCCACCCCTCAGATTCTCCCCAGAACTCCCCCCCCCCCCCCATGTACTGTATGCATCTATCCCCCCTGATCACCTGTCAATCACCCATCAATCACCCCCTGTCACTGCCACCCATCAATCAGCCCCTAACCTGCCCCTTGCGGGCAATCTGATCACCCACCCACACCAATAGATCGCCCGCAGATCCGACATCAGATCACCACCCAAGCGCAGTGTTTACATCTATTCTCTCCTCTAAACACCCACTAATTACCCATCAATCACCCCCTGTCACTGCTACCTATCAGATTAGACCCCTATCTGCCCCTAGGGCACTCAATCACCCGCCCACACCCTCAGAATGCCCTCAGACCCCAGCCCTGATCACCTCGCCAGTGCATTGCTTGCATCTATTCCCCCCTCTAATCACACCTTGAGACACCCATCAATTCACCTCCTGTCACCCCAATGCCAGGGCAGTATAGGAACCCCACAAATGACCCAATTCTAGAAAGAAGACACCCAAAAGTATTCCGTTAGGAGTATGGTGAGTTCATAGAAGTTTTTATTTTTTTGTCACAAGTTAGCGGAAATTGATTTTAATTGTTTTTTTCACAAAGTGTCATTTTCCGCTAACTTGTGACAAAAAAATAAAAACTTCTATGAACTCACCATACTCCTAACGGAATACTTTTGGGTGTCTTCTTATATTCATTTAGGTGGTAGGTTGTATGAGCGAGCAATAAACCGTGAAAGCTGCAGTGGTCTGAATGGAAAAAAAGTGGCCGGTCCTTAAGCGGTGTAAAGCCCACGGTCCTCAAGTGGTTAAAATGGAGGCTGGAGAATTCCACGGGTCACAGTGAGTGAACAGGATGCAGGAGAGAAGAAAGATATAGATAAGTATACTACGCAGGAGGTAAGCATTATATGTGTATGTTTATTTTAAATTTTAAAATAAACATACACCTATAGTGCTAAAAATATTAGATACGTAAAACTAAAAAAAATGCCCACTCACTAATACCGACTGGTTCTGGTTCACTGCTTACCTTAGCAGTAGTGACCCACACATTTATCTTTGACATTTGGGAAGCCCTTTTGGGGACATTTCTAATGTACAGATATCTCATTTTACTTACAAATCACAATGAAATACCCACCAAAACTCCAAGCACTCCCCTATTTAGATTATACATTTTAATTACAGTTTTCTAGAGATCCGTGCAGTATCTTAACCCTTTTTGCCAACAACCCCAAACTATTCAGTCCCTTGTGGGTCCTTCCACAGTGGGAGTACCTGCAACTACGCTTCTAAATTAAATACATGTATCCCAGTCTCTTAAAGGGATAGTGTTAAGAAAATTTTAAAACTGTTTTTTCTTAGAATCTCCCTACTATTTCAGTTTTGTAAAGATCTGACTGAGGTATGCTCGACCACAAATAGATCAACCGTTTATTTAGATCTCCTACACGGTGGCAGCAGTGTATATGATCTATATTGGAGGTGACACAGAGAGCTTAGTGCTAAAATGTTACATGGATCTCTAGAAATCTGTAAAAAATTAGGAAGCCCTTGGAGTATTATACCTACATCATTACAAGTATTTGTTTTACTGTAATGATTATGAGTATTATGCAATATCTGCATGTGTGATATACATTTAAAAGCAATACAATGCAAATTGAAAGATATAAAAGGAATATGAAAAACAAAATGGTTTACTCTGTTGCGAAAAGATAGCTAAAAAAAGTCTGTTAAAGTGGACATTTGCTGCGAGTGAAATGCACAGCTTGGCAAACTTTTCCGCTGCTGCTTTGGGGTAGGGCCTGCGCAAGAAAAAAGGGTACTTATCCTTTAGCCAGGCGCATCCGGCAGGTGGCGCTGTTGTTGCTAATTCCAATCACAAAACTGTGAATGTAAACGCTGGATGCGCCCGGCCAACTGTGAATGTAAACGCTGTAGGTGGTAACAATATGTATATTAAAGAAGAGAGTTAATTAAATGACAAATAAGCCGTCGGCAATGTAACATATCAAGCCGCCGGCTTGCTTCGTGTCTCGCTCTCCTCCCCCCTTGCCCTCGCTCGTATAGAGCCCTGGGCGGGGGGATCATGCGTGTCCCCCCCAGAGTCGTTCGTCGCGGCAGGGAATCCTGCTTATTTTATTGCGACGAACGACTCTGGGGGGACACGCATGTCCCCCCCCCCCCTCCAGAATACGCTGATACTGAGTGATATCCATGCGTCCCTCAACTTTGACAAGATTCCCAATCCCTGCACTGGTCACACAGCCCCACAGCATGATGGAACCACCACCATATTTTACTGTAGGTAACAGGTGTTTTCCTAGGAATGCTGTGTTGTTTTTCCTCCATGCATAACGCCCTTATTCCAAAATGAAGATGGCTTGTCCAAATGTGCTTTAGCATACCTCAAGCGGATCTGTTTGTGCTGTGGGTGGAGAGAAGGCTTCCTCTGCATTACTCTCACTTACAGCATCTCCTTGTGTAAAGTGTTCCCGAATGGTTGAATGATGCACAGTGACTCCAACTGCAGCAAGATGATGTTGTAGGTCTTTGGTGCTGATCTGTGGGTTCACTTTTACTGTTCTCACCATTCGTCGCTTCTGTTTATCCGAAATGTTTCTTGGTCTGCCGCTTACATTGAACTGAGCATGTGGTCTTCCATTTCCTCAATATGTTCCTAACTGTGGAAACAGACAGCTGAAATCTCTAAGACAGTTTTCTGTATCCTGCCCCTAACCATGATGGTGAACAGTCTTTGTCTTCAGGTCATTGAGCGTTGTTTTGAGCCCCCCATGTTGCTACTCTTCAGAGAAAATTAAAAGAAGAGGGAAACTTACAATTGACCCCCTTAAATAATCTTTCTCATAACTGGATTCACCTGTGTATGTAGGTCAGGGGTCACTGAGCTTACCAAGCTAATTTGAGTTCTAATAATTAAGTTCTAAAGGTTTTGTAATCAATAAAATGACAACACTGCCCAAATGTTTGCACCTGTCTAATTTTATTTAAACAATTATTATGCACTTTCTGTAAATCCAATAAACGTTATTTCACTTCTCAAATATCACTGTGTGTGTGACTCTCTATATATTTAACTGACATTTTTTATCGTCACAACCAACTATTTATACAGGAAAATCATGACGATTAACAAGGTTGCCCAAACTTTCGCATCCCACTGTAGGTGGTATTGAAAACCAAATGAGTTAAGTTACCAAGGTTGTGCATGTAATTGGAAACGAGGAGATGGCTGAGGACAGAGCCTTGAGTTACCTCCACAGATAAAAGATGTGGAGAGGAGGTCTGATCTGAGTAGGAGACGGTGAAAGACGAGCATGGCGAGCATAGTGGGATCTAGAGATTTGTATTTTAAAGAGACACGGAAGCCAGCTTACAAACTAGTTTTTACCCTTTATTTAACTTAATCATGGTCCCTGCTAAAACGCTGCTATTCTGTGGCAAAACAAAGGTTTTTTACCCCCCAAATCCTAGGGCAAAAAATCCATGACTTTTGTGGATTTTGCTGCCCAGGGAGGCAGAGCTTAGGGCTGTAGCTCATCCTCTGTTCTCGTCAATCTGCCTGCGGATCTCCGCCTCTCCCCACCCCTCTCAGTGAAAGAAGACTGAGAGGGGTGTGGAGAGGCGGGGATTGATGCGACGAGAAGCAGAGCTACAGCCCTAAGCTCTGCCTCAATCAGAAAATGCTCCCCGGTATTTCCCCGAGATTTGGGGGGTCGTTCGGCCGTGGGAATGCGGTGGTTTAGCAGGGACCATGATCCTTTAGCCGAATAAAAGGTAAAAACGAATTTTTAAACTGGCTTCAGACTCTTTAAATAGTGGTGTTACAACTACCTTTTTGCGTGAGGAAGGAAATATACCAGTGGAGAGGGCTAGGTTAAACAGGGATGTTAGGACAGGAATGGGGGATTTCATATTTATCCTGCTTATCCCTATTGAATTTTAAAGCTCACTCTGCAATACACAGACTTTGCAATGGTAGAAAAGGCATTATTGAGTGATCTGTCAAAGCAGCTTGTAATAAAAAATGGAAAATGTATTAAAGGACCACTATCGTGAAAAATTGTAAAATTTAAAATCCAAGTGTATGCATGCATATGAAATATTCCTTTGTTCCAAAGTAAAATGCACTATAAATTTCCTTTTTCCTATGTTGCTGTAACTTACAATAGATTGTAAAAAGGATTTCGACTAGCCCATCTTCTCAATGTTTCTTCAGGGATTCTCAAGGTTTTCTTTCTTTTTTTAAATGGCAGTTGCCCAGTATAACTGCCAAAATAGTTTGCATACGAGAAGGGAGACTGGCCAGAATCTTTATATAGATCCTTTCCATGGAGCGCTTTTGTAAAAAATAAAGGAAATGCTGAGAATTCCCAGTGAGGAGATGGACTAGTACCAGGGCCGGTTCTACACTTTTTGCTGCCTGAGGAAAGCTTGTGAGGATGATCCCCCCCCCCCCCCCCCAATTTGGATTATTGCACAGCACCGGAAAATTTTCACTACAGTATAGGTAGGTAGCCAGGTATAGGTGCCCTCAGTATGGCTGCCACAGTATAGGTAGTATAGCTGCCCCAGGCATAGATAGTATAGTTGCTGCAGTGTGGGTAGTATAGTTTCCCACAGTATAGGTAGTATAGTTGCCCCCAATATAAATAGTATAGTTGCTGCCAGTATAGGTAATATAGTTCCCCCAGTATAGTTAACTAGTATAGTTGCCTCCAGTATAGCTAGTATAAATGCCCCCAGTATAGTTAGTATAGTTGCCCCCGTAGCAGCCAGGTAGGGGGGCAGCAGGCACAGCAGTGGTTAGGTGGGTTGGACACCCTCCCTCACCTGTTTCCCCCCCATCTGTGCCCCCCCCCCTCCAGCTATTAGCGCAGCGTGAAAGTAATTGCGGTGGCAGTGTGCGGGGAGTAATCTACTCACCTCTTCCTTGCGTTCCCTGATGTCGTTACGCAACGTGCCATGTCACGTTACCACAAGTATCCTCTTTCTTCAATACCGCCCACGCTGCGCTCCGACGCCTGGAACACAAGAAAGAGATGAGTAGATTACTGCCGCCGCAATTACTTTCACTCTGCGCTAATAGCTGGAGGGGGAGCGCGGGGGGGGGGAGGGGGAGACAGGTGTCCCTGTGCCCACTTCCCCCCTTTCTGGCTGCTTCTCCCTCCGCTCTCCTCACGGTGGGCGGCAGGCAGGCCAGGTACACTTCCTAGTCCTGCCTGTTGCCACCCCCCTGAGGAAGACTCCTCAATTCATCAGTAGGACAGGCCTGACTAGTACAAAATGTATCAGATCTGTCTGATTTTAAATGCTTACTGTAAGCAACAGCAACATAGCAGAAAAGTAATTTGTAGTGCACATTTTTTTTTTTTAAATGTGTGTGCCAGAACTTAGAAGCATGTATACAAAGCTCATCAAATGTTTAAAATGTTATACGGCAAGAAAAGTAAACAGTGATGTAGTCTGCATGCCTGGTGGGGTGGTGAAGATAGTCTCTAGTCAAACTTAAGCTGGCCACTAATGGACCAATTTCTAGCGGAAAAATCGTTCGATCGATCCGAAATTCTAGGTCGGCAGTGATCAAATTGCCACTAAATAATCTCCATTAATGGTTATGATCGATTATGAACGAGTGAAAAAAAAGTCGTCCGACTGAATTTTCGTGGAACGAAATTTTGAATTTTAAAGACTATTGTGATTGATAGATAGCAAAGATTGGTTCGTTGATGGTGTAGTGAACGATTTTTCTTCCGATCAGAATTTCTTATCGCTCGAATGATTTTTCGCTAGAAAATTGGACCATTAGTGGCCACCTTCACATCTGCTGACTGCATAATAGACCAGTAACTTCTGGCACTCATTTCCAGAGAAACCTGCAGGAAATCCACTGTTTATTCTGCAGCTGTTACTGTTGAAATAACTGCCAAGCATACACTTACAGTAGGTAACATAGTCATACACTGTGCACATGTAATAAAGTATTAGATGTTAAATTTAGAAAAAAACATCTAAAGCTATGTCCTTTGAGATCAATGTTTGATCATTTTTCAATGAAGCATTTCTTTAGAAAAGTAATTTTTATCACTGTAGATCCCAGAGGGAGTGGTAGGTCTCTCTGGGATGCATTTGATGACCGCATGGCTTTGTGCAAAAGTAAAATGTAATGCAAACTCCCTACCTGCAAACATTTTCTAGAGAGCAGATGCATTTCCCACTAAAGCTTGTGATGGAAACACATCCAGCCGGACACAAAACACCATTGTCCGTTCCTAACCGGCCATTTGTGATCTGGCATAACGTGAACCAAGCCTTAAAGTGAGTAAACAAGGCAGTGCAGCCTTTTTAAAGGGGAATTAAACACTGACATAACATTCAATAAAAATGTGTTTTCCTTCTTTACTTTACCCATGCAGTTATCAATTTAGCTTTTGTGCACAAGTATTATTGTCCATTTACAAATGACAAGCTCCAAAAGTACAATTTAACAGCTCTAAAAGCTGCCATTGTAATTTACTGCATAGCTATTGTGTTTGTTTATTATAATGTATTCAGTGAGAATGTGTCTTCTGTGTACACCTTCTGCTTGTGGTCAGCGGAAACACTGCTAGGAATGTTTACTAATAGTGGCAGATAAAGAAGCATAAACAAGATAATGTAATTACTTCCTCAACTTTGGATTCGGATCTAAAGGTGCCCATACACTTACACGATTTCCCGCCGATAGACAGCAGATTCGATCACTGTGATCGAATCTGCTGTGAAATTGATGCGCAAACGCTGACCGAACAGATTTCCGTTCAAAATCGATTGATCCCGTCGATCTGTCCCCGCGGAAGATTTCGCTTGATCGCCCGCGGGTCAGGAGTGTGTCAATAGCGGCGTTCAAATGTCCAACGACCGACGCTAGTGGCAATACATCACCTGTTCTGCCGGTGCGTGCCCCTGCTGACCCACTGTCCCTTCTCTGCGCTGGGCTCTAGCTGGCTTCACTTACTTCCTGTTGGAGGAAGTTTAAACAGTAGAGCGCCCTCAGTGTAGGCAGCCAATAGATCCCTCTTTGATCAGATTCGATCACAGAGGGATCTATCTGCTGGTCGATCTGGTGGCAATCGACCAGTGTATGGCAGCCTTAAGCTTCCTAATGAAGAAGAAAGTGCTGTGCTTAAATGTTTGAATGCTGTATGAAATATTTGAATTCGGGTAATAAATGTTATGCTGTAAATAAACTTTTTTATAGAGCAAAGAAAGAATGCTGGGTTTCATACCACTTTAATGTGACAGGCTTAAAAACTAGTAGCCTATTATGATATGCAATTTGTTTTATTGCCTCCTGCAACAGTTATCTAACACTGCTCTATACAAGTTGTGTCTTATAGGCCTCGTTTACATCATTTAGCGCAGATGGCTGTGCGATCGGAACGCAACGCGTCCAATCGCACGCCATCTGCGCTCCTATGCGCTGCGCTGCAGATCCGATTCATTACAATGAATGGGATCTGCGCTGCGATTCACAAAAATGCGTGCAGTACGCGATAGCGCAATCGCGCTTCCACGCAGCGCATATGATGGGAACGGCAGAAGGGCTGTCTATGCCCTTCTACCGTTCTTGCGTGTCGCACACTATACGCGCTGCGAAAATGCGCACGGCAGCGCGTATAGTCTGAACGAGGCCATACTGTATGACCTTAACTACTGTACACCTAGCTTTTAAAAGCAGAAAGATGGAATGCCAATTGCAATCTACCTCTACTTTAATGGAATAAAAAAATCCACAATTATTGCATTGCATTGTAAACATTTATTATTATTATTATTTATTTATAAAGCGCCAACATATCCCGTGGCGCTGTACAAAGTCGGAAAACAAACAAGGGGTTACATAATGATACAGACAATGATATACATCAAATATGGACACTGGTACAAGAAACAGAACTGGTGATTACCATAAAAGATGTAACATGATGAATAAAATATACAACAGAGTGCAAGCTATGAAATCAATACATTCCAAGACACAAAAAGGTGAGAGAGTCCTGCCCTTGCGATCTTACAATCTAAAGGAATTGGGGGGGGGGGGGCAAGAGGTGGGGAAGTATGCGGTATACCACAGGCAGTATGTGGTATGCACAGTGCCTGTTAAGGTTATCTAGTAAGGTTTAAAACTTGAGAGGTTGAAGGGGAATGGCCTAAGTTAGAGCGTATGCTTGTTGGATAAAGTGAGTTTTGAGGGATCGTTTAAAGATTTCAAAGGTGGGAGAGTGATGGGTGTGCTGTGGAAGGGCATTCTAGAGGAGGGGTAAGGCACGTGAGAAGTGTTGTATCTGTGAATGCGATGAGGTAATTCTAGAGGAGGATAAAAGAAGCTCATGTGCAGATCTGAGATTGTGGTTGGGTTGGTATCTGGAAACTAGTGAGTAGAGATGATCAATGAGATACAAATACTTCTGAAATTAAGCAATTTTTTTCATGCAAATATATGCAACTTGAAAAAGGACCAATCAATTTAAACCTGGGTTTAAATTGATTGGTCTATTTTCAAACTGCATACATTTGCATAAAAAATTGCATCAACTCAGAATAATTTGCATATCTTTGATAGTTGTGAGGAGATGTACGGGGGACAGAGATTGTGCAGAGCTTTGTAGGTTAGTGTTAAGAGTTTGAACTGTATCCTCTGGTTAATTGGTATCCAATGAAGAGTTTGACAGAGAGGAGCCTCAGAGGAAGACCAAGAAGAGAGATGAATGAGACAAGCAGCCGAGTTCAGTACAGATTGTAGGGGTGCCAGTCGGTTAGTTGGTAGTTCAGCAAGCAATATATTACAATAGTCCCAGCGAGATATAGTACTGTACTAACATTTTAGTTGTGTCCTGAGTGAGAAAAGGTCGGATGCATGCTATGTTTTTGAGTTGTAGATGACAAGAGCTGGTTAGGGAGTTAATGTGAGGGGGAAAAAAAATCACTAAGATCGCTTGTCTCTTTCCCTTGTACGGTCTTGCCTGCCTGGTAACACAGGCTTACTGGAAGAGAACCAACTTGCATTGCATGTGTCACTACATGGGTTGCAGAAAGACACATAGAATTCTGATATACCTAAAGATGTGCTTGGTCTTAGCTCAGTGGATAAAACACTCGCGTCAAAGGGAAGTGAGGATGTGAAAACTAATGTGTAACTATTTCCTTCACTAAACAGTGGACTGTTACCACAACTGCAAGGTGGTATAATTCAACAAGTCTAGAACATCATAGGCAGGGCCGGCCTTAGGTTTCACAGCGCCAGATGACCAGAAAACCAGATTTTTGTGCCCCCCCGCCCCCCCCCCCCCCTTTTCATCCTCTTCACGCATGCGCACACATGCATGCACACACACACACAGGCCTATATGCAATTGACCTTTTATCCAGAGATATCACCTAGTACAGTGGTTCCCAACCTTTTTGACGTCATGACACATCACACCAAATGCTTAGATCTCCGTGATACATCATATATGTATAATTGAAAAAATACTATTAATAACCATGAATGGATGGAAAGAGTGCATTATCCTGAATATACTTAAAAATGAAGGCTAGAACCTTTCAGGAATATTAATAAAAACAGTGGGACAGTTGCCCCCCCCCCCATTTAGAATACTAATACAGCACCGACAATTTGCACTATGCGTTATAGCCGCAGTGCACCCACCCAAAAAAAATGCCCTCAGACTCTGTATAGGTAGGTAGCCAGGTATAGGTGCCCCCAGTATAGGATCTCATGTGTTAGTGCCCTCAATATAGTTTGCCAAGCATAGGTGCCCTCAGTATAGGAAGTCAGATGAAGGTCTCCTTCACCCCATAGGTAGCCAGGCGTAGGTTCTAGGTTCCTCCAGTATAGGTAGGCAAGTGTTGGTGCCCTCAGTAAAGGTAGCCAGCTATAGGTGCCCCCAGTATAGGAAATCAGGTGTGGGTGCCCTCAGTATAGGTAGCCAGCTATAGGCGCCCCCCTGGAAGCCGGCGCCCTGAGCGACCGCTCTGGTCGCTCAGGTCAAAGGCCGGCTATGATCATAGCCGCCACAGACTGCATTAAAAAGGTATTTAATTTACATTAAATAACATACAGGTTTTTTTTGTAGCAATAATGTATGCAATGTCATTTTTAAATCAAAGTGTAATTACACTTAAAGGGAGCCAGAGACAGGACTTAGAGACAAATATCATAATAGATTTATACATACCTGGCCCCATTCGCATGGATCACTCCCATGCCGTTGCCCCCAGCCTTCTCAATCACCGGTACCGGGTCCCGTCACTTACGCCGGACGCGACCAGTTTTCCGCATGTGCAGGGACTCACTCCGTCTCACCAGCCCCTGCTTTATGTATGCACCTGCACAGTATGGAGGGAGCGCACTGCACCTGCGCAGTACGGAGGAAGCACACTGCGCCTGCATCGACTGGTCCTGACTGGCCGAAGTGACGGGACCCAGTACCTGCGATTGAGAATGCTGAGGACGGCTGCGTGGGAGCGATCCATGCGGATGGGGCTGGAGGAAGCCCCAGGTATGTATAAATCTATTATGATGTTCATCTCTGAGTCTCTTTAATCTAATGTCTGTTTATATAAATCCCTTGTAAAGATGATGGAGCCTAACCTGCCTGTGAATACCCACATAAGTAGATTTACATTGTATCACACGAGACATATGCATACCTCCCAACATTTTGAAATCAGAAAGAGGGACACTTAGGCCAAACCCCTGTCACAACCCTAACCACGCCCCCGATACACCCCTAATCACGCATACCATAAGGATTTTATAGGAAAAATATGTTGTTTTATAATTCAAACCACACTGGTCCTTTTTATCCTGGTTCATTTTCCTTCATATTAACATCTGAAAATAAGAAATATATCAATTTTATGGATATAAATAACATTAAGAGTATATTGAAGAAATTTTTTCAGTAGAAAAATACATATATTTATATAGATCTGTACAGGAGCCCTGAAAGAGGGACACATGAGGAAGAAACAAGGACAGATGGACTGTGTTCCCAAAGAGGGACAGCTGGGAGCTAGGCATATGCAGGTGAGGGAAACAGTAAAATACAAATAAGCGGAGTCATTATAATGTACTGCGCTGTAAACGTATGTATATATAAGAAACACACAAATGTTACAAATTCATTGATTGATCATGATCAGTTTATTACATTGAAGGTAGGTTGTACAGTAGTTTAACCTAACATATGCAATCCTGTGTGAAAAAAATGTGCACATTGGTAAATGCATTGTGTGTTGGAAAAATGCAGCATTCGATTTTAATCTTCTAAGAACTTTTTGAAATTCCTTTATGAAGACAAGAGAAAACTTTAGACATTTCGATTTTTAGTATTTATACTAGTTTAAGAACAGGGACGAGTTAAAATTTATCTTAGGTTCTAATTCATGTTTGTGGTCCATTTGGATGATATTGCCTGTTTTGGTCACTATGACTGGAAGTTAGGAGAATCTTCAGTAATACATATATCAATGATGTTTTAGCTCTTTTCTGACTAATAGCTCCCTTTTTAGGCCTTTTTCACCCAGTGTCCATTTTTGTGTTTTTGTTTTTTTTCCGCAATGCAAAAATGAACAGATAGCCCATGTCAGTCAATGGCTTACTTTACATCTTATGCGGTTTTTCATCTACAGAAATAAAAAAAAACTTTGAGCAGTGCATTTTTTTCTGCACTCCAATCTGCTTTTTAAAATAAAAATGCATTATTAGTGGATGTACACATTATACGTGGTGCAAACATGCATGGTATGTTTTGCTAAATGTATGTGAAAAAATGCATACTTGAACAGCGTGAAGGAGGTCTTTCTGTCTATATACTCAATGGGAAGTTTTCTGCCTTCTGAATGTTTTCTGCCTTCCTGTTACCAGTAAAGGGAATGAAGGAAATGCCTCCTTAGCAAGAACCTAGAAAGAAAATAAAAATGTTTCTTAAATATTTTTCTGTTGTATTCAGTCACCATGGCAAATGATAATGGAAGAGTATGACCTCCTATCTCAGATTTCCGATGCTTGGGTGAAATGACAAAGCCCTAATAATGTAGTCACTGTGGATGACGCAACCCAACTGTGCCTTCCTAGGTCATGTGAATTTAAAGGACCATGATCATGAAAAATGTAAAATAAATGTGTGCATGTACATATGAGAAGTACATTTCTCCCAGAGTAAAATGCACTATGCACTATGCACTATGAATTACTTTTCTCCTATGTTCCCGTCACTCACAGTACTTAGTGAAAATCAGACAGGTTTTGGACTAGTCCATTTCCTCATGGAAGATTCTAAGTATTTCCTTTGTTCTTTACAAAAGCACTCCCTGTAAAATATTAGTACGAAGATGTTCATCATTCTGACTATTCGTTTGCACACTGTTTTGCCAGTTGGACATGGCAACTGCCATGATACAGCGTTTGAAAATAAAGAAAATCCTGATGATCCCCCATGAGATGAACTAGTCCAATTATGTCAGATTATTACTGCCTACTGTTGGGGACAGCAATTTAGGAGAAAACTCATTCATAGTTTTCATTTTGAATTTATCAATTATTTCCCGATTGTGGTTCTTTATGCAGAACTTTCAGCAGAATACATTCCAAACACTGGGTTCCATCCAGGCCCGCCATCAGGAGGGGACAACAAGGAGTCCCGTGATGGGCCCGGGGCCTGCAGGGGGGCCCCGCCTGCCTAAACACCCACCCCCCTGCCTGCATCAGACCTCGATCAGCGGGCGACCACTGTGCGGGCGCCAGGACCTAGCGGATAAAGTACTTATATGCGGAAGTGACATCGCTTCCGCATATATAGAGCGTGGTGCGTCCGTGCACCCGCTCTAACTGGTCGGGTCGCCCGCTGGTCGAGGTCTGATGCTGGGCTGCTGCTAAGAGGTGAGGGGGGAGCCCATCACTCACTATCTAACCTGGGGGGTCCCTGTCACTCACTATATTACCTGGGGGGCGCTTGTCACTCACGATCTAACCTAGGGGCCCCTGTCACTATCTAACCTGGGGGGCGCCTGTCACTCACTATCTAACCTGGGGTGCCCCTGTCCCTCACAATCTAACCTGAGGGTGCCTGTCACTCACATATCAAGCCTGGGGGGGTGCCTGTCACTCACTATCTAACCTGGGGGCTCCTGTCACTCACTATCTAACCGGGGGGGCCCTGTCACTCACTATCTAACCTGGGGGGTGCCTGTCACTCACTATCTAACCTGGGGGGCCCCTGTCACTATCTAACCTGGCAGCCCCTGTCACTCACTATCTAACTTGAAGGGCGCCTGTCACTTACATATCAAACCTGGGGGGGTGCCTGTCACTCACTATCTAACCTAAGGGCGCCTGTCACTCACTATATTACCTGGGGGACGCTTGTCACTCACTATCTAACCTAGGGGCCCCTGTCACTATCTAACCTGGGGGACGCCTGTCACTCACTATCTAACCTGGGGGGCCCCTGTCACTCACTATCTAACCTGGGGGGTGCCTGTCACTCACTATCTAACCTGGGGGGTGCCTGTCACTCACTATCTAACCTGGGGGGCCCCTGTCACTATCTAACCTGGGGGCCCCTGTCACTCACTATCTAACTTGAAGGGCGCCTGTCACTCACATATCAAACCTGGGGGGTGCCTGTCACTCACTATCTAACCTAAGGGCGCCTGTCACTCACTATATTACCTGGGGGGCACTTGTCACTCACTATCTAACCTAGGGGCCCCTGTCACTATCTAACCTGGGGGGCGCCTGTCACTCACTATCTAACCTGGGGGCTCCTGTCACTATCTAACCGGGGGGCCCCTGTCACTCACTATCTAACCTGGGGGCCCCTGTCACTCACTATCTAACCTGGGGGCTCCTGTCACTCACTATCTAACCTGGGGGGTGCCTGTCACTCACTATCTAACCTGGGGGGGCCCTGTCACTATCTAACCTGGGGGCCCCTGTCACTCACTATCTAACTTGAAGGGCGCCTGTCACTCACATATCAAACCTGGGGGGTGCCTGTCACTCACTATCTAACCTAAGGGCGCCTGTCACTCACTATATTACCTGGGGGGCGCTTGTCACTCACTATCTATCCTAGGGGCCCCTGTCACTATCTAACCTGGGGGGCGCCTGTCACTCACTATCTAACCTGGGGGCTCCTGTCACTCACTATCTAACCGGGGGGCCCCTGTCACTCACTATCTAACCTGGGGGGTGCCTGTCACTCACTATCTAACCTGGGGGCTCCTGTCACTCACTATCTAACCGGGGGGCCCCTGTCATTCACTATCTAACCTGGGGGGCCCCTGTCACTCACTATCTAACCTGGGGGCCCCTGTCACTCCCTATCTAACTTGGGGGGCGCCTGTCACTCACATATCAAACCTGGGGGGTGCCTGTCACTCACTATCTAACCTGGGGGCTCCTGTCATTCACTATCTAACCGGGGGGCAACTGTCACTCACTATCTAACCTGGGGGGAGCCTGTCACTCACTATCTAACCTGGGGGGCCCCTGTCACTCACTATCTAACCTGGGGGTCCCTGTCACTCACTATCTAACCTGGGGTTCCCTGTCACTCACTACCTAATCTGGGAGTCCCTGTCACTCACTACCTAACCTGGGGGTCCCTGTCAGAATCCAGGTGAGAGGTGTCTACCATATTAAGCCTATTTATGTGAAAATGCTGTCTATTTATGTGCCTCATGACTGCTGAATTTGTCTTGTTGGGGGCCTAATGATTGCTGAATTTTTACTGGTTGGGGGCCTCATGATTTGTTAGGAGCCTCAAGATTGCTGAATTTGTCTTGTTGGGGGTCACACGATTGCTGACTGTGAGACTATGGGAAAAGCTGAATCATCATCATATGAGACAATAGCATTAAATCTACCTTTTTAGCTTTTTAAAACAGAAAATAAAACTGGGAGGTTCTAAAAAAATGATGGAGCACTTCCTCCTTCCGGCTTGAAGGAGGAAGTGCTCCATAGCGAGGCTTGCAACGCGTCCATTCGGACGCTTGCACCTCGTTGAAACGCTGGACGGAGAGCGGCGTTCTGGGTAATTAATTCCGCCATATCTAGCCGCTCAGCTGCCGCAATTAGAGCTAATTTGAATCACGAGTATCCACCGTGGTTATTCGTGATCAATCTGTGGAGAGCAAACCTACAACTAGCTCTGCCAACATGAAATGGCTACGCACATTTCTCAGTTTGTGGTGGGGGAGGGGGGGCCCAGGACTGATGATTTGTGAGGGGCCCCAAAATTTCTGATGGCGGCCCTCGTTCCATCCATACCATATCAGAGCAATACATTGTGCAGTACAATAACACTGCAAAAGTACAGTTAAATTATAACTGCCATAGCTCATAGAAATGATCATATGCTCAAAATGTATTGCTAAAGTCAGTTTCCTGTATCAGCAACTTCCTAGAACTTTAAGCCTTTTCTTTTTTTTAGTGTCCCTGGGGCTGAGGAATCCTCGAGAAGTCTGCTGGTACATAGAAAGTTAATAGAATTTTATATTTGTAAGAGGTGTGCCTGTCAGTGGGTGGAGTGTTCTGCAATGACTCAGAGCTACGCATTCTGCATGCACACATTCTCATACCTCAGCTCACACACAGACCAGTGACACCTGTACACCTGGCTAGGATTGGTACGGTCTCACGCAGGTAAGGGACAGCAGTGCGTACTGGGGCTTAGAAATGGACCAGCTACAATGAAGACGTACAGAGGAGGAGGAGGAAAAAGAGGTGAACTTAGGAGTAGTTTTGCCATCATCATATGTTGCATTGTGCCACTTATATACCTGACTAGAAGTGGGTGGACATAATTCAATAGTGTAGGCTAATTGTTTTCAGGTAGAATGACATTATTAACCATCTGTCTTTGTAATTGTATTCCTTTGTGTGTCTGAGCATTGTTCCTTCTGAGAGCCTAATGCTGACATACGGAAAGGGAGAGTCAGTGTTACCTGCAGTTTAACTCTCACCTGGCTATGTGTGTACTGTACAGTTTAGGATAACATCTCACTTATGTGTGCTTTGTGGTCTGGCTAAGGGATCTCTTTTCCTGTTTATGTGACACGCTGACAGGTGGAGGGCGTTCCTTTACTGTGCTCAAGAAAATTACAAAATAAGGGGCCTTGTTCTTCTAAAGTTAGTGCTACAGCAACATATTGTAAGTGCTTTAGCTCTGTGTGACATAAGCAACATCTTTTGTGTGACAGAAAAAAATCGTTTTAACCTTCAGTCCATTGTCAACTTATGTAAGGAATCCTTTGAACATTGTCTTTCATGTGTTTCAAGCCTGAGGTTGATATGACCTGGTAATTCTCATGGGCAGCCCAGTAGCAGGGCTATGTAATGGGGTGCAGAAGGCCTTCATAGAGCCTGTTAGTAACTTGGAAACTGGATTCACAAGCCTAACCACTGCCGCAGGCGCCAGTTATGACTTTACATAGTGAATTTCATGCTCCATTGGACCATGTTCAAGTTTTGCAAAATGGAGATGAAAGAGTTAAAACAAATGTAATAGAATAAATAAAAAACTGAGCAGGCTATACATGGGCTGAGAGTGGCCTGATCAGACACTAGACACTTAATACTCAACTGCTGAAATCTCAATAAAGGCATCGCGACTGTTGGACACCTCAGCACCTTCTAATTTTGTCCAAGCTTTGCAAAATTTGATTGAAAATCCCCACTCCACTAGTTTTGTACTATGTCAAGCTCTAATAAACTGTGTGTCCACCATCTGAGGCTGTTTCACTGCCAGTCTTGACCATGCTACCAATCAATAACCTGGCCAAAAGTTTATCAATCAGTAGCATGACACACAAGAGATTTCAGGCAGATTAAACTGATGCTGTAGTGAGAAGGGTATGAAGGCTGTCTTATTTATTTTGTTTTACACATGTAGCTGCCCTGCTGATCTTTGTGGCGTTACTAGTGTCTGGATCGCTCATCTGAAACAAGCATGCAGGTAGTGTGGTCATATTTTAGTCAGAACACCTGATCTGTCTTCTTATTCTGGGTAACTGGCTTAAATATTAGAGTCACATGATCAAGAGGACAGCCAGGTTGGAGAATAGCTACAATTCCATGACTTCCATATTAGCCTCTTACCAGGGCCGGATTTCTGGCAAGGCCACATAGGCCATGGCCTAGGGCACCAGAAGTTTAGGGGCGGCTCAGTGAGTGGCAATATTGCTGTTCTATGCAGCCATCTCTATCTACAAGGACAGCTTTAACCTTTGAACTCTCTGTCCTGTACTTGTGCTGTCCCTGCAAGATATGTAAGCTCTATCCTGCAGGTACACATCAGCCGAACTCTCATGGTGACACATTGGGTCCATCATCAACGAGATGGTAAGCATACCATAAAAGTTCAAAACATAACATAATCTATACGCATATTACTAAAATAGCTATTGTCTGTGACACCAATGATGGAAAGTAAGTTGAATTCTCATTGGGGCACACAGAGCTAACAACCATACAGACGATATAGTTGGCCTTGGGCGGTAAAAAGTACAAATCCGGCCCTGCCTCTTACACCGTAATGAGCAGGGTCAGCTTGTCATTTTGTTCTACATTGTGTGTTAGATGTGACCTTCCATTGTTATGACTGGCTGTTCTCTTGCTGTCTGAACTGCTCTGTTGAATATGTTCCTAATTGCATAAATATCAAATAACATTTCATAATACTGCTAAAATAAGTAGTGTACATCCTCCTCCTCACAAATCCAGTTCTGCTGCCCATCTTCATAGGGACCACTGTGTAACCATTATGGAAGAGTGCTGATAAACGTTGGGCGTAGGCCAAAAATTCTCATGTTTTTAGCAGACATAACATTTTAATTGCTCAAAATAACTGTTCATAATAATTTTCAGTGACAGATAGCTTTAAAAGCATCCCCAGTCCCTTGCAGCTGCTTCTTCTGTAGTTATATGCATTGGCTTTCTTGTTCATTGATTGCTGTTATTCCATGCTGCGGGAGGCCGCTTGCTTTCTATTTAGTACAAAACATGCAACTGTAACCCAAAATAGTAACAAATAATTGTTTTGAACACAAGTTTAATCTCTACACCTAGCGTAGGGTACTTTTTGAGCTACCCATCAACTTTAATAAAATGTGACTAGTCATACAAAAAAAAGACAATTACCGTAACTATTCATAAAATCAGTCAAAGGTGACAATATCAGTCCAGTCAACCACCAAATAGAAAAGTAAACAGAATGACTTTACGGCTTAAAGTGGTATGAAACTCAGTATTTCTTCTTTGCTCTAAAAGATTATTTACAGCATAAAATATACTACTAGCACAAAATAAGTTAGCTGAACAGCATTCAAACAGTTAAACACAGCACCTTCTCCTTCAGCGGAAAGCTTCCTGCTGCATCCGAACAGGTGATACTTTTGTTTACATTCCTTTGTCAGCTACAATTAGTATACAGCCAGTAGGTGCTGAAATTGATCTGCACACATTGTCGAACCTGAAACACCTGAGAATGAGAAGTGCTTACTGAATACAATATAATATATAAATAGAGCTGCTATGCAGTAAAATGCAATGGCAGCTTCCAGAGCAGATAAACTGTACTTTGGGAACATGTAATTTGTAAATGGGCAATAATAGGTGAGCACAAAATCCAAATATGATAACTGTATGGGTAATAAAAAGTAGAAAAACATGTTTTTATTGAACATGATGTCAGAGTTGAATCCCTCTTTAAATGGACAACACCTCTCTGGGCCATATGCAATTCACTTTTTCACCTGAGTTTTCTCCTAGGAGATAATTTTTCATCTTCAATTTAAAATAATTTTCCAGCGCTTTTCAACTAAAAAAGTAGGTGAAAAAGTACTCTCAAAATTATTTAAAATATTTTCTTGTATTCTGGTGGCTTAAAATGCATTTTATTGACAAGTTTAAAATTATCACCTAGGAGAAAACTCAGGAGAAAAAGTTAATTGCATATGGGCCTCTGTCTTATGCAATGTGGTAAATGAACGTAAGGCAGTGCAGTTTGGACAGTGAAAATCGCCAATACCAGAAGTCTTTCACACCCCACCATTTAATGCATTCACTATCTTTAGTTTGACCACAGATTATAATGATAAAGATAACAAGCACTGAGGAGGTAGCTGAAAACATGGAATGGGAACCCCTAATTTGTCAGCTAAGTCCAATAATGTTTGCATTGATAGAAATCATGGGGTTTTCCAGGGGTGCAGAATCAAAGGATTCCTTTAAGGGGTAATAGGACACTACTCCTAGTAAGCAGCAAGCTTTTTTGCTGCATAGCGAACAGATAGAAACCCCAGGGGATACAGGACCAGAAGGGTGCACCCTAAAGTGTGGAGAATAAGGATAACAGGTGTAGCATGGACTGGCATGCTGGAAGGACAGCATAACAGGGCTGACAGGACAGACAGTGTAAATAAGCTGAGGGGCAAGACAGTATGACTGAACTCACTGACAATATAGCATGACTGGACTGACTAATGGGATAGCATGGCTGGACTGACTGACAGGACAGAATAATTAAATTGACTGACAGGATAGCATGACTGGGCTGACAGGAAAGCATGACTGATTGACTGACAGGAAAGCATGACTGGGTTGACTGAAAGGACAGCATGACTGGACTGACAGGACAGCATGAATAGACTGACTGACAGGAAAGCATGACTGGACTTACTGACAGGACACAATGGGCTTGAATCACTAAGCTGTGCTGCTACAGCAGTGCAGCTTAATGACTACAGGGAGTTTTATTATTCCTTGTGCATGCTAAGCAGCCATAGTGTTCACAGTCCAATTACGCTGGGCTCAATTAGTTTAAAAAAGCGGTTCATTATATTTAATGATCACTCCACTGAACCCACCCGGAGCCCGGCAGGTCTTGTCATTTCCAAAAAACGATATAGCTGCACCTTGATTGGCCCAGTAGCCTGACTGTCCCTTGACAGTCAGGCTACTGGGCCAATCAATGCGCAGAAATATCGCAGCTTAGTGAATCAAGCCCCATGACTGGACTGACAGGACAGCATGAATGGACTGACTGACAGAAAAGCATGACTGGGCTGACGGACAGGAAAGCATGACTGGACTGACGGACAGGAAAGCATGACTGGACTGACTGAATGACAGGACAGCATGCCATAACAGGACAGCATGACTGGACTGACAGAAAAGCATGCCATGACTGGATTGACTGACAGGACAGCATGAGTGGACTGCAAAAGCTGTATACATGTACAAACGTTTGCATTTATTAAGTGGCTACTTCTAGACACATATATTACTTACGTCCCTCCCCGCCAGAAAAAAAAAATTCAAATTCCTTACGAGATGTAAGAAAAAAAACATGTTCACAGTTGTGCATGTACAGCATGTCAGTATCTAAATAGTTAACGTGATATATGCTACGGTAACAAAATAACAAAGGGATTTTATGCATTTTATGTACAAACATTATGCCTTAGTAGTTACTGGTAGCAAAGTATATAATGTTTTTAATTGTACCAGTTTATTTTATAATTTATTAAACTGTGGCAATTTTTCTTATTCTTATTTATGCTCTTCAGCAAGAGCGTTGTGTTTTCTTAGAGTACTTCTGTACAGACATTGTACTATGTCAAAGGTTAATTTATTGTTTAAACATTGTCAGTGTGAGGTTTATCAGAATACTTTATATGTATGAGGTGGGGCTTGTTTAAAACCTCAGATATTTCTCGGTCTAAAAATGGCCTAGGAATAATGGTCAGTGCTAAGCTATGTTATGTGAGCAATGTAGGAGTGTAGTGTACTCTTACAAAGAGGTCTGCCAACTTTATTTACATGTAACAGATGATTGAGCTGTCTGTGCGATAAGACTTCTCATGTCCTTGGGAGGTGTGTGAAGGTGGCTACTGGCTAGTGTCAGCGGTGTACTCTTCTATGTCTCAGTTATTATTTTCTTTTTGGGTGGGGTGATCTAAGACTTCAAAGACAGAACAAAGCTGCAGAACAAGCCTTAAAGCCTTAAGACCTTAAAGCACAAATACTATACCGCTCAATGCTGCGATTCACCGATTTTTACAGATTTGTTTCCTTTGGTTAAATCTGACTGCAATCTTTTTGCAGTGGTTAACTAGTTACAACTCCGGCCTTGCAGTGCTAGAATCCTGCATTCAATTCCTGTGCAGAACACTATATTCAGGGAGTCTGTATGTTCTCCCCAGGTTTGTGATGATTTTCACCATGCCCCACAGTTTCCTCCCACATCACAAAAATATAATTCCAAGATCACTGGCTTCCCTCCAAGATTGGTAAGGACATTAGACTGACTAGAGTAGTAATTAGATTGTGAGCACCTCTGAGTAACAGCGACACAAATTGTCCAGAATATACTAAATCAACAGCATAATTTGTAAAACACATGACTCCTGCAGGGGTGAAAGCGCATTAAATGGTTCTGGAATCTGCATGCAATTGAAATCTATGCCCTGTTTGGAGGCTCTTGTCTCTGCCAAGGCATAGATTTCAATAACCTGGTTCTATAAGCTCCTGTTGTGATTGCACTTCCACTGCCGCTACTCTCAGCTGTCCGATGACAGACAATTTTATTGGCTCCTGACCCTGTGATTAGTGTTGGGCGAACACCTGGATGTTCGGGTTCGGGAAAGTTCGCCGAACATGGCCGCAATGTTCGGCATGTTCGGGCCGAACCCCGAACTCCCCGAACATCCCGCTTTTGGGGGCCCTATGGGGTCGCAGGCATAAGGGGGGAGCATGCCCCGATCGCGGGGGGGGGGGGTCGGAAATTCCCCCCACCCCCTCCGCTAGCGCTCCCCCCTCTGCCCGCTTCCCCATACAAAAGTTTCAGGAAGTACCGGTCCGGTGGTAGTGGGTGGCTGGCACTGGGCGGCACTGTGAAGTGAGTGACTGAGGAGGAGGAGTCCGGAGAGTGACGCGTTGAGGGAGGCCGGGCAGCGGGCGGTTCAGCAGTAGTACGGTACTACTGCTGAACCGCCCGCTGCCCGGCCTCCCTCAACGCGTCACTCTCCGGACTCCTCCTCCTCAGTCACTCACTTCACAGTGCCGCCCAGTGCCAGCCACCCACTACCACCGGACCGGTACTTCCTGAAACTTTTGTATGGGGAAGCGGGCAGAGGGGGGAGCGCTAGCGGAGGGGGTGGGGGGAATTTCCGCCCCCCCCCCCCCCCCGCGATCGGGGCATGCTCCCCCCTTATGCCTGCGACCCCATAGGGGGGCAGTATTCGGCTGAACAGGGCCCTGTTCGGCCGAACAGGGGCCCTGTTCGGCCCTGTTCGGCGGCCAATTAGTAGTTCGGGGCGAAAACGAACTTAAAAGGCCGAACACCATCAGGTGTTCGGCCGAACTCGAACATCACCCGAACAGGGTGATGTTCTGCAGAACCCGAACAGTGGCGAACACTGTTCGCCCAACACTACCTGTGATCACTGTGAGCCAATCACATTGATCACTGAGGAAGGATTTTAAAAAAGGCTCTGGTCCTTATGAAGTCAAAGCCAGAAGGTCCATACGCCGTTAAATGGGAACTGAAGTAAGAGGTATACAGAGGCTGCCATATTTATTTTCTTTTAATCAATACCAGTTGCCTGGCAGCCCTGCTGGTCTATTTTTCTGCAGTAGTATCTGAATAACACCAGAAACAAGCATGCAGCTAGTCTTGTCAGATCTGACTTTAAAGTCTGAAACACCTGATCTGCTGCATGCTTGTTCAGGGGCTATGGCTAATAGTATTAGAAGCAGAGGATCAGCAGGGCTGCCAGGCAACTGGTATTGATTAAAAGGAAATAAATATGGCAGCCTCTGTATACCTCTTACTTCAGTTCCCCTTTAAGATCAGAGAGGGATTGATCTGTTTGCCACAACAGGCAAAAATCTATGCATGCATGGCCACCTTAATCCTTTCCCTTAAAATTGTATCCCTATTATCCTAATCCCTATCCTAACCCTAAATTTTAATTCCTGATTAAAAGGAAATAAATATGGCAGCCTCCGTATACCTCTTACTTCAGTTCCCCTTTAACCACATAATAATAATACCTTCTGATCCATAGAAAATATCAGATTTGAATGCTGCTGCCCTGTAAAGCTATGTACAGACTTTGAATCACTCCAGGTATCCTATATTATACTTTGCAAGTGTCCCTGTCTCCTGTCCATGTGTCAGTGCTTTTGCGCTACTGCGCATGTCAAACTGCCACCCATTGGGACAGGACGCAGGACAGGGCCAGGTGGCGGGCCGGCCGGGCGTGTGAGCATGCGCGCTGTGATGCTGCAGCGAGGACTGACCTAGAGCCCGTTTTTAAACGGGCTTAGGTCACCTAGTCAATTATAAAATGACTGCAGTACAGATATTCTGTTGGCTTGTGGCAGAGCACTTTTACTGTTCTGTGGTAAGGGGAAGGGAAAACATATGAGCAGCACTACCCTGGAGGAATGAAAAGAAAATGCGAGACAGCCATCCAACCAGACATATCACTAAGGGCTCATTTCCACTAGAGCAAATCTGTATGCGTTTCCTGCATGCAGATTTGCATAGACAGCACAAATGGATGGGACTGTTTCCACTTGTGCGGGATTCTGTGTGGTTTGTCGTGCAGAAAGAATCTGCACGGCAGACCCATCAGAATTCGCACGCTGCACACCTGCACACGATTCGTCGGTAATGTAACTAAATAGGAAAACCACAAGCATTTTAGTCTTGCGGTTTTCCCGGCGCTTCCACTTAAAAACCCATGTCAATGCTTGCCGGCATTGCATTCCAATGAGTCAGCACCGACCTTGTAAAATAGCTCTTTTATTTGTAAAGGATTAAAAGATCATGATGAGGAAGACAGCGACAGCTCCGCTGTTTCGGGCAATCTGCCCTTTCTCAAGCCGTATAGCATAACATCAATCTCCAACACAAGTAACATCTATCACTTATATAGCAAAAGAGATAATCAGGTGACCAGAGGACTAGCCAATCAGCAGCATGCAGCCCTGACGGACCTGATGGAAAACCATAGGCTTAACATTTAAATTACCTGCTGGATCCACGCCCCTCGAGGCTTTATCATATATCCCACCGCCCATCAAAGCGTAACAACGCCATCAAAATCCGGAAATCACTCACCGCCGCCAGCGCTGCTCCGTATGGGTGGGGAGGTCCTCCGTGCTCATACGGAGCAGCGCTGGCAGCGGTGAGTGATTTCCGCATTTTGATGGCATTGTTACGCTTTGATGGGCGGTGGGATATATGCTAAAGCCTCGAAGGGCGTGGATCCAGCAGGTAATTTAAATGTTAAGCCTATGGTTTTCCATCAGGTCCGTCAGGGCTGCATGCTGCTGATTGGCTAGTCCTCTGGTCACCTGATTATCTCTTTTGCTATATAAGTGATAGATGTTACTTGTGTTGGAGATTGATGTTATGCTATACGGCTTGAGAAAGGGCAGATTGCCCGAAACAGCGGAGCTGTCGCTGTCTTCTTCATCATGATCTTTTAATCCTTTACAAATAAAAGAGCTATTTTACAAGGTCGGTGCTGACTCATTGGAATGCATCTTGGAAGATACCTGTAGTGCACAGGTATATTGGAGTCTGGAGCACGACCGTTCACTATTTTTACTTCCCCCATCGGTGCTTGCCATACACAGCAATGCTTGCCGGCATTGACATGGTTAAAATCGCGTTGCACAAACCGCGAGCGATTCCGCTTGAAAATTCGCATAGAAACAGCAACGAAACCGCAACCGCATGCGGATTCGTTGCTGCGATTTTCCCGTCGAAATCGCGCCGCACAAGTGGAAACGGGCCCTAACAGGGAGGTCAACATTGGAGGACGCATGTACACACTTTTGATTTGCAGCCAAAAGGGTCACCAACAATTGTTTCAGTTGAGGCAAATGTAAAGTATGTGTAGATAGCTCTACTGCTCTGTTTCTCAAGCCTATTCCCAATCATTTCCTTAACTGTAATCAGCATCAAAGGTACTGTAATTATCTGGCTACCTGTATTCCAGGAGCCTGAAAGCTGTTTTCCTCTTTTATCCTTGTTGGAGCAGCAGCGGCGAAGGAACAGCCAGGAGAACTAAGCACATTCTATGCAAAATGTATAACATTTTTGTTTCAAATTATTTACCTCTGTTTCAATAAATTTCTGCAAGGAGGGACATACCCAGTCGCAGCTATTCTTTGTTTATTATTACTATAATTATTATAATATAATAAATATATCTGTGTCAGGAACCGGCCTGCGGCACGCCTGCGTATACGGTTCCCCGACTGCGGGTTTGACCAGATCGAGAAGGGAAGCAGCCTTAGTCGAGCTACCGCAAGGCTGTGACCCCTCAAACACTTCTCACTGCCACCACTAGCTTTTGCTAGACACGTCCATTCGGCTGTCGAGTGCTCAGCGAGCAATCCGCGTTTTCGTATTCGGGTCAGCTTTGCGCTTTAGGCCGAATATGGGAACACCAACCCACAGTACAGTTGTACAGTAACACGGCACAATCAGGCACTGACTTGTAATGCAGGTTACACTGTAGTGCAGCAAAAACACTAACAGTCGTTCCGAACGATACTGTTAGCCACTCTGCTGTCGAGCGTAACAGTGCCCATACACACAATGCAATTACAATCTCATACGGTAGGGTTGCTCAAACGTACAATCAGGCATGGACTTATACACAGTTACATTTCAGTCTCTTCTAGGCTATGAGTGTTAGTTTAGTACAGCAGAGGTCAAACTTATTAAATAACGATTTAATATTCCAGGAAAAAAGTGGAACAATGCAGAAAATAATATATACAAAAGATTTACAAAAGCAAAGTAAAAATTACAATGATAAAAGTTACAAACATACACTCAAGGCTATTTGCTTACCCAAAATAAACAGGGATCAAGATAGAAGAACCTTGGACTTGGTTTTTGTGGACGGACACAGTTCTGGTTGGACCAAGAGCCACTTAGTTTGGACCGGGAGTCCAGCTTCAGTTCCGTCAGGAGTGGACTGATTTTAGGTATCTGCCCCTGCCTTTTATGCTGGAATATTTGCCTTGAGGCTGCAAGCCCGTTTGGACGGGGGAACTAGTTTAATTAAATCTCAGACATAATTCAATTTCCAGTAGGCTGTCATGTAAGTTTCAAACATTCCTGTCCACTTTGAACTTGGCAGACTCACTTAGTCAGATAGTGTTTTGACCCAAAGGCAGCTGTCTACATTAATACAAAAGATCAAGCAATGTACCACATTTGCAGGATGCCAGAAAAAAGGGAACCTAATTACCTGTTTCCTGGCTGTCCAGAGGAACTTTATGCTAATGTCGGTCTATTGACACACACACACACAATCACATTAACAGTCCATGAAGCTAGCTGCCAATACCTTCAAAGCCAGACTGGCTGACGTCCCCATGTGATACAGCCAGAAAAATGAAAAATACGCTTCTGTGCGATACCATACGGTGGTGATATTCTGCATATTACCGTACATATCATCCTCACCCCAATATATCATCACACCTCCCCTTTTGAGAATGGTGCTGGAAGGTGACTCCCATGAATCACCTTGCCAGCGCCTACATTGCCGACCGGGCCTGGGGGGGGCCTAAATGTGTCATTACACATTTAGGTGTTCAATCTTATGCTGACCTAAATGTGTCATTACACATTTAGGTGTTCAATCTTATTACTCACATGGCTGTGAGATTTTGTCTTATCCGTTTATTTTTTATTTTTTGGTTGTGATTCTTGTCAGTTTAATTTATTTTTTCTGGATATTCTGGATGCCGTGACCTGCCCCCCTCTGCCGGGTCTTCCCCTCACGTCTTCGCTATTGCGTGCTGGGTCACATGCCGCACCCCCGGCTGGCGCAGGATGCGTATCCGGGGGCCGCTCTAATGGAGCGCATTTGCGCTCTAGTGACGCACTGCGCACCCGCCCGTCTATGGCTTTGGACGGGCGTGCGCGATGACGTGGTGGGCGGACGCCGTCGACAGGGGGGCGTGCCTTGGGGCATTCAAAAGACGCGCGAATGGCGTCTATAAGGTTTATTCTACGGCTGCCTAGCCTTTGAAAAGGCAGCTAGTGCGGCGAAACATGTCAGGCATCGACTGACAGCCGTCTATCCTTCTGGGCATATCACGAGGGTTTTCACCGGATCCTTCCCACTTCCATATCAAACAGGACTGGTAACTATGCGACCTTTCATTGTTATCCACCATCATCCTTATGCATGGACCTGTGTGGCATAAAGCTATATGAACAGTAACTCTTACCATCTCATATGGACCTGCTTGACATGCTCTGCTGCATTTAACATGGACCTGCTCCACATGCTGTGTAGCATCTAACTTCACCATCATTAAGTGTGGCCGTGCTGGTTACCATTTATTCCCTGCGATTGGGGGACTTTCAGCTTGCTCTGCTTTATACTACAGCATGCACTGCCTCGCTCTGCTTTCATCAGACGGCATTACTACTTACCAGACATAGCACACAGCGCTTGGAAGTATCACATGTGTTTGCAACAAGTTCCATTTTTTCATCTGTGCAGTATGAACTCATGATCACTGATCAGTTAACCCTGTGATGGGGGGAGTTTGTTTCTAATGGATCTATGACCCCAATGTTGCAGGAATTCATCAATGGTCTTATGATTGCCACAGGTCTTTTTGCTACATGCTGCATGTTGGTTTTGCCATCAGGATTATATCAATATTTGTCGCATTATATTGCCATGATGTTATTCACCTTTTGAACTACCTATGAACAGGTTGGAAGTTTTTTGGGGGGCTGCAGCCCCCTAATGATCCGGTGTAACTATTATGCCCAGTTGGGGTAGTTTTTAATTTTAGTGTTGTATGGGGGGATTTGTCGATACATATAACTTCTGGTATTTTTTGTATTTATAGATTCTGCGATATGTAATGATTTTGTAATAAAGCTATATATATATATATTTTCATGCACCCAAGAGCCAATTCTCATCCTTGTTGCTATTTCATGAACTGTTGTTGGCAAGGCGCATGAAGGGATTTTTCATTTGAATGGTTTGATAATCAATATAATTTACAATTTGGTTCACTTGTCCACTGATCTCTTATCCAGAGATATTTATTCATAGTACTCAGAATAGCGAGCTAAACTGCATACTAATGTACTAAACGTTCCCACCACTGCCAGCCAATTATGTCAAGAACCGGCCCGCGGCACGCCTGCGTATATGGTTCCCGACTTCGGGTTTGACCAGATCGAGAGGGGAAGCAGCCTTAGTCGAGCTACCACAAAGCTGTGACCCCTCAAACACTTCTCAATGTCACCACTAGCTTTTGCTAGACATGTCCACTCGGCTGTCGAGTGCTCAGCGCGCAATCCGCGTTTTCGTATTTGGGTCAGCTTTGCGCTTTAGGCCGAATACGGGAACGCCATGCACACCCACCCACAGTACAGTTGTACAGTAACACGGCACAATCAGGCACTGACTTGTAATGCAGGTTACACTGTAGTGCAGCAAAAACACTAACAGTCGTTCCGAACAATACTGTTAGCCACTCTGCTGTCGAGCGCAATAGTGCCCATACACACAATGCAATTACAATCTCATACGGTAGGGTTGCTCAAACATACAATCAGGCATGGACTTATACACAGTTACATTTCAGTCTCTTCTAGGCTATGAGTGTTAGTTTAGTACAGCAGAGGTCAAACTTATTAAATAACGATTTAATATTCCAGGAAAAAAGTGGAACAATGCAGAAAATAATATATACAAAAGATTTACAAAAGCAAAGTAAAAATTACAATGATAAAAGTTACAAAGATACACACAAGGCTATTTGCTTACCCAAAATAAACAGGGATCAAGATAGAAGAACCTTGGACTTGGTTTTTGTGGATTGACACAGTTCTGGTTGGACCAGGAGCCACTTAGCTTGGACCGGGAGTCCAGCTTCAGTTCCGTCAGGAGTGGACTGATTTTAGGTATCTGCCTCTGCCTTTTATGCTGGAATATTTGCCTTGAGGCTGCAAGCCCGTTTGGACGCGGGAACTAGTTTAATTAAATCTCAGACATAATTCAATTTCCAGTAGGCTGTCATGTAAATTTCAAACATTCCTGTCCACTTTGAACTTGGCAGACTCACTTAGTTGGATAGTGTTTTGACCCACAGGCAGCTGTCTACATTAATACAAAAGATCAAGCAATGTACCACATTTGCAGGATGCCAGACAAAAGGGAACCTAATTACCTGTTTCCTGGCTGTCCAGAGGAACTTTATGCTAATGTCGGTCTATTGACACACACACACAATCACATTAACAGTCCATGAAGCTAGCTGCCAATACCTTCAAAGCCAGACTGGCTGACGTCCCCATGTGATACAGCCAGAAAAATGAAAAATACGCTTCTGTGCAATACCATATGGTGGCGATATTCTGCATATTACCGTACATATCATCCTCATCCCAATATATCATCACAATCTGTAGTTTAGAATATGTTTCATGTTGTGTTTTATCCCTTAAAATGGCTCGTTATAATGCCCCTATTAGTTGTAGTTAATATTAAGCTATTTGATATACATGTATCAGAATTTGTAGCAGATCAGGTAACTTTACTAATGGTGTCCATCTGTGGTGTTTTTGGTGGTGTGCACCACTCTGTGAGCATATTAGTATTTTTTCCTGATTGGCTTGCTTGCATTCTTTCCACACCACAACATGGCACCCATGTCAGCAGGGATGAGCTTTGTGGTACACCTCTGTAGCGTTGTAGTGCTGTAGGTACTCATTTTGCCGTTAGCAGGATTTTTTTTTATTTTTTTTCCGAAAACTAGAATATTTTTTGGGGTACATTTAGGCCTCTTTCACAGAGCGACGTTAAAGTCGTACGTTAAAACAACATTTAACGCAGAATAACGCATTGCAATGAAAAATCAATGCCCTTTTCACAGTGCACACGTTGCGTTGGTGTCTAACGCTGCACGTTAAGTGAAAGTACTGCATGCTGTGCGTTATACACGACTGTTTGCACATGCTCAGTAAGGACTTGGAAGCAGTTTTCATTGCCTGTATGCTCTACTGTATGCAACGATAATGGGGCAGTGCGATTTTTTGGGGGGATTGCGTTGTAACTTGCGTTGCGACTTTAACGTTGCATCAAACCGCAACGTCCTACTGTAAAAGAGGCCTTAAAATTAAAATTGTGTTTGACCTCCCTGTATTTTGATTCATAAATGAATTTGAGGATGGGAGCTGTACTGATCTGTCTATTAGAGCTGAATACATTTTACAGAATATTAAAGTGACACTGAAGTAAAATAAAAAAATAAAAAAACTTGTGATGTAATGATTTGTATGTGTAGTACGGATAATTAATAGAACATAAGTAGCAAAGAAAATTGTTTAATATTTGAATTTTTAGATATATAGTTTTTTTTTAGTTTTTTTTTACATTGCATAATTTTGTCATATTTGCAATTACAAGCCACACTCTGTATTTTAACTACCTAAAGACCGCCCCACGCCAATGGGCGTGGACGCGGCGGCAGCCCCAGGACCACCTAACGCCTATTGGCGTCAAGTCCTGGGGCTCTAATCTGCATGAGATCGCGTGCACACTGCGCGCGCATCTCCTGCTCGGGGGGCGGAGCTCTGCCCCCTCTTCAGCCGCTCGGGAAATAAGTATTTATATGAAAAAAATAAACAAATGTGGAGCGATCAGACCCCACCAACAGAGAGCTCTGTTGGTGGGGGAAAAAGGGGGGGGGGATCACTCGTGTGCTGTGTTGTGCGGTCCTGCAGCTTGGCCTATTGCTGCAGTGGCCAATTAGAGAAAAAACAGGCTGGTCTTTAGGGGGGGTTTGCGGTCCTCAAGTGTTTAAACTATAAAACAAGCAGAGCTAACGACCCTTTCAACTTTCCTGCAGTAAAAATCTTATCTAAATCTGTCTCTGACTCAGAAAACAGAGCTCATAGAGGTTCTTTTGCATAGATAACAACTAAAGTTTCTTAACCCTTCCTGTACTGGAAACAATATTACACTCATATCTGTGCTACTAATCTATTTCTTAACTGTACTACATATACAAATCGTTATCTCATAAGTTTATTCCCACTTCATATTCCCTTTAAATCTCTGGAAAAGTGCCATGGAACTGGAAGCAGGTAATTTTGTCAACACGCGGTGGCTGATAATTTGGGTGCTGCCACAGACCACAATGTATACCAGCACCCGGTGTGTCATTTGGGCACTGGCAATATTTGGAGCCCAAATTATGGCAAGAAGGGACAGGTAGTGTTAGGTGTTAGGTTTACTGTAGGGGCTAGATTAGGAAGAAGCTAGGGGTAGAATTGGTGTTGGTAAAGGCTTTAGTAGAATATATCAGTAGTATTGCCAATATCCTGCTAGTGGCTTCACCCAGTGCCCACATTTCCCTTTAAGGTCTCCTTCATAATGGGAAGCAGAACTTCACCCTTGACATTAGTCCAACTTCTATTCTGATGGCCACTGAGCACCTTCCTACTGCAATTAATGTAGCCTTATGGCAACATTTGTAACCCCATGCATGTCAGTGCTTAATACGCGACGCAGGTGCAGACAGCAAAAAAACATTTCCTGTTATGTATGAGTTCAGCTGCACTCATGTGTAACATCATGTGAGGGATGCCTTTCCATTGCCAATATTGAGCGCTATCAAAGTGCCTGACTGGTGCACATGAGCCACTGACAGGCAGTTAATGCACTGCGTTCATCTGCTCATGTAAAAGAGGCCTAGAGCAGCCTTTCTCAACCTTTTTACACTGGAGGATCCCTTCAAATAATGTTTGCATCTAAAGAAACCCCAGCATTAGGGGGAAGTGGGGATTTACAGTATTTGGCTAGATGCATAGTCTTTCAAAGTGGGTGTGGTTATTTATCCTTGCTCCCATATGCTCTCTTTTTGTTGAATTTTGTTGACGCGATATGTTCTTTGTGTGCTATACTAAACGCTAAATGTTACTATTGTTTTTACTTTTCAAGCGTAAATTTCAAAACTGTGTGTTGTCATCATTTGCAAAATGTATTCAATAAAAAGTTTATTGATGGTAAAAAAAAAGTGGGTGTGAATGTTCTTTATAACCGCCCTACTGCTTATCTCCATTCTATGTTTCTTCTTTACATTGCTTACTATTATAGTAGCATGTTAGTGATTCTTGCTATAGAACCCACAGTTGTAGTGCTCCCCCATAGCAGCACTCTTTATTACAGCCCTTGCATACTGTAACACCGATACTGGAAGATATTTTCAATGAGGTAGTTAATGAACGTCCACACAACATTTTGAAATAAGTGCTCAAAGACTATTGTGGTTATTTTTTTCTTTAGTACCTTATCGTTTGCAGATTATTTTTTAAGGATTCAGTACAGTAAAAAACGAACAGTGTAAAACTTTACATACATGTAAAAAGGGCACCGCGGTAATTTGGGCGTCGGGAAAATTACTGATATTCCACTACAGTCAGTGGCTGATTTTGATAGTACTAAGACCTAACTTAACCACTTGCCGACCGCACACTCATACCGTGCGGCGGCAAAGTGGTAGCTGGAGGGTGCCTCCCTAATTAATCAGGAAAGGCCGCTCGCGCGCGGCCGTTTCCTGTCAGATCACGGAGCGGGTCTCCGTGAATAGCCTGCGAGCCGCTGATTGCGGCTCACAGACTAAATGTAAACGTAGGAGACACATGTCTCCTTTGTTTACATTGTACGGCGCTGCTGCGCAGCAGCGCCGTAAGGCAGATCGGCGATGCCCGGCCAATCAGCGGCCGGGGATCGCCGCCATGTGACAGGGGACAGCCTGTCACTGGCTGCACAGGAGGGATAGCGTCCTGTGCAGCCCCGATCACCGGGGGGGAGCAGGTAGGAGAGGGAGAGGGGAATTTCGCCGCGGAGGGGGGCTTTGAGGTGCCCCTCCGCAACACCCAGGCAGGCAGAAGAGATCAGACCCCCCCTGCACATCATCCCCATAGGGGGGAAAAGGGGGGGCAATCTGATCTCTCTGCCTGCTACCTGAACTGTGCTGGGGGCTGCAGAGCCCACCCAGCACAGATCACTAAAAACAGCGCTGGTCCTTAAGGGGAGGTAAAGGGTGGGTCATCAAGTGGTTAAAGGATACCAGAGACGAAAAAGATTAGGAGAAACCCCCCCCCCCCTCCTTTGGCAACTAAATGATCCTGGCAGCCTCTTCTGGTTCGCCAGAGTCGGGCATCAGTGCGCACGTGCTGGTCCGGCTGCGCATCCTACAGCGCGAGACCGCGGTCGGGAGCTCTCTGCACATTACATAATCATGACATCATGCACAGAGTTCTCCTGGCCGCAATCGTTCGCTGTGGGATGTGCCCAGCCGGGCCAGCGCCTGAGCACTGATGCCTGACTCCAGCAACCCGCAAGAGGCTGCCAGCCCGCATTTAACTGCCAAAGGAGGGGGATGGAGGAGAACGGGGAGCGGTGGTTATCAGGACAGGATCCCATACATACAGTTGTGTTCAAAATTATTCAACCCCCACTGAAATTGAGTGTTTAGGCCAGTTTGACATTGATTTTGATCATTTCAGTCATCTTGTTTTCAATTAAATCAAAGAGGCACTTGTAAGTCAGACAAATATAACATTTATAATGAAATAACCACAAATTTATTTTCTGTGCTCACATCATTATCAGTTTTATTCAACCCCAAAGTGACATTCATTCTTAGTACTTAGTACAACATCCTTTTCCAGTTATAACAGCTTTTAAACGTGAAGCATAGCTTGACACAAGTGTCTTGCAGCGATCTACGGGTATCTTAGCCCATTCTTCATGGGCCAAAGCCTCCAGTTCAGTCACATTCTTAGGCTTGCGCGCTGCAACTGCTTTCTTTAAGTCCCACCAGAGGTTCTCAATCGGATTTAAGTGTGGTGACTGCAATGGCCACTCCAAAATGTTCCAGCCTTTAATCTGCAACCATGCTCTAGTGGAGGTATGCTTGGGATCATTGTCCTGTTGAAAGGTCCAACGTCTCCCAAGCCTCAGGTTTGTGACGGACTGCATCACATTTTCATCCAATATCTCCTGATACTGAAGAGAATTCATGGTACCTTGCACACACTGAAGCTTCCCTGTACCTGCAGAAGCAAAACATCCCCAAAGCATGATTGACCCCCCGCCATGCTTCACAGTAGGCAAGGTGTTATTTTCTTCATAGGCCTTGTTCTTCCTCCTCGAAACATAGCGTTGATCCATGGGCCCAAACAGTTCTAATTTTGTTTCATCAGTCCACAGAACACTATCCCAAAACTTTTGTGATTTGTCCACATGACTTTTGGCATACTGCAGTCGACTCTTCTTATTCTTCTATTCTAGACAGCAAGGGGGTGCGCCTGGGAGTTCTGGCATGGAGGCTTTCATTATGCAGTGTGCGCCTTATTCTATGAGCTCGAACTTCAGTACCCGCATCTGGCAAATCTTTTTTCAGTTCCTCAGCAGTCACACGGGGACTTTTCTCCACTTTGCGCCTCAGGTAGCGCACAGCAGTCGAAGTCAGCATCTTCTTTCTGCCACGGCCAGGTAGCGTTTCAACAGTGCCCTTTGCCTTGAATTTGCGAATGATGCTTCCTATGGTGTCTCTTGGTATGTTTAACATCTTTGCAATCTGATGTCTAACTTTAAACATCTCCCGGTAATTAACATTAAGCTTAACATCCTCACACGAGCTCTCCCGCCAATGAGCCACAAATTACACATACCAGGAAAGGTACAAAATCTTAAAAAAAAAAAAATCAACAAAACTGAATGGGAGCCAATAACCTATATGCATTATAGCAAATAATAACTATGATAGCAGCACCAATGGGCAAAAGAGGCCCAGAAATAGGTACAATATTTCAGAGGAGTAACATCCTTTTTTCAAGAATAAGCAATGATAACGTAAGGAGAGCATGATTCATGCAGATGGTAGGAGGTAGCTCCATTCTCTTCTCGGAATAAGCCAATGATGTAATGCAATATGTGTATGTGTGCAAAAAAAAGCAAATACGGTGGACCAGTATTTAGTATGTAAAGAAGCATGATAAGCCCTTTCTAACTATAGCATGCATGTGTATAACAGGAAAATAAGGGGCAGACATGATTGAGAACTAATAACTTGGCAACAATATTCAAGTTAAACCACATGCTACAAAAATAGACCAATGGCATGTATTCTGGAAGAGTGGTAACTTACTTCATCAGTATGGTCTGTGGTATCTCTACTTTCTTCCTGCTTTCGCTAAAACCTCATACTGGCATCCACAGACTACATATACAGAGACATCGCATAAGTAAACAGACACTCTGATTTCATGCATATGTCTGTTTTTAATTTTAACGAATGTATGCATCAGTCTTACTGCATACAGTTTGTGTGCTTCTCCAAACGTATGCCTCGAACCCCTGATGTCAAAGAACTGAGTGACTTCCAATAAAGGCATATAGTAGGGCAAAATCAAGGTGGTAAAAGCTAGAGGCACATTGCCATAAAACTGACGATTCCATGAAAATAATAAAAAAGGAAACTGTTGAGTTATGTTCAGATTGACCGGAACCAGCAGTGCAATAACTGAGGAATGCAAAATGGTGAAACCATTGCACAGGTGCAGAGTGGCAGAACACATGCAAGTGAATCTGTGGTGTCAGGTGTGAATACATTTGGCCTGTATATGGCACTAGGCTACTTGTAAAACTGATAAGATTATGTGCACTGTTGTGCGTTGTTGGGCCCTATTTTCAGCTGGATATGAGACATGGAGGAAAATGCTGCTTCATGTAGAGAGCTGTTGAGGCCTGTAAATAAACCTAGTTTCAATTATACCCCCTCCATGCCTACTAAACACAACAGAATCATACCACAGCGGTTGGGTATCTTCACCAGTACATGCGGCATGTATCAAATTGATATTGTGAAATAAAAAAAACAATGACTGTTTACTTACGTGATGTCTCTGCACATGCAATATACAACCTCCAAAGATGTCAGACTTGAATAAAAATAGAATGACGTGAATTAAAAACCATTCAAACCTTAATTTTAATTGTAAGTAGTGCAAAAGTTTTATGGTTATGTGAAAATGACATGCAGTGACAGTTTGCAAAAAATTTGGACTTGGTAGAACATTGCACAATTAATTAGGTGAGCTAGCAACAGGTTATTAACATGACTGGGTTTAAAAACAGCATTGCCAACTAAGTAGCTGCTGTGTCTCTTAGAAGTAAAGATGGAGAGAGACACAGTAAAATACTGCTTTAGGACCCGGCTTGTTCACATCTAGGGAAGTGAAAAAAACGATTGGCTCAGCAAAAGCGCTTAGAAAAGCACTAAAAATCACTAACGCGCAGGTAAGTGCCGGGAGGTGCTAAGAAAAATCGCCCACAAAATCGCAAAACGCTGGCATTAGCTATTGCGATTTATGATGTGAACAAGGCCTAAAAAAGTACACAAATTTAGAATAACATACTTCCTCAGTGTGAAGACAGAACAAAAATGTTGGAGATTTCATCATCTTCCAGTCTTCCTCAACATTATTACACTGTGTACCTCTTTATGAAAGATGATGTTTGCTGAGCACCCTCATCGCCTCAATACTCGACAGATGTATACAGTATTTGTTATGAGTGCTCAACGTTTGTGTATTAATTATTTTTAAACAGGCGGGATAGTGTAATGGTTAAGGGCTCTGCCTCTGACACAGGAGACCTGGGTTCAAATCTCGGCTCTGCCTGTTTAGTAAGCCAGCGCCTATTTCAGTAAGGAGTTTCTTGGGCAAGTCTCCTTAACACTGCTACTGCCTACTGAGTGCGCTCTAGTGGCTGCTTCGCAAGCGCTTTGAGTCTGACAGGAGAAAGGCGCTATACAAATACTGCCATTATTACTATTATTTTTTCTTATAATCAACTAAAATGCTTATTGTTTATCTATACATAAATAATTATTCTTTTAAATCCTCAAACTCACTATGATAGACTGACTATGACAAGTTCAAGTAACCCTAAAAACCAAACTAGATAACCCTAAGGACCCGAAGCGGCTAACCCCAAGGACCACCTACATGGTGAGGACAAAAGTCCTACAGCATACTAATTTGTTTACATGCATATGCATAGCTCGCTGACTTAAGGTGCGTACACACGCCGGACTGGAGGCAACGACGGGTCCGTCGTTACCTCCCGCTGGGTGGGCGTGCCAACGACAGTCCGGCGTGTGTACGCACTGTCGGCGGACTGATACGGCTGCTTCTGAGCGATCCGCCGAAGCGGCTAACCCCAAGGACCACCTACATGGTGAGGACAAAAGTCCTACAGCATACTAATTTGTTTACATGCATATGCATAGCTTGCTGACTTAAGCATAGTCGGCGGACTGATACGGCTGCTTCTGAGCGATCCGCCGGGCGGATCGCTCAGAAGCAGCCGTATCAGTCCGCCGACAGTGCGTACACACGCCGGACTGTCGTTGGCACGCCCACCCAGCGGGAGGTAACGACGGACCCGTCGTTGCCTCCAGTCCGGCGTGTGTACGCACCTTACGTAACACTGAAGAGAGTGGACTTTGGAAGTTAATTGACCTCCTAGTCCATGGAAGATATATCCCAATTGACTGCTACCCCCAGACTGTAACTCAAAATGACTGGTTACATGATATGCAACCCCTCACAGAAAAATATGAAATCACTACTGTTGGAGAGTGTTTAGTGAGGTGTTTTACTTTGTGGTAAAAAAACAAAAAGAATTACAGATATGACATAAAACTATTTTATCTAACAGCTGAACATTCTTGCTTTGTAAAACATACCTAAAAAAATAAAATAAAATAAATGACATTGTTGCAATTAATGGCAGATCTTTTTTTTTTAATGGCACATCTCTTAGTGGTATTAGGGAACCTTAACTGAGAGGGATATGGATGCTTCCTTTTAAACAATACCAGTTGCTTGGTAGTCCTGCTGATCTCTTTGGCTGCAGTAGTGGCTGAATCACACACCTGAAACAAGCATGCAGCTAATCCAATCTGACTTCAGTCAGAGCACCTGATCTACATTCTTGTTGAGGGGTTGTGGCTAAAAGTATTAAATACACAGGATCAGCAGGAGAGACAGGTAACTGGTTTTATTTTGAAAGGAAAAATCCATATCCTTCTCAGTTTAGGTTCCCTTTAAGCACCAAAGCTTAAAGGGGAACTGAAGAAAGAGGTATATGGAGGCTGCCATGTTTATTTCCTTTTAAAGAGAAACTCCGACCAAGAATTTAACTTTATCCCAATCAGTAGCTGATACCCCCTTTTACATGACAAATCTATTGCATTTCACAAACAGACCATCAGGGGGCACTGTATGACTGAAATTGTGGTGAAACCCCTCCCACAAGAAGCTCTGGGACCGCGGTACTCTGGGCAAACTGCCACAATGTAAGAATGTTCACAGACAAGAAATAGCTGCTTACAGCTGTCTGTAACGGCCAGAACAGCTAGAAGCAGCTACATAACCTGCCCACAGTAACAATGTCACCATGTAATACATGTCAGAATGTGAATTTGGGAGAGGAAAGATTTTACAATGAGCAAACACTGACTAAATCATTTATACATAATTATTGTAAAAATGAAGCACTTTTTTTATTACATTATTTTCACTGGAGTTCCTCTTTAAGCAATACCAGTTGCCTGGCAGCCCTGCTGATCCTCTTCTTCTAAGTCCGCAGTCACGTGGTCCCCGCAGAGTATCAGAAAAAAAGGCGCACCAACAGCCGCACAACGCGCCCTGCTGGTCTATTTCTCTGCAGTAGTATCTGAATAACACCAGAAACACCAGAAACAAGTGGCGCTTTGAGTCCGCAAGGAGAAAAGCGCAATATAAATGTTATTTGTCTTGTCTTGTCTTCTAATACTATTAGCCATAGCCCCTGAACAAGCATGCAGTGATCAGGTGTTTCAGACTTTAAAGTCAGATCTGACAAGACTAGCTGCATGCTTGTTTCTGGTGTTATTCAGATACTACTGCAGAGAAATAGACCAGCAGGGCTGCCAGGCAACTGGTATTGATTAAAAGGAAATAAATATAGCAGCCTCCGTATACCTCTTACTTCAGTTTCCCTTTAATGATCATGTTGCTCTTCTCATGGATTCTGAAAACATGGCCCACCTACTCTGAAAGAAGAAAAACATAGAGAAATGCACCCTGTATGTATTTAGAAAGTTTAGCCTGACTAATTCCCCCTCATCTGTGGCCTCTTTCTCACCAAGACGTTGCGTTTTATCAGATGTTAAGGACGCATAACGTACCCCTAACGCAACGCCTGGTGGTGTTGGAGGTGGACGCCAGAGTGAGCCGCGTTGTGCGGCTGTTGGTGCGCCTTTTTTTTCTGATACTCTGCGGGGACCACGTGACTCTTAGCGGTGGATCACTCGTCTCGCGCGTCGATGAAGAACGTAGCTAGCTGCGAGAATTAGTGTGAATTGCAGGACACATTGATCATCAACACTTCGAACGCACCTTACGCTTGTCTGAGGGTCGCTCGTTTTTTCATGGCAATACTGAATAAATAAGAAGATTTGCATCAAAAAAGACGGTGCCGGCCTCTTCACTATATACTCTGCGGGGACCACGTGATCTAAACACTCCGCATCACGTGGTCCCGCCAGCCAATCAGCGGCCGCTCCAGGAAGTAAACACTGCAGTTGTGATGGGAAGTCCGGCTCTTTTCAATGAAACGATTCATTGAAAAGAGCCGGACTTCCTATCTCTACTGTTCCGAATAGATTCCGAGGCAGAGCAGCAGGACTGAGCCTAGTAATGGGAAGTCCGGCTCTTTTCAATGAATCGATTCTGAACAGTAGCGATAGGAAGTCCGGCTCTTTTCAATGAATCGATTAAATGAATCGAGCCGAACTTCCCATCACTATACTGCAGTGCAGTGAATATTAGCCATGTGGTTAACAATAGCGGACTCTCCCCTCCTCCTCTCCTGCTCAAAATAAAAAAAAACACAATACTGAGCATGTGCAAACAGTCTAACGAACGCACAGCATGCTGCACTTTCAAATAACGTGCAGCATTACACTGTAACGCAACATGGGCACTGTGAAAAGCCCATTGATTTTTCATTACTGTGAGTTGGGCTGCGTTGCAGGCTGCTCTAACGTGCGCCTATAACGTCCCAATGTGAAAGCAGCCTTAAAGAGAACCCGAGGTGGGAATTACTTTTACTATTGGGGCACAGAGGCTGGTTGTGCGCACTAAGACCAGCCTCTGTTGCCCCATCGTGTGCCTCCATGTCCCCCCTGCTCGCCGCTATACCCCCCGCATTGCTGGCTGTGTCGCCAGCTCAATGTTTACCTTGCGCTGTCAGTCAGCGCCGCTCCCCCGCCTCCTCCGCATCGGCGCCACCCGCCGCGTCACTTCCCTCCTATCAGCGGGAGGGAAGGGACACGGGCGGGTGCGCCGATGCGGAGGAGGCAGGGGAGCAGCGCTGACTGACAGCGCAAGGTAAACATTGAGCTGGCGACACGCTGCGTGTCGCCAGCAATGCGGGGGGTATAGCGGCGAGCAGGGGGGACATGGAGGCACACGATGGGGCAACAGAGGCTGGTCTTAGTGCGCACAACCAGCCTCTGTGCCCCAATAGTAAAAGTAATTCCCACCTCGGGTTCTCTTTAAAGGGATTCTCCCGCGAATTAAGAAAAAAATAAAAAGTGGTTTATGCATAAACTATTAAACATCCTTCTAAAATAGTGTAAAAAGTTTTTTTAAAAAATGAATGGTTTCACCAATACAACATGTAATGTAATCAGTGACGGATGATGGCTGGGAGGCTAATCCATTTGTTAGGGGTGGGGTTTTTTTTACTTTCTTTTCACAAACATAACTCCTGCCTAAGTAGTTTTCAGTGGTATAACCCACTTCTAGCAGGAATCGCCATTATAGCCCTAACTGCTAAGCTCTGCTAAGCTGCTGAATATGTGCTTACATTGTTGTTAGGCAACCAGAGAGTGCAGAGACTTGTTTGTGAAAAAAGAGTCATAAGCTGCTGGGAGAATGAATCAATCCCATCTACACCATATGATTCTTTGTCAGATTGATTCAATTTGATTTGATTCATTGATTTGATTCAAACTGACATGTCCGATTCATGATTCGATTTGATTCAAATTGAATCGAATCATGAATCGGACATGTCAGATTGAATCAAATCAAATCAATGAATCAAATCAAATTAAATCGAATCTGACAAAGAATCATATGGTGTAGATGGGACTAATTCATTCTCCCAGCAGCTTATGACTCTTTTTTCACAAACGAGTCTCTGCACTCTCTGGTTGCCTAGCAACAATGTAAACACATATTCATCAGCTTAGCAGAGCTTAGCAGTTAGGGCTATAATGGCGATTCCTGCTAGAAGTGGGTTATACCACTGAAAACTACTTAGGCAGGAGTTATGTTTGTGAAAAGAAAGCAAAAAAAAAAAACACCCCTAACAAATGGATTAGCCTCCCAGCCATCATCCATCACTGATTACATTACATGTTGTATTGATGAAACCATTCATTTTAAAAAAAAAAACTTTTTACACTATTTTAGAAGGATGTTTAATAGTTTATGCATAAACCACTTTTTATTTTTTTCCTCATTCGCGGAAGAACCCCTTTAAGGCTCGTACACCCGTCTGATGGAAGGCAACGACGGGTCCGTCGGCACATCCCGCTGGGCGGGTTTTCAGCAGACAGTACAGCGTGTGTACAGTCTGTCGGTGGACTGATAAGGCTGTTTCTGAGCGATCCGCCCGGCGGAAACCTTCTGCTGACTGCTCTACGCGAATTGGCATGAACGTGGCAGCATCCCCAGGACTGCTCAACGCCAGTTGGCGTGAAGTCCTGGGGGCGTGTTTTGCAGGAGATCGCGCACGCCAATGAGCGCGCATTTCCGCTTGAATGATGGAGCTCCGCTCCATCATCAGTCTCCCAGTGGTGATCACCGCTAGGACCCTGTTAGACGGTGAAACTGCAGTCTGTTTACAATGTACAGCGCTGCGATCTAAGGCAGTGCTGTACTGGGGACAGCCGTGTCACTCGGCTGTCCCCCTGGGGAGGTACAGGAGCGATCGGCTGGTGGGAGGAGGGAGGGAGAGAGTAAAAAAAAAAATATTAAAAAAAATAACAAATTTATATAAAATAAATAGACAAATAAATAAATAAACAAACATGGCGGCAGGGATCATAGCCCACCAACAGAAATCTCTGTTGGTGGGAAGAAAAGAGGGGAGGGATTACTTGTGTGCTGAGTTGTACGGCCCTGCAGCGAGCCCTTAAAGCTGCAGTGGCCTAGTTTGTAAAAAAATTGCCTGGCTCAGGTAGTGCAGCTCATCCAGGATGGCACATCAATGCGAACTGTGGCAAGAACGTTTTCTGTGTCTGACAGTGTAGTGTCCAGAGCATGGAGGCGCTACCAGGAGACAGGCCGGTACATCAGGAGATGTGGAGGAGGCCGTAGGAGGGCAGCAACTCAGCAGCAGGGTTGCTACCTCCGTCTTTATGCAAGGAGGAACCAGAGGAGCAGTGCCAGAGCCCTGCAAAATGACCTCCAGCCGGCCACAAATGTACTTGTGTCTGCTCAAACGGTCAGAAACAGACTCCATGAGGCTGGTATGAAGGCCCGATGTCCACAGGCGAGAGTTGTGCTTACAGCCCAACACAACGCACCACGTTTGGCTTTTGCCAGAGAGCACCAAGATTGCCAAATTTGCTACTGGCGCCTTGTGCTCTTCACAGATGAAAGCAGGTTCACACTGAGCAGGTGACAGAGTCTAAGGGGCAAGACAAGACTAATAACATTTATATCTCCCTTTCGCCTGGCGGACTCAAAGCGCCAGAGCTACAGCCACTATGACACGCTCTATAGGCAGTAGCAGTGGTAGGGGGACTTACCTAAGGTCTCCTACTGAATTGGTGCTGGGCTGGCTTACCGAACAGGCAGAGCCGAGATTTGAACCCTGGTCTCCTGTGTCAGAGGCAGAGCTCTGGAGAATGTTCTGCAACATCTTCCAGCATGACCGGTTTGGCAGTAGGTCAGTAACGGTGTGGGGTGGCATTTCTTTGGGAGGCACACAGCCCTCCATGTGCTCTCCAGAGGTAGCCTGGCTGCCATTAGGTACTGAGATGAGATCCTCAGACCCCTTGTGAGACCATATGCTGGTGCGATTGGCCCTAGGTTCCTAATAATGGAAGACAATGCTAGACCTCATGTGGCTGGAGTGTGTCAGCACTGCAGTTCCTGCAAGACAAAGGCATTGATGCTATGGACTGGCCCGTCCGTTCCTCAGCACATCCTCCTGAGCACATCTGGGAAATCATGTCTCGCTCCATCCACCAATACCATGTTGCATCACAGACTGTCCAGGAGTTGGTGGATGCTTTAGTCCAGGTCTGGGAGGAGATCCCTCAGGAGCCCATCTGCCACCTCATCAAGAGCATGCAGAAAACTACAAAAACTCCACGTCTTGGGAAAAAACAGCACTGAACTGGCCAGCCCAGTGTCCTGCAGACCAACCACTTCTGCACGTACAGGACCAAAATCGTAAAGAAGGACATGGTACTTAAAAGCTGTGCAGCAACAAGCTGTATTGGAGTCACAAGATACACGACATGTTTTGGGCGGAGGTGAGGAAGGGCTCCGCCTCCGAAACATGTTGTGTATCTTGTGACTCCAATACAGCTTGTGGCTGCAAAGCTTTTGAGTGCCGTGTCCTTCTTTACTATTTTTATCAGGAGCATGCCCAGGCATTGTAGGGAGGTCAAACAGGCACGTGGAGGCCACACACACTACTGAGCCTTATTTTATCTTGCTTTAAGGACATCACATCAAACTTGGATCACCCTGAAGTGACTTTTCCACTATAATTCTGAGTGTGACTCCAAATCCAGACCTCCATGGGTTGATAAGTTTGATTTCCATTGATATTGATATTTTTGTGTGATTTTGTTATCAGCACATTCAACTATGTAAACAAAGTATTTAATAAGAATATTTCATTCATTCAGATCTAGGATGTCTTACTTGTGTGTTCCTTTTATTTTTTTGAGCAGTGTATACATATATATATATATATATATATATATATATATATATATATATATATATATATATATATATACTATATATATATATATATATATATATATACATACAAACAGTGTATCAGAATTTTTTTGCCATTTTATTATATTGCCTGTTTTGTTAGAAGCACGTAATGCATTGTTCATTTCCTTACTCATCACTTGTGGTCTCAGTATTAGACATACATCCTGTCAATACACTACCAAGCAAAGCAACCACTATACTCCCACTCCCAGGGTAAAGCTCTCATTTGTGTCATTGTGCATGTATGTTTGTATACTGACTTACTACATGTGCTTGACTTTGTTTATATATACCAGTTTTGTTTCTGTCTTCATGACAAAATTATTTATTTCTATTTCATGTAAATTGCACAATTGTTGAGGTATGCATGCTGTGTTTACTTGTCTATACACCTTTCTGTTTACAGATCAATAACTTGTCCAGTAGATATACTGACTACTAACTACTGATTATTATACTGATCAATGTGCACATGTTTAAGAAAAGTTGACTGATAGTTGTTGGAATGGTTGGCTTCTGATGTTTGATGAATAATTATGAAGAGTATAATTTTTATCAGGTTGTTCTTTGGTTATTTTTGTATTCATTACTGCATTGTGTTTCTCCAGGTAAATAAGCATCTTCTCCCCATTGTCGTTTGGCTGGTATTACTGACCGGTGATCCCTTGCAGGCTGAGAAGACCAATGAGCCCAAAACATGGATGTGGGAGAGAATGGGGACCTTCTGGATCTCAGTTTTCTAACTGGAGAGGAGCAGAAAGTGATAACTCAGGTTCTTGAGCGAGATACAGAACTTAGGCAAAAGGATGAGCAACGTGTACGGTGAGTAATGGACACTACTTGAAGTTTTTTTTTAAACCAACATGGCTATGTAACCACTTTCTAGATTTACACGATAATATTTATGTTTGATAATCCTGGGTTCTCAACAAATGTTATGTGTTCTCCGGGTGTATTTTAATAGGCTACAGGAAGTACTTGGACATAGTTAGGAGATTGTCAAAGATAATCACAGATAAAACACTCTAGTGTAGTTCCACCCCGATAATATGTGCAAATATACATAACAGTCTCAAGACTATAGGGGTGTTTAGTTGGAACAGCAAACAGTTTTTATTCTTCAGTGATATCTAAAATCTTCTCGATTGCAGTCATGAAATGTAGACAATCATACAAAGCTTCATATTACAGAACCAAGTTGCCTGACACATGTTTCACGGCCAAAAGCCACTTCCTCATAGACACAGAATCGTATAAATATCAGGTAGAAACCAGGGATAGGTGACCACAATCTAAGGTTAGGAGTGCTTTTAAGCCAACTCCTAGATGTGCTGTCCGCCGTCACAGGTTAAAACGAACACAATAGTCCTTAAAGTTCGTTTTATCCTGTGACGGCGGACAGCTCATCTAGGTGTTGGCTTAAAGAGAATCTGTATTGTTAAAATAGCACAAAAGTAAACATACCAGTGTGTTAGGGGACATCTCCTATTACCCTCTGTCACAATTTTGCCGCTCCCCGCCGCATTAAAAGTAGTCAAAAACAGTTTTAAAAAGTTTGTTTATAAACAAACAAAATGGCCACCAAAACAGGAAGTAGGTTGATGTACAGTATGTCCACACATAGAAAATACATCCATACACAAGCAGGCTGTATACAGCCTTCCTTTTGAATCTCAAGAGATCATTTGTGTGTTTACCTTCTTCCCCCTACAGCTCTCACCCACTGAATACTAGTGACAGGCTGTGAGGCTGATCGTTTCTTCCTGTCTGTAATTCCTCAGTATGTGTCAGCCAGCTCCTTTCACAGCCTAACAGAGGAGGATTTTTATCCAGCTCTCTTATCTCACTGATAAGATAGCAGAGACACTGCTGGCTTATGTAAATAACACACACACTGGAGTGTGCATAGAGTGGCCTGGAAAGTGGTGTGCATAAACAGACCAGCACGGAAGAGTTGGCAGCCTTCCAGACACAGGGCGACAAGTCTGACAGGGGGAAAGATACATTGATTTATTACAGAGACAGTGATAGTAGAGTGCTGCAGTGAGCCAGAGCACATTAGAATAGGTTTAAGAACTTGTAGGATGGTAGAAAAAACTTTGTAATTTTTGTTAAAGAGTCTCTTTAAAACTACTAAAAACCCTAATAGTCTTGAGACTGTTTTTGAGATTTTTATCTCATTATTAAATGTAATAAATCAAAATTAACTCTTATTTGGTTGCTCAATCATTGTCATTTATGGGCCATGTGGGCCCTATACACTGAAAGTGGTGATGGCAAACTGACATTGGGTCTTTGATCCAGTGGAGGGGATATAGCTGTGTACTATAAATACAGTATTTGTAAGTGTGACAGGCAGGGATGGTCGTAGTCAGCCAACTTCGCTACCCTGGAACTACGCGTAGTTTTACGCAATTACGCTTTGCCAAACTACGGCTTCGAAATCAAATATTCGCTTCGTATGCATTTCGTAGAATACGCGTTAAAATACGCAATTACGCATAGTGCGAAGCGTAGTTTATGCGGATGCTTATGCCTGTATGCAGAAAATGTTACGCATTGATTCCTCTTTAGATGCTTATCCCGGGAAGTCTTCTATGCGTACATTCCCCTTTCCAATGCGTAAATTTGTAAGCATACAATCGTACGCGGAAAAATAGACGCGAGTAATGCATACGTAGTTCACTACGCAATACACATGTTAACTACGCATAGTAAGCGTAAGCTACGCGTAGCGGTACTTCGATACGCGTAAATTCGTAAGCGTAGTTCTGCAACGTAACCTACAAACTAGGATGCGTAGATGCAAACTACGATGCATAATTTCGCACTGGCGTAGTTTCTGCTCATCCCTGGTGACAGGACTTAAAATCTCGGTTGTAATGAGATTTGTCTCCAGTACTGTTTATTGTAACATATTCTACATGATAGGTGCTCCATCAAAAGGAAACGTCATAGATTGGGGGGTGGGTTAAGGTGTCACTGGGGGTAACGTTTTTCAGGAATATGCCCATTGTTGATATAATTGTGACTTTTGCTTTTGAGTTTAAAGAGAATCTGTATTGTTAAAATCACACAAAAGTAAACATACCAGTGCGTTAGGGGACATCTCCTATTACCCTCTGACACAATTTCGCCGCTCCTCGCCGCATTAAAAGTGGTTAAAAACAGTTTTAAAAAGTTTGTTTATAAACAAACAAAATGGCCACCAAAACAGGAAGTAGGTTGATGTACAGAATGTCCACACATAGAAAATACATCCATACACAAGCAGGCTGTATACAGCCTTCCTTTTGAATCTCAAGAGATCATTTGTGTGTTTCTTTCCCCCTGTTCTCATGCACTGAAGTTTCAGGCTGCTTGTTTCTTCCTGCAAACAGCTTTGCCCTTGTCTGTAATTCTTCAGTATGTGAAAGCCCAGCCAGCTCAGAGGACGATTTATCCAGCTTGTAAAAGATAAGAGAGAAGAGAGAAGCTGCTCTAATACTAAATAACACACAGGCAGTGTGCATAGAGGGGCCTGGAACAGGGAGTTCATAGCAGAACCACAACACTGAAGAACTTGGCAGCCTTCCAGACACAGGCCGACAAGTCTGACAGGGGAAAGATACATTGATTTATTACAGTGATAGTACAAAGTGCTGCAGTAAGCCAGAACACATTAGAATAGCTTTTTGAACTTGTAGGATGATAAAAAACAGGATGCAATTTTTGTTACAGAGTCTCTTTAACCACTTCCCGGCCGCCCCTTTGCGTTAGGCAAAAAGTGGAGCCCGCAAGGACCAGCTCATGCCCAAAGGCGGCGGTCCTTGTAAGGGCATGGGTGGAGCGATCGCGTCATCCGTGACGCGATCCTCCGCCGCCGCCTCGCTCCGCTCACCCGCCGCAACATCCCGCCGGCCATACGGAAGCGCCGGCGGGATGTTAACCCGACGATCGCCGCATACAAAGTGTATAATACACTTTGTAATGTTTACAAAGTGTATTATACAGGCTGCCTCCTGCCCTGGTGGTCCCAGTGTCCGAGGGACCACCATGGCAGGCTGCAGCCACCCTAGTCTGCACCGGCACTGCATGACACGCTGAGGGGATTTCTCCACGGGTGAGACCCATCCATACTCATATCATATTATATCACATTATGTCTAATGGAATCATGTGACAAGATATCCGGAAGCCGTTGGCTGTTTTCACTGGAACTTGTAACCTGTATATGGACAATCCTATCCTTAGACAAAGGGAGGAAGAGAGAGGGGGGCCCCCGAAGACAATCTTTGAGATATGATGGCAGAATGAAAGGTGTATGTATGCGCGGGCGACTGTGTTGGTGTGTATAGTCTTATAGGCCTAGGCCAATGATTAACATGCTGATTTAGTTGCGGGCACTGCATCACTCATGCATAACCTTTGCTCCGCATGGTCCTTTGGTTTTAAATTTAATTTGGGGAGTGATTATTACTTAATTATGGGTTACATCTAGGGGATTGTGCTTTGTATAAAATATTTTGCAATAAATCTTTTTGTATATTGGTATAATTATGGTGGCCTGAGGACCTTTCTTTTTGCTCTAATTAATTTGATTTCAGTATTCAGGTGGGCCCCACCCTATATTGTTCAGGGATATTAACCAATTTATGAAGCACCATTGCTTTCTCATTTATTAGTGTGCATAGAGGGGCCTGGAAGGGGGAGTTCATAGCAGAACCACAACACTGAAGAACTTGGCAGCCTTCCAGACACAGGCCGACAAGTCTGACAGGGGAAAGATACATTGATTTATTACAGTGATAGTACAAAGTGCTGCAGTAAGCCAGAACACATTAGAATAACTTTTTGAACTTGTAGGATGATAAAAAACAGGATGCAATTTTTGTTACAGAGTCTCTTTAACCACTTCCCGGCCGCCCCTTTGCGTTAGGCAAAAAGTAGAGCCCGCAAGGACCAGCTCATGCCCAAAGGCGGCGGTCCTTGTAAGGGCATGGGTGGAGCGATCGCGTCATCCGTGACGCGATCCTCCGCCGCCGCCTCGCTCCGCTCACCCGCCGCAACATCCCGCCGGCCATACGGAAGCGCCGGCGGGATGTTAACCCGACGATCGCCGCATACAAAGTGTATAATACACTTTGTAATGTTTACAAAGTGTATTATACAGGCTGCCTCCTGCCCTGGTGGTCCCAGTGTCCGAGGGACCACCATGGCAGGCTGCAGCCACCCTAGTCTGCACCAAGCACACTGATTCCCCCCCCCTGCCCCCTGATCGCCCACAGCACCCCTCAGACCCCCCCCACTGCCCACCCCCCAGACCCATGTTTACACCCAATCACCCCCCTAATCACCCATCAATCACTCCCTGTCACTATCTGTCAATGCAATTTTTTTTATCCCCCCCTGCCCCCTGCTCCCTCCTGATCACCCCCCCACCCCTCAGATTCTCCGCAGACCCCCCCCCCAGACCCCCCCCCCATGTACTGTATGCATCTATCCCCCCTGATCACCTGTCAATCACCCCCTGTCACTGCCACCCATCAATCAGCCCCTAATCTGCCCCTTTCGGGCAATCTGATCACCCACCCACACCAATAGATCGCCCGCAGATCCGACATCAGATCACCTCCCAAGCGCAGTGTTTACATCTATTCTCTCCTCTAAACACCCACTAATTACCCATCAATCACCCATCAATCACCCCCTATCACCACCTGTCACTGTTACCCATCAGATCAGACCCTAATCTGCCCCTTGCGGGCACCCAATCACCCGCCTACACGCTCAGATTGCCCTCAGACCCCCCCTTATCAATTCGCCAGGGCATTATTTACATCTGTCCTTCCCTGTAATAACCCACTGATCACCTGTCAATCACCTGTCAATCACCCATCAATCACCCCCTGTCACTGCCACCCATCAATCACCCCCTGTCACTGCCACCCATCAATCAGCCCCTAACCTGCCCCTTGCGGGCAATCTGATCACCCACCCACACCAATAGATCGCCCGCAGATCCGACATCAGATCAACTCCCAAGCGCAGTGTTTACATCTATTCTCTCCTCTAAACACCCACTAATTACCCAGCAATCACCCCCTATCACCACCTGTCACTGTTACCCATCAGATCAGACCCTAATCTGCCCCTTGCGGGCACCCAATCACCCGCCTACACGCTCAGATTGCCCTCAGACCCCCCCTTATCAATTCGCCAGGGCATTATTTACATCTGTCCTTCCCTGTAATAACCAACTGATCACCTGTCAATCACCTGTCAATCACCCATCAATCACCCCCTGTCACTGCCACCCATCAATCACCCCCCGTCACTGCCACCCATCAATCAGCCCCTAACCTGCCCCTTGCGGGCAATCTGATCACCCACCCACACCAATAGATCGCCCGCAGATCCGACATCAGATCACCTCCCAAGTGCAGTGTTTACATCTGTTCTCTCCTCCAAACACCCACTAATTACCCATCAATCACCCCGTGTCACTGCTACCCATCAGATTAGACCCCTATCTGCCCCTAGGGCACTCAATCACCCGCCCATACCCTCAGAACGCCCTCAGACCCCAGCCCTGATCACCTCGCCAGTGCATTGCTTGCATCTATTCCCCCTCTAATCACCCCTCAATCACCTCCTGTCACCCCCTAGCACACCTACCCATCAGATCAGGCCCTAATTTGCCCTGTGTGGGCTCCTGATCACTCGGACAAACCCTCAGATCCCCCTCAGACCCCCTTCCGATCACCTCCCCAGTGCATTGATTGCATCTATTTTCCCCTCTAACCACCCCCTGAGACACCCATCAATCACCTTCTGTCACCCCCTAGCACTCCTATCCATCAGATCAGGCCCAATACAACCTGTCATCTAAAAGGCCACCCTGCTTATGACCAGTTCCACAAAATTCGCCCCCTCATAGACCACCTGTCATCAAAATTTTCAGATGCTTATACCCCTGAACAGTCATTTTGAGACATTTGGTTTCCAGACTACTCACGGTTTTGGGCCCGTAAAATGCCAGGGCGGTATAGGAACCCCACAAGTGACCCCATTTTAGAAAAAAAGACACCCCAAGGTATTCTGTTAGGTGTATGACGAGTTCATAGAAGATTTTATTTTTTGTCAAAAGTTAGCGGAAATTGATTTTTATTGTTTTTTTTTCACAAAGTGTCATTTTTCACTAACTTGTGACAAAAAATAAAATCTTCTATGAACTCACCATACTCCTAACGGAATACCTTGGGGTGTCTTCTTTCTAAAATGGGGTCACTTGTGGGGTTCCTATACTGCCCTGGCATTTTAGGGGCCCTAAACCGTGAGGAGAAGTCTAGAAAACAAATGCCTCAAAATGACCTGTGAATAGGACGTTGGGCCCCTTAGCGCACCTAGGCTGCAAAAATGTGTCACACATGTGGTATCGCCATACTCAGGAGAAGTAGTATAATGTGTTTTGGGGTGTATTTTTACACATACCCATGCTGGGTGGGAGAAATCTCTCTGTAAATAGACAATTGTGTGTAAAAAAAATCAAAAGATTGTCATTTACAGAGATATTCTCCCACCCAGCATGGGTATGTGTAAAAATACACCACAAAATACATTATACTACTTCTCCTGAGTACGGCGGTACCACATGTGTGGCACTTTTTTACACCCTAAGTGCGCTAAGGGGCCCAAAGTCCAATGAGTACCTTTAGGATTTCACAGGTCATTTTGCGACATTGTTGGTTTCAAGACTACTCCTCACGGTTTAGGGCCCCTAAAATGCCAGGGCAGTATAGGAACCCCACAAATGACCCCATTCTAGAAAGAAGACACCCAAAGGTATTCCGTTAGGAGTATGGTGAGTTCATAGAAGATTTTATTTCTTGTCACAAGTTAGCGGAAAATGACACTTTGTGAAAAAAAAACAATACAAATCAATTTCCGCTAACTTGTGACAGAAAATAAAATCTTCTATGAACTCACCATACTCCTAACGGAATACCTTGGGGTGTCTTCTTTCTAAAATGGGGTCATTAGTGGGGTTCCTATACTGCCCTGGCATTTTAGGGGCCCTAAACCGTGAGGAGTAGTCTTGAAACAAAAATGACCTGTGAAATCCTAAAGGTACTCATTGGACTTTGGGCCCCTTAGCGCAGTTAGGGTGCAAAAAAGTGCCACACATGTGGTATCGCCGTACTTGGGAGAAGTAGTACAATGTGTTTTGGGGTGTATTTTCACACATACCCATGCTGGGTGGGAGAAATATCTCTGTAAATAGACAATTGTGTGTAAAAAAAATCAAAAGATTGTCATTTAAAGAGATATTTCTCCCACCCAGCATGGGTATGTGTAAAAATACACCCCAAAACACATTATACTACTTCTCCCGAGTACGGCGATACCACATGTGTGCCTTTTTTTTTTCACCCTAACTGTGCTAAGGGGCCCAAAGTCCAATGAGTACCTTTAGGATTTCACAGGTCATTTTGCGGCATTTGATTTCCAGACTACTCCTCATGGTTTAGGGCCTCTAAAATGCCAGGGCAGTATAGGAACCCCACAAATGACCCCATTTTAGAAAGAAGACACCCCAAGGTATTCTGTTAGGACTATGGTGAGTTCATAGAAGATTTTATTTTTTGTCACAAGTTAGCGGAAAGTGACACTTTGTGAAAAAAAAACAATACAAATCAATTTCCGCTAACTTGTGACAGAAAATAAAATCTTCTATGAACTCACCATACTCCTAACGGAATACCTTGGGGTGTCTTCTTTCTAAAATGGGGTCATTTGCAGGGTTCCTATACTGCCCTGGCATTTTAGGGGCCCTAAACCGTGAGGAGTAGTCTGGAAATAAAATTCCGCAAAATGACCTGTGAAATCCTAAAGGTACTCATTGGACTTTGGGCCCCTTAGCACAGTTAGGGTGCAAAAAAGTGCCACACATGTGGTATCGCCGTACTCGAGAGAAGTAGTACAATGTGTTTTGGGGTGTATTTTTACACATACCCATGCTGGGTGGGAGAAATCTCTCTGTAAATGGACAATTGTGTGTAAAAAAAATCAAAAGATTGTCATTTACAGAGATATTTCTCCTACCCAGCATGGGTATGTGTAAAAATACACCTCAAAACACATTGTACTACTTCTCCTGAGTACGGCAATACCACATGTGTGGCACTTTTTTGCAGCCTAACTGCGCTAAGGGGTCCAAAGTCCAATGAGCACCTTTAGGCTTTACAGGGGTGCTTACAATTAGGCACCCCCCAAAATGCCAGGACAGTAAACACACCCCACAAATGACCCCATTTTGGAAAGTAGACACTTCAAGGTATTCAGAGAGGGGCATGGTGAGTCCGTGGCAGATTTCATTTTTTTTTTCGCAAGTTAGAAGAAATGGAAACTTTTTTTTTTTGTCACAAAGTGTCATTTTCCGCTTACTTGTTACAAAAAATAATATCTTCTATGAACTCACTATGCCTCTCAGTGAATACTTTGGGATGTCTTCTTTCCAAAATGGGGTCATTTGGGGGGTATTTATACTATCCTGGAAATCTAGCCCCTCATGAAACATGACAGGGGGTCAGAAAAGTCATAGATGCTTGAAAATGGGAAAATTCACTTTTTGCACCATAGTTTGTAAATGCTATAACTTTTACCCAAACCAATAAATATAGGCTGAATGGGTTTTTTTTCATCAAAAACATGTTTGTCCACATTTTTTGCGCTGCATGTATACAAAAATTTTACTTTATTTGAAAAATGTCAGCACAGAAAGTTAAAAAAATCATTTTTTTTGCCAAAATTCATGTCTTTTTTGATGAATATAATAAAAAGTAAAAATCGCAGGAGCAATCAAATAGCACCAAAAGAAAGCTTTATTAGTGACAAGAAAAGGAGCCAAAATTCATTTAGGTGGTAGGTTGTATGAGCGAGCAATAAACCGTGAAAGCTGCAGTGGTCTGAATGGAAAAAAAGTGTCTGGTCCTTAAGGGGGTTAAAGCCCACGGTCCTCAAGTGGTTAATATATCCTCTACAGTGGCTTGAAAAAGTATTCGACCCCCTTGAAGTTTTCCACATTTTGTCACATTATTGCCACAAACATTAATCAATTTTATTGGAATTCCACGTGAAAGACCAATACAAAGTGCTGTACATGTGAGAAGTGGAACGAAAAGAGTCAATACTTTGTAGATAGAGTTGGGCCGAACGGTTCGCCGGCGAACGTGGTTCGCGCGAACGTAGGTGGTTCGCGTGCGGGTACCGCACGCGAACCTTTTGCGGAAGAAGTTCGGTTCGCCCCATAATGCACTGAGGGTCAACTTTGACCCTCTACATCACAGTCAGCAGGCCCAGTGTAGCCAATTAGGCTACACTAGCCCCTGGAGCCCCACCCCCCCTTATATAAGGCAGGCAGCGGCGGCCATTACGGCCACTCGTGTGCCTGCATTAGTGAGAGTAGGGCAAGCTCATATAGGGAAAGATTAGTTAGGCTTAACTTCTTCCTGGCTGCATACCTGTTCTGTTCAGTGAGCCCTCAGCCCACTGCATACCTGTACTGTGATCCTGCCACTGCATACCTGTTCAGTGATTCTGCCACTGCATACCTGTTCAGTGATCCTGCCACTGCATACCTGTTCTGTTCAGTGAGCCCTCAGCCCACTGCATACCTGTACTGTGATCCTGCCACTCCATACCTGTTCAGTGATCCTGCCACTGCATACCTGTTCTGTTCAGTGAGCCCTCAGCCCACTGCATACCTGTACTGTGATCCTGCCACTGCATACCTGTTCAGTGATCCTGCCACTGCATACCTGTTCAGTGATCCTGCCACTGCATACCTGTTCTGTTCAGTGAGCCCTCAGCCCACTGCATACCTGTACTGTGATCCTGCCACTCCATACCTGTTCAGTGATCCTGCCACTGCATACCTGTTCTGTTCAGTGAGCCCTCAGCCCACTGCATACCTGTACTGTGATCCTGCCACTCCATACCTGTTCAGTGATCCTGCCACTGCATACCTGTTCAGTGATCCTGCCACTGCATACCTGTTCTGTGAACCCGCCACTGTATACCTGTTCTGTTCAGTGGACCCGCCACTGTATACCTGTTCTGTGAACCCGCCACTGTATACCTGTTCTGTTCAGTGGACCCGCCACTGTATACCTGTTCTGTTCAGTGGACCCGCCACTGTATACCTGTTCTGTTCAGTGGACCCGCCACTGTATACCTGTTCAGTGAACCCGCCACTGCATACCTGTTGTGTTCAGTGAACCTGCCACTGCATACCTGTTGTGTTCAGTGAACCTGCCACTGCATACCTGTTCTGTGAACCCGCCACTGTATACCTGTTCTGTTCAGTGGACCCGCCACTGTATACCTGTACAGTGAACCCGCCACAGTATACCTGTTCTGTTCAGTGGACCCGCCACTGTATACCTGTTTAGTGAACACGCCACTGCATACCTATTGTGTTCAGTGATCCTGCCACTGCATACCTGTTCTGTGAACCCGCCACTGTATACCTGTTCTGTTCAGTGGACCCGCCACTGTATACCTGTTCAGTGAACCCGCCACTGTATACCTGTTCTGTTCAGTGGACCCGCCACTGTATACCTGTTCTGTGAACCCGCCACTGTATACCTGTTCTGTTCAGTGGACCCGCCACTGTATACCTGTTCAGTGAACCCGCCACTGTATACCTGTTCTGTTCAGTGGACCCGCCACTGTATACCTGTTTAGTGAACACGCCACTGCATACCTATTGTGTTCAGTGATCCTGCCACTGCATACCTGTTCTGTGAACCCGCCACTGTATACCTGTTCTGTTCAGTGGACCCGCCACTGTATACCTGTTCTGTGAACCCGCCACTGTATACCTGTTCTGTTCAGTGGACCCGCCACTGTATACCTGTTCTGTTCAGTGGACCCGCCACTGTATACCTGTTCTGTTCAGTGGACCCGCCACTGTATACCTGTTCTGTTCAGTGGACCCGCCACTGTATACCTGTTCTGTGAACCCGCCACTGTATACCTGTTCTGTTCAGTGGACCCGCCACTGTATACCTGTTTAGTGAACACGCCACTGCATACCTATTGTGTTCAGTGATCCTGCCACTGCATACCTGTTCTGTGAACCCGCCACTGTATACCTGTTCTGTTCAGTGGACCCGCCACTGTATACCTGTTCTGTTCAGTGGACCCGCCACTGTATACCTGTTCTGTTCAGTGGACCCGCCACTGTATACCTGTTCTGTTCAGTGGACCCGCCACTGTATACCTGTTCTGTTCAGTGGACCCGCCACTGTATACCTGTTCTGTGAACCCGCCACTGTATACCTGTTCTGTTCAGTGGACCCGCCACTGTATACCTGTTTAGTGAACACGCCACTGCATACCTATTGTGTTCAGTGATCCTGCCACTGCATACCTGTTCTGTGAACCCGCCACTGTATACCTGTTCTGTTCAGTGGACCCGCCACTGTATACCTGTTCTGTTCAGTGGACCCGCCACTGTATACCTGTTCTGTTCAGTGGACCCGCCACTGTATACCTGTTCTGTTCAGTGAACCCGCCACTGTATACCTGTTCTGTTCAGTGGACCCGCCACTGTATACCTGTTTAGTGAACACGCCACTGCATACCTATTGTGTTCAGTGATCCTGCCACTGCATACCTGTTCTGTGAACCCGCCACTGTATACCTGTTCTGTTCAGTGGACCCGCCACTGTATACCTGTTCTGTGAACCCGCCACTGTATACCTGTTCTGTTCAGTGGACCCGCCACTGTATACCTGTTCTGTTCAGTGGACCCGCCACTGTATACCTGTTCTGTTCAGTGGACCCGCCACTGTATACCTGTTCTGTTCAGTGGACCCGCCACTGTATACCTGTTCTGTGAACCCGCCACTGTATACCTGTTCTGTTCAGTGGACCCGCCACTGTATACCTGTTTAGTGAACACGCCACTGCATACCTATTGTGTTCAGTGATCCTGCCACTGCATACCTGTTCTGTGAACCCGCCACTGTATACCTGTTCTGTTCAGTGAACCCACCGCATCAGTGCGCATACCTGTGCAGTTAAGTGAACCCACCTACCTACGTGAGTGCACGCAGTGTGATATACCACTCCGTGCATACCCAATATGGACAAAACAGGTAGAGGAAGAGGAAGAGGTAGTGGCAGAGGCAGAGGAAGGCCACCCGGCAGGTCTGCGCGAGGTCGTGTAAATGTAATTTCGTGTGGACCTGGCCCACAGTACAGTGCTCGGAAGAAGGCACGTCCCATCACCTCCCAAGATTGTCAGGACGTGGTTGAGTATTTAGCGACACAGAACACCTCATCTTGCTCATCCACCAGCGCTACTACTAGCACCACTTCCGCTGCATTTGACACTTCGCAAGAATTATTTAGTGTTGAAATCACTGATGCACAGCCATTGTTGTTACAGCCAGATGAATTTTCACCAGCTAATATGTCTGAGTTACGCGGCAACACTATGGATGTAACGTGTCAGGAGGATGAAGGACCTACTGATGGTGCAAGTTTGGATTTGTCTGAGGCAAGCGAAGCTGGGCAGGATGACTACGATGATGACGGTAATAGGGATCCTCTGTATGTTCCCAATAGAGGAGATGAAGAGGGGGACAGTTCAGAGGGGGAGTCAGAGAGTAGTAGGAGGAGAGAAGTTGCTGAAAGAAGCTGGGGCAGCTCTTCGTCAGAAACAGCTGGTGGCAGAGTCCGGCACCATGTATCGCCACCTATGTACAGCCAGCCAACTTGCCCTTCAGCATCAGCTGCTGAGGTCCCCATAGTGCCCACATCCCAGGGTGGCTCAGCGGTGTGGAAATTTTTTAATGTGTGTGCCTCAGATCGGACCAAAGCCATCTGTTCGCTCTGCCAACAAAAATTGAGCCGTGGAAAGGCCAACACTCACGTAGGGACAAGTGCCTTACGAAGGCACCTGGAGAAAAGGCACAAACAGCAATGGGATGGCCACCTGAGCAAAAGCAGCAGCAGCACACAAAAGAAAAGTCACCCTCCTTCTCCTCTTCCTCCTTCAGGTGCATCATCTGCTTCTGCCGCTTTCTCCCTTGCACCTTCACAGGCACCCTCCTCCACTCCGCCTCTGCCCTTGAGCGGTTCCTGCTCCTCTGCCCACAGCAGCAGTCAGGTGTCCGTGAAGGAAATGTTTGAGCGGAAGAAGCCACTTTTGGCCAGTCACCCCCTTGCCCGGCGTCTGACAGCTGGCGTGGCGGAACTGTTAGCTCGCCAGCTGTTACCATACCGGCTGGTGGACTCTGAGGCCTTCCGTAAATTTGTGGCCATCGGAACACCGCAGTGGAAGATGCCAGGCCGCACTTATTTTTCGAGAAAGGCCATACCCCAACTGCACCGTGAAGTTGAGAGGCAAGTGGTGTCATCTCTTGCGAAGAGCGTTGGGTCAAGGGTACACCTGACCACGGATGGCTGGTCTGCCAAGCACGGGCAGGGCCGCTACATTACCTACACAGCCCATTGGGTGAACCTGGTGGTGAACGATGGCAAGCAGAAAGCGGCGGACCAAATTGTGACACCTCCACGGCTTGCAGGCAGGCCTCCTGCCACCTCCTCTCCTCCTGCTACATGCTCTTCGCTGTCCTCCTCCTCCTCCTTGGCTGAGTGGCAGTTCTCCTCTCCAGCTACACAGCCCCAGCTCCGCAGGGCCTATGCTGCATGCCAGGTACGACGGTGTCACGCCATCTTAGACATGGCTTGTCTCAAAGCGGAGAGTCACACTGGAGCAGCTCTCCTGGCTGCTCTTAAGAAACAGGTGGATGAGTGGCTGACCCCGCACCACCTGGAGATAGGCAACGTGGTGTGCGACAATGACAGCAATCTGCTTGCCGCTTTGCATATGGGGAAGCTGACACACATACCCTGCATGGCACATGTCATGAATCTAGTGGTTCAAAGATTTGTGGCAAAGTACCCTGGCTTAACGGATGTCCTGAAGCAGGCCAGGAAGTTCTGTGGGCATTTGAGGCGCTCTTACACAGCCATGGCACGATTTGCAGAAATTCAGCGTAAAAACAACATGCCGGTGAGACGCCTCATTTGCGATAGCCCCACTCGCTGGAACTCGACCCTGCTCATGTTCTCCCGCCTGCTAGAACAGAAGAAAGCCGTCACCCAGTACCTCTACAACTGGAGTAGAACGAAACAGTCTGGGAAGATGGGGATGTTCTGGCCCGACAACTGGACACTGATGAAAAATGCATGCAGGCTCATGCGGCCGTTTGAGGAGGTGACCAACCTGGTGAGCCGCAGTGAGGGCACCATCAGCGACTTAATTCCCTACGCGTACTTCTTGGAGCGTGCTGTGCGTAGAGTGGCGGATGAAGCTGCGAATGAGCGTGACCAGGAACCGTTACGGCAGGAACAGGCATGGGACCAATTTTCATCAGACCCAGCTGTTTCCTCAACACCTGCGGCAGCACAGAGGGGGGAGGAGGAGGAAGAAGAGAGGTCGTGTGCAGAAGACGAGTCAGACTCAGAGGATGATGAGCAAGGTGTTTCTTTGGGGGAGGAGGAGGAGGAGGGGACAGCGGCAGGAGAACAACCGCAGCAGGCGTCGCAGGGGGCTTGTGCTGCTCAACCTTCCCGTGGTATTGTTCGCGGCTGGGGGGAGGAGGTTGACTTACCTGACGTCACTGAGGAAGAGCAAGAGGAGATGGAGGGTACTGGATCCGACTTTGTGCAGATGTCGTCTTTTATGCTGTCCTGCCTGTTGAGGGACCCCCGTATAAAAAACCTCAAGGGGAATGAGCTGTACTGGGTGGCCACACTACTAGACCCTCGGTACAGGCACAAAGTGGCGGACCTGTTACCAACTCACCGGAAGGTGGAAAGGATGCAGCACATGCAGAACCAGCTGTCAACTATGCTTTACAATGCCTTTAAGGGTGATGTGACAGCACAACGCCAGCAAGGTAACACTGCCACTAATCCTCCTCCCGTGTCCACGCAGTCAAAGACAGGACGCTTCAGCGATCTCATGGTGATGTCGGACATGCGGACGTTCTTTAGTCCAACGCCTCGCCGTAGCCCTTCCGGATCCACCCTCCACCAACGCCTCGACCGGCAGGTAGCCGACTACCTGGCCTTAAGTGTGGATGTAGACACTGCTGTGAACAGCGATGAGGAACCCTTGAACTACTGGGTGCGCAGGCTTGACCTGTGGCCAGAGCTGTCCCAATTTGCCATCCAACTTCTCTCCTGCCCTGCCGCAAGCGTCCTCTCAGAAAGGACCTTCAGCGCAGCTGGAGGCATTGTCACAGAGAAGAGAAGTCGCCTAAGTCACAAAAGTGTTAAGTACCTCACCTTTATCAAAATGAATGAGGCATGGATCCCGGAGGGCTGCTGCCCGCCCCAAGACTAAGTCAGTCCCCGCACACACAGCATCTCTGCCTGCACGCCGTGTGACTGGCTGCCTGGCCTGCCCCAAAAAGACTAAGTCGCTCCCAGTCCCTCCACACAGCATGTCTGCCTGCAGGCCGCTTCACTACCTTCTCCGCCACCACCAACAGGGTCCGGGACTCCAGGCGGATTGCTGAATTTTTTAGGCCGCTGCTAGCAGCGGCCGCTGTAATAATTTTTATGGTGCGTGTACATGACTGCCTAATTTTTCTGGCTGCACTGAGGGCAGCTGCAACAACAAAAGAAAAGGCATGTACATGCGCCCATTCCCCTTCGTGATCATTACCATGCCGTGGTGAAGGGGCTTGCGTATCACAATGAAGCAATGACCGGCGCCTAGATGAGTGTCTCGGGGGGCACACAAAAGATAATAAGGTCGTTGCTTCATTGTGGTCAGACCAAATTTGATCAGCTGGACAGTCACTGTTCTGTCATTCAGCTACATCAGCCAGGCCGACCATATGGGCTGTAAAGCCACCAAAACCTGCACTCTCGCCATGGTGCGCACCAGTCCAGCACGGCCGTCACTAGTACAAACAGCTGTTTGCGGTGCGTTACACGGTGAGTTTGGTGTGTCAGTGTGAAGCAGTACCTTAATTACACTACCTGATTGATGTATACACATGCAAGATGTTTTAAAGCACTTTAGGCCTGTCATTTAGCATTCAATGTGATTTCTGCCCTTAAAACGCTGCTTTGCGTCAAATCCAGATTTTTCTCGGGGACTTTTGGCGTGTATCCCACTCCGCCATGCCCCCCTCCAGGTGTTAGACCCCTTGAAACATCTTTTCCATCACTTTTGTGGCCAGCATAATTATTTTTTTTTTTCAAAGTTTGCATCCCCATTGAAGTCTATTGCGGTTCGCGAACTTTAACGCGAACCGAACGTTCCGCGAAAGTTCGCGAACCCGGTTCGCGAACCTAAAATCGGAGGTTCGGCCCAACTCTATTTGTAGAACCACCTTTTGCTGCAATTACAGCTGCCAGTCTATTAGGGTATGTCTCTACCAGCTTTGCACATTCTAAAGACTGAAATCTTTGCCCATTCTTCTTGCAAAACAGCTCCAGCTCAGTTAGATTAGATGGACAGCGTTTGTGAACAGCAGTTTTCAGATCTTGCCACAGATTTTCGATTGGATTTAGATCTGGACTTTGACTGGGCCATTCTAACACATTGATATGTTTTGTTTTAAACCATTCCATTGTTGCCCTGTTTTTATGTTTAGGATCGTTGTCCAGCTGGAAGGTGAACCTCTGCCCCAGTCTCAAGTCTTTTGCAGACTCCAAGAGGTTTTCTTCCAAGATTGCCCTGTATTTGGCTCCATCCATCTTCCCATCAACTCTGACCAGCTTCCCTGTTCCTGCTGAAGAGAAGCACCCCCAGAGCATGATACTCCCACCACCATATTTGACAGTGGGGATGGTGTGTTCAGAGTGATGTGCAGTGTTAGTTTTCCGCCACACATAGCGTTTTGCATTTTGTCCAAATAGTTCCGTTTTGGTCTCATCTGACCAGAGCACCTTCTTCCACATGTTTGCTGTGTCCCCAACATGGCTTGTGGCAAACTGCAAACGGGACTTTTTATGCTTTTCTGTTAACAATGGCTTTCTTCTTGCCACTCTTCCATAAAGGCCAATTTTGTGCAGTGCACGTCTAATAGTTGTCCTATGGACAAATTCCCCCACCTGAGCTGTAGATCTCTGCAGATCGTCCAGAGTCACCATGGGCCTCTTGACTGCATTTCTGATCAGCGCTCTCCTTGTTCGGCCTTTGAGTTTAGGTGGATGGCCTTGTCTTGGTAGGTGTACAGTTGTGCCATACTCCTTCCATTTCTGAATGATCGCTTGAACAGTGCTCCGTGGGATGTCCAAGGCTTTGGAAATCTTTTTGTAGCCTAAGCCTGCTTTAAATTTCTCAAGAACTTTATCCCTGACTTGTCTGGTGTGTTCTTTGGACTTCATGGTGTTGCTGCTCCCAATATTCTCTTAGACAACCTCTGAGGCCGTCACAGAGCAGCTGTATTTGTACTGACATTAGATTACACACAGGTGCACTCTATTCAGTCATTAGCACTCATCAGGCAATGTCTATGGGCAACTGACTGCACTCAGACCAAAGGGGGCCGAATAATTACGCACACCCCACTTTGCAGTTATTGATTTGTAAAAAATGTTTGGAATCATGTATGATTTTTGTTTCACTTCTCACGTGTACACCACTTTGTGTTGGTCTTTCATGTGGAATTCCCAAAAAAATTGATTCACATTTGTGGCATTAATGTGACAAAATGTGGAAAACTTCAAGGGGGCCGAATACTTTTGCAAGCCACTGTATATAATGACGAGACACTTAATATATACTGTACAATGATGTAATATTCATTATAATGTGACTTAGCATCAACGTTGTGTAAGGATGTCTTCATGTCAGTATAATGGACTCATATAGTGAAAAAGGAATAAAAAAAATCATGCCAATGTGTGAAAATGGAATCAGTTGTGTTGTATGTGTGATAGTACGTTAACCTACAATGAGAAAACTTTGCATATGAGGCATCCAGTTTATTTGACAAATAACACAAATAGTTGACCTAGGTACCCCATCTATAACTTGAACATGTAATAGAGACACATTGGGCCTGATTCACAAAGCGGTGCAAACTGTTTGCATGCCAGTGAAAAGCCCTTTATCACGCCTAAACTCTGTTTAGGCGTGATAAGAAGAAACTCGCGCGAAATTCCCGCGCGCAAAGTTTTGCATGCGCAGTCGCGATGCACTTAAACCCTAAGGGCGCTAAGCGCGGAATTGCGCGATTGCATGCGCAAAACTTTGCGCGCAGGACTTTGCGTGCGATAAACAGCACAAAGCGGTGCTAACTGAGCGGTACAAAGGTTATCACGCCTAAAGTCTTTTAGGCGTGATAACTGAGTTATCACCGCTTTGTGAATCAGGCCCATTATGTCTAAACTGGGTAAAATGTTCTGACACAGCCTGGTCAAGAATTTTCCTCCTAATCTTAATCCCCTATGGCGTCTACCCTTAACCCCCCCCCCCCCCCCATGGTGTTGCCTAACCCTAACCCCCCATGGTGGTGCCTAATCTTAATTCCCCCCAGCTTCTAACCTTGGTGCTAACCCTGACCCACCTTAAACACCTATGGTGGTGTCTAACCTTAACCCCTATAGTGATGCCTGTCCTTAACCCTCCATAGTGGTGCCTAACCTTAACCACTTGCCGACCGCGCACTCATAACGCGCGTCGGCAAAGTGGTAGCTGCAGGACCAGCGACGCACATCTGCGTCGCCGGCTGCAGGCTAATTAATCAGGAAACAGCCGCTTGCGTGAGCGGCTGCATCCTGTCAATTCACGACGGGGGGCTCTGTGAATACCCTGCGGGCCGCCGATCGCGGCTCGCAGGCTAAATGTAAACATAAGCGGAAATAATCCGCTTTGTTTACATTTGTACAACGCTGCTAACAGTAGCAGTGTTGTACTAGATCAGCGATCCCCGGCCAATCAGCGGCCGGGGATCGCTGTCACATGACAGGCAGGAGCCTGTTAGGGGCTGCACAGGACAGATTCGTTCCTGTGCAGCCTCCGATCTTCAGGGCAGGGAGGGAGGAGAGGGAGAGGGGGAAACCTGCAGTGGAGGGGGCCTTGAGGTGCCCCCCCCCCCCGCCAGCCACACGCAGGCAGGAGCGATCAGATCCCCCTAGTGGGGAAAAAAGGGGGGTGATCTGGTCGCTCTGCCTAATGTTTGATCTGTGCTGGGGGCTGTAGAGCCCACCCAGCACAGATCTCAGTAATCAGCGCTGGTCCTTAAGGGGGAGTAAAGGCTGGGTCCTCAAGTGGTTAAATGACAACTGGAGTGAAAGGTATATGGAGGCTGCCCTATTTATTTTCTTTTAAGCAATACTAGTTGCCTGGCTATCCTGCTGATCTTCTGCCTCTAATACTTTCAGCCACAGACCCCGTACAAGCATGCAGCAGATTAGGTGAAATAATTGTTAGACCTGACAAGATAAGCTGCATGCATGTTTCTTCTGTTATTCAGATACTACTGCAGCCAAATAGACCATCAGTACTGCCATAAATCTGGTAATGTTTAATAGGTAATAAATATGGCAGCCTCCATATTCTTCTCACTTCAGTTGTCCTTTAACCTCCCCCGGCGCCTAACCTTAACCCCCATGGTGGAGCCTAACCTTAACACCCCTCCCCCCTGCCCCTAACTTTAACCCCCCATGGTGGAGCCTAACCTTAACACCCCTCCCCCCTGCCCCTAACCTTAACCCCCATGGTGGAGCCTAACCTTAACACCCCTCCCCCCTGCCCCTAACCTTAAGCCCCCATGGTTGTGCCTAACCTTAACACCCCTCCCCCTGCCCCTAACCTTAACCCCCCATGGTTGTGCCTAACCTTAACCCCCCTCCCCCTGCCCCTAACCTTAACCCCCCATGGTTGTGCCTAACCTTAACCATGGTATTCAGTGAAATTGTTGTATCCAAAATTTTTAAATGATATAACCGGTACTTGACATGATATCACCGAAATGTGTGGGGAAATTATAACCACATAATTCTGCTGAGAACATATATACAAAATGGTAATAGAAAATACAAATGAAAAATTGATGGGAAAATATAGCCCAAAATTATAGCAATGCAGATGAAATGTTAACAGAAAATAAAGACAAGAAATTGATAGGAAAATATAGCCTAAAATGATAGCAGCAAAATATAGCCGAAATATGTGTGGGGAAAATATAGCCGCATAATTTTGTTAAGAACATGCAAACAAAATGTTAATAGAAAATACAGACAAAAAAGTTTATGGGAAAATATAGTCGAAAATTTTGGTTGAAAATATATAGTTGCCTAAGTATATTGCTTCCCCCCCCCCCCCAAAATAGCAGGTCGATAGCAGGTCGCTTATGGTCGATAATCGCAACAAAAACAATCAAAAACAATTGAAGTCCTTTTTACACAGACGGCTCTGGCACCCTTTTCAACTGATACCCTTTAGAAGGATCAGTACAATAAGGAGCACAGTAATAAATAGCAGCGGAATAGGGGGACAGTATAATATAATAAAGAACAGTATTATGACAGAGTGCTACAATAATGAACACGATAATAGGGAGCTCTTAAATTGTGAAAACTATTATAAGAAACACAGTAATGCTGGCTACTATAATAAGTAGCAATGTGAAAGAGAAATCAGGAAAAGGTGCTAAACAAGGAGGCTTTTTTTTTATAAAAAAAAAAATGTCTTTAACCACTTGAGGACATAGGGCTTTCTACCCCTTAAGGACCAGTCACTTTTTTTCCATTCAGACCACTGCAGCTTTCACGGTTTATTGCTCGCTCATACAACCTACCACCTAAATGAATTTTGGCTCCTTTTCTTGTCACTAATAAAGCTTTCTTTTGGTGCTATTTGATTGCTCCTGCGATTTATACTTTTTATTATATTCATCAAAAAAGACATGAATTTTGGCAAAAAAATGATTTTTTTAACTTTCTGTGCTGACATTTTTCAAATAAAGTAAAATTTCTGTATACATGCAGCGCGAAAAATGTGGACAAACATGTTTTTGATGAAAAAAAACCCATTCAGTGTATATTTATTGGTTTGGGTAAAAGTTATAGCGTTTACAAACTATGGTGCAAAAAGTGAATTTTCCCATTTTCAAGCATCTCTGACTTTTCTGACCCCCTGTCATGTTTCATGAGGGGCTAGAATTCCAGGATAGTATAAATACCCCCCAAATGACCCCATTTTGGAAAGAAGACATCCCAAAGTATTCACTGAGAGGCATAGTGAGTTCATAGAAGATATTATTTTTTTGTCACAAGTAAGCGGAAAATGACACTTTGTGAGAAAAAAAAAAAAAAAAAAAAAAAAAGTTTCCATTTCTTCTAACTTGCGACAAAAAAAAATGAAATCTGCCACGGACTCACCATGCCCCTCTCTGAATACCTTGAACGGTCTACTTTCCAAAATGGGGTCATTTGTGGGGTGTGTTTACTGTCCTGACATTTTGGGGGGTGCCTAATTGTAAGCACCCCTGTAAAGCCTAAAGGTGCTCATTGGACTTTGGACCCCTTAGCGCAGTTAGGCTGCAAAAAAGTGCCACACATGTGGTATTGCCGTACTCAGGAGAAGTAGTATCATGTGTTTTGGGGTGTATTTTTACACATACCCATGCTGGGTGGGAGAAATATCTCTGTAAATGACAATTTGTTAATTTTTTTTACACACAATTGTCCATTTACAGAGATATTTCTCCCACTCAGCATGGGTATGTGTAAAAATACACCACAAAACACATTATACTACTTCTCCTGAGTACGGCGATACCACATGTGTGGCACTTTTTTGCACCCTAACTGCGCTAAAGGGCCCAAAGTCCAATGAGTACCTTTAGGATTTCACAGGTCATTTTGAGAAATTTCGTTTCAAGACTACTCCTCACGGTTTAGGGCCCCTAAAATGCCAGGGCAGTATAGGAACCCCACAAATTACCCCATTTTAGAAAGAAGACACCCCAAGGTATTTCGTTAGGAGTATGGTGAGTTCATAGAAGATTTTATTTTTTGTCAAAAGTTAGCGGAAAATGACACTTTGTGAAAAAACACAATTAAAATCAATTTCCGCTAACTTTTGACAAAAAATAAAATCTTCTATGAACTCACCATACTCCTAACGTAATACCTTGGGGTGTCTTCTTTCTAAAATGGGGTCATTTGTGGGGTTCCTATACTGCCCTGGCATTTTAGGGGCCCTAAACCGTGAGGAGTAGTCTTGAAACGAAATTTCTCAAAATGACCTGTGAAATCCTAAAGGTACTCATTGGACTTTGGGCCCTTTAGCGCAGTTAGGGTGCAAAAAAGTGCCACACATGTGGTATCGCCATACTCGGGAGAAGTAGTACAATGTGTTTTGGGGTGTATTTTTACACATACCCATGCTGGGTGGGAGAAATACCTCTGTAAATGGACAATTGTGTGTAAAAAAATCAAAAGATTGTCATTTACAGAGAGATTTCTCCCACCCAGCATGGGTATGTGTAAAAATACACCCCAAAACACATTGTACTACTTCTCCCGAGTACGGCGATACCACATGTGTGGCACTTTTTTGCACCCTAACTGCACTAAGGGGCCCAAAGTCCAATGAGTACCTTTAGGATTTCACAGGTCATTTTTGTTTCAAGACTACTCCTCACGGTTTAGGGCCCCTAAATTGCCAGGGCAGTATAGGAACCCCACTAATGACCCCATTTTAGAAAGAAGACACCCCAAGGTATTCCGTTAGGAGTATGGTGAGTTCATAGAAGTTTTTATTTTTTTGTCACAAGTTAGCGGAAATTGATTTTAATAGTTTTTTTTTCACAAAGTGTCATTTTCCGCTAACTTGTGACAAAAAATAAAATCTTCTATGAACTCACCATACTCCGTACGGAATACCTTTGGGTGTCTTCTTTCTAGAATAAGGTCATTTGTGGGGTTCCTATACTGCCCTGGCATTTTAGGGGCCCTAAACCGTGAGGAGTAGTCTTGAAACCAAATGTCGCAAAATGACCTGTGAAATCCTAAAGGTACTCATTGGACTTTGGGCCCCTTAGCGTACTTAGGGTGTAAAAAAGTGCCACACATGTGGTACCGCCGTACTCAGGAGAAGTAGTATAATGCGTTTTGGGGTGTATTTTTACACATACCCATGCTAAGTGGGAGAAATATCTCTGTAAATGACAATTGTTTGATTTTTTTACACACAATTGTCCATTTACATAGAAATTTCTCCCACCCAGCATGGGTATGTGTAAAAATACACCCCAAAACACATTATACTACTTTTCCTGAGTAATTTCCGCTAACTTTTGACAAAAAATAAAATCTTCTATGAACTCGTCATACACCTAACAGAATACCTTGGGGTGTCTTTTTTTCTAAAATGGGGTCACTTGTGGGGTTCCTATACCGCCCTGGCATTTTACAGGCCCAAAACCGTGAGTAGTCTGGAAACCAAATGTCTCAAAATGACTGTTCAGGGGTATAAGCATCTGCAAATTTTGATGACAGGTGGTCTATGAGGGGGCGAATTTTGTGGAACCGGTCATAAGCAGGGTGGCCTTTTAGATGACAGGTTGTATTGGGCCTGATCTGATGGATAGGAGTGCTAGGGGGGGTGACAGGAGGTGATTGATGGGTGTCTCAGGGGGTGGTTAGAGGGGAAAATAGATGCAATCAATGCACTGTGGAGTAGGGTTGCAACGGTATGAAAATTCACGGTATGATAACCGTCAAAAAAAATACCACGGTATGACGGTATTACGGTATACGGTATTACTCAATTATTCTCATTACAATTACCCTTATAAAAATGAGAAAATGTCAAAGTTGAACAAACTCTTCTTTATTAAACTCTTAATGGTTAGGGTCCTCCTGTCATGCTTGAAATATTTACTCTTCTACATGTCAAAAAAACAATACCAAAAGTAAATCTCAATCTCTCGTGTCACATGACTGCCTATGGCAGACAGGGCAGATAATAAGGCCATTTGAAAGCACAGTAGGTTAATATGTCGGCTTCCATAAACCAGGAAGTAGAAACTGTGCAGATTTATTTTAGGATTTGTATCAGCTGTAACAAAGAAAGAAATTGCTGTTGCATATCTTTTGAGCAGAGAGGACGTTTTGAATTCAGGTCCACTTCAAAAATGTTGGTGAAGCATAGTGAAAGTTTTATACATAACTGCGGCTTCCTCCAACCCATTATGCACATGGATCCTTCCCACGCTGCCATCCTCAGCCTTTTCTATCGCTGGTATTGAGTCCGGTAACTTGAGCCAGTCGCGGCCAGTCTGAGCATGCGCAGTGCGTTCTCTTCAGCGGAGAATAATACTACGCAGGCGTAGTACTATTTTCTGCCAGAGATGGAGGGAGTGCACTGCGCATGCGTAAAACTGGCCGCAACTGGCCAAAGTTACGGGACTCAGTAACAGCGATAGAAGAGGCTGAGGATGGCAGCGAGGGAGGGATCTGTGCGCATAATGGGTTGGAGGAAGCCGCAGTTATGTATAAAACTTTCACTATGCTGCATCTCTGGTTTCCTTTAAAGGATACCAGAGCTGAAAAATAAAATGCAAATGGGTGGAGCGGACATGAATTAGGTGAAGTCCTGTGCTAAGCCACTGCGGGCGATTTCATTAAAAAGTAGGGGGACAGAGTAGAACAGGGGGGAGCGTTGGGCATGAGCACACACACACACACACACACACACACACACACACACACACACACACACACACACACACACACACACACACACACACACACACACACACACACACACACACACACACACACCAGACATAGCTCAGACATCACATACACATACACATACACACACACACACACACAGCAGACATCACACACACATACATCAGGCAGACACTTCACACCCACATGCCATAGTACGTATACACACTGGCTGCATTCATACAAACACAGCACCTCTCACACAGTAGCACTGCTTATCTGGTGTCGCAAGCTTCAGCTCCCCACGTGCAGTGTGTCTCTCGCTCCTTCTCCCAGGCGGGCGGCATACTCATCATTTTCATGGGGGAGGAGCGCTGGACATTCCTTTGAACACTGATCTGTATCAGTGTTTATGTCAGCTCTGCAGTCGGGGGAGGCAGGGGGCTGCATGCATCTAGCAGAAGGGAGAACGGGCTGTAGCCTTTTCTCATTTGCCTATTTATTTTGCAGGAATGACCTGGTGACTCCCCCTCTGCCTTTGTGGTACAGTCCACAATACAAAAAAAAAACACAAGCAGATACATTGCCGGGGAAAATCATTCGCCGTGTGCGCTCCAGCCGTGGCCGCGTCATTACAGGACGCGCATCACCGCCCAGCTCCTGCACTCATATCGGCAAGCCTCCCGCAATCAAGAACAAGCTTTGGGAGCTTGTCTTTGTTAGGAAGGGAGACACAGAGCAGGGCAATGCCGGAGCAGTGGCGGGGATGCGGAAATACAGCAAAAACCGGTATTTCATAAAAGTGCTTACCGTGATTACCGTGCATTGTAAAACCGTGATATACCGTAATACCGGTAAATCGCGGCAACCCTACTGTGGAGGTGATCGGAAGGGGGTCTGAGGGGGATCTGAGGGTTTGGCCGAGTGATCAGGAGCCCACACGGGGCAAATTGGGGCCTGATCTGATGGGTAGGTGTGCTAGGGGGTGACAGGAGGTGATTGATGGGTGTCTCAAGGTGTGATTAGAGGGGGGAATAGATGCAAGCAATGCACTGGCGAGGTGATCAGGGCTGGGGTCTGAGGGCATTCTGAGGGTGTGGGCGGGTGATTGAGTGCCCTAGGGGCAAATAGGGGTCTAATCTGATAGGTAGCAGTGACAGGGGGTGATTGATGGGTAATTAGTGGGTGTTTAGGGTAGAGAATAGATGGAAACACTGCGCTTGGGTGGTGATCTGATGTCGGATCTGCGGGCGATCTATTGGTGTGGGTGGGTGATCAGTTTGCCCGCAAGGGGCAGGTTAGGGGCTGATTGATGGGTGGCAGTGACAGCGGGTGATTGATGGGTGGCAGTGACAGGGGGTGATTGATGGGTGGCAGTGACAGGGGGTGATTGATGGGTGATTGATAGGTGATTGACAGGTAATCAGTGGGTTATTACAGGGGAGAAAAGATGTAAATATTGCACTGGCGAATTGATAAGGGGGGGGGGGTCTGAGGGCAATCTGAGCGTGTAGGCGGGCGATTGGGTGCCCGCAAGGGGCAGATTAGGGTCTGATCTGATGGGTAACAGTGACAGGTGGTGATAGGGGGTGATTGATGGGTGATTGATGGGTAATTAGTGGGTGTTTAGAGGAGAGAATAGATGTAAACGCTGCGCTTGGGTGGTGATCTGATGTCGGATCTGCGGGCGATCTATTGGTGTGGGTGGGTGATCAGATTGCCCGCAAGGGGCAGGTTAGGGGCTGATTGTTGGGTGGCAGTGACAGGGGGTGATTGATGGGTGATAGGTGATTGGCAGGTGATTGACAGGTGATCAGTGGGTTATTACAGGGAAGGACAGATGTAATTAATGCACTGGCGAATTGATAAGGGGGGGGGGGGTCTGAGGGCAATCTGAGCGTGTGGGCGGGTGATTGGGTGCCCGCAAGGGGCAGATTAGGGTCTGATCTGATAGGTAACAGTGACAGGTGGTGATAGGGGGTGATTGATGGGTGATTGATGGGTAATAAGTGGGTGTTTAGAGAAGATAACAGATGTAAACGATACATTTGGGAGGTAATCTGACGGCGGGTTTGCGGGCGATCTAATGGTGTGGGTGGGTGATCAGATTGCCCGCAAGGGGCAGGTTAGGGGCTGATTGATGGGTGGCAGTGACAGGGGGTGATAGGTGATTGGCAGGTGATTGACAGGTGATCAGTGGGTTATTACAGGGAAGAACAGATGTAATTAATGCACTGGTGAATTGATAAGGGGGGGTCAGAGGGCAATCTGAGCGTGTGGGCGGGTGATTGGGTGCCCGCAAGGGGCAGATTAGGGTCTGATCTGATAGGTAAAAGTGACAGGTGGTGATAGGGGGTGATTGATGGGTGATTGATGGGTAATTAGTGGGTGTTTAGAGGAGAGAATAGATGTAAACAATGGATTTGGGAGGTGATCTGATGTCGGATCTGCGGGCGATCTATTGGTGTGGGGGGGTGATCAGATTGCCCGCAAGGGGCAGGTTAGGGGCTGATTGATGGGTGGCAGTGACAGGGGGTGATTGACGGGTGATTGACAGGTGATTGACAGGTGATCAGGGGGATAGATGCATACAGTAAACAGGGGGGGGGGGGGTCTGGGGGGGGGGGTCTGGGGAGAATCTGAGGGGTGGGGGGTGATCAGGAGGGGGCAGGGAGCAGGGGGGGGATAAGAAAAAAAATAGCGTTGACAGATAGTGACAGGGAGTGATTGATGGGTGATTAGGGGGGTGATTGGGTGCAAACAGGGGTCTGGGGGGTGGGCAGGGGGGGGGGTCTGATGGGTGCTGTGGGCGATCTGGGGCAGGGGGGGGGGAAAAATCAGTGTGCTTGGGTGCAGACTAGGGTGGCTGCAGCCTGCCCTGGTGGTCCCTCGGACACTGGGACCACCAGGGCAGGAGGCAGCCTGTATAATACACTTTGTAAACATTACAAAGTGTATTATACACTTTGTATGCGGCGATCGCGGGGTTAACATCCCGCCGGCGCTTCCGTATGGCCGGCGGGATGTTGCGGCGGGGGAGCGGCGCCAGGCGGAGGCGGAGGATCGCGTCACGGATGACGCGATCGCCCCGCCCATGCCCTTAGAAGGACCGCCGCCTCTGTGGGTGAGCCGGTCCTTCAGGGCTCCACTTCCCGGCCGCCTCTGTGCGTTAGGCGGTCGGGAAGTGGTTAAAGGGACTCCGAGCACCTCTCATGGGCATGCCTTTAAGCCAGATGACTTCCAACAAAGTCGTGCTGTGACCCCTCTAGAGGAGCCTCTTGCAATGGCCATGCATGTCACTTCCTCTTCCTGCTTCATTTAGTGATGCACTTCTCTAACAGAGAAGACAGGGGTGACCCGGAAGTTATAACATAGCCAAGATGGCAGCCGCTATTTTTAAATTGGAATTGAACGAAAACTAAATGAAAGAGGAGAGCACAAGCTACAGAAAGGTACAAACTACTTAGCAGTACTGGTCCGAGTCTTAAAGGCATACCCATGAGAGGTGCTCGGAGTCCCTTTAAGCATGTTAGGATGGTAAATACACTTCTAAACACCATCGCCCCTGTAAAATAAATCCGCACTCATCCAATGTATAACTGCAAAAATTATTTAAAGGGTTCCTTCAGGGCAAAAAAGTTGATAAATGGTATAGTGGCTTAAAAATAAATGAACATAGCTCTGTGAGTGTATGATGTCTAGTTCTGGTACTTACTGTATTTACATTTAGTTTAGCTAAGGGTGTGTGAATAAGCTGCTATGAACCATGCATTCACAATTTGACCATAACATGGACAGTTTGTAGACAGTGTTAGTTTACAAAGCTAAAGAATGTATGTAATAACTTTGCCCTCCCAGCAAGCATCTCAACTTTGTTATTGATACTGAACCTTTATGTTCAGACTTTGACCTTTCACTGTTGATATATTTTTTCCGCCCTGATTTATTTTTTACAACCTTTGTTGCATTCTTTATAGGTTCGATATAATGACTTGATATATTTACATTTATATTTTCAAAATAGTTTTTTGTTATTTTTTTGCTTTTTTTTTTTTATGTGACCGTTTTACTCTTTTGCACTTTTTTGGCTGTAAAAGTATACTGACTAATATGTTTATGTCAAGAGGATTGAAACTTACAGCTGATATAAAGTTGATTTAAGATCCTCCCATTAATGTTCTGCTGCTGTGGGCAAAATTAGTTCTTCAAAAGAATGTTTTCCTCCACCTCGCCAATTGCCATAATTTAGGTTGCGCTGTGTATTTTTCCTAACATGAACATGCTCTATATTGGAGGTCATTAACAGATCCGGTTGATTGTTATGTGTAGCTTTGGCTTTTATAAACTGTTAAGTAAAGTTGTTACATAATGTGTATTTTTGATTTGTTTAGTTGGCTTCAGTCAAAACTGTCTGTAGTGTGGTAAGAACATGAGGTAGCGAGTCTTGCTGTGAGTGTTGCATTTCATGTAGCCTGCAGAGTACTGCTGAAAATCTGTCTGCACTACATAAACATATGGTAATCATTGAGGATTTCAATATGGCTCCCTCATGTTCACACGAGAGAAAGAATCTGTATGTGAAAGAATTGCTTTCTGGTTAGCAGAAATCATACAATCAAGGACTACACTGAAACAGGTCTACTCACAAATTGGAATAAACCATAGGGTTTATCAACTCAGAACTAGGTTGCAGTTATTTGAATTTGTAACATTCACGTTGATAAACATAACACTCATGTTTCAGAAGCACCAAAATGAAGTATGATACTTTAAAACGGTTTAAAAAGAGAAGGTAAATGTTGACTTGCCTCTTCTCAGGGACCAAACCAAACACTTAAGGATGAGATACATGGCCGTAACGTTTAATAGTCCGATAGTCAAGTTAGTCACTGGGCTTGCTTATGGGTCGGTATCCTATAGCCTTTACAGTTATTTATCTCATCCTTGAGTTTTTTTCCCTGAGAGAAGGTAAGTCCATATTTACTTCCCCAACCTCTCTCTGGTCTCTGAGGAAGCGGGAATTCCTGTGAAACGGCTGATAGGCCATCTATCTCTCTTATTCCTGTAACCTTGTTTGCAACTGTGTGAATAAATCCTGGAGGCATTTGTTTCAGTGCCCAGCGCTATTCTTCTACACTAATTAATTTCCATATTTACTTGCTCTTTTTAAACTGGTTTTAAATATCTCATTTCATTGTGGCACCTCTAAAACATGCATGTTAGTTTGTTACTACCTTGAATAGAGGGTTTCCCCTGTATTCTGCCCTATCCTGCAGAGAGCAATTTTTTTAACCCGAGTGAGGTCAAGTTTGTTCTCCCACCTGCCTACTATGTGGCCACTGCTGTGGCACACTCCTTTTCACATCTACATCCCTCCTGTGGTTAAATAATGTACTACACCATATTGGCTCACTGTCCCACACTCCCCTTCACTTTAACCATAGTACGGTAAGTGTTTGAATCAATGTTTATCAAATTCACATTACACAAGAAAATTCACTATAGAAAGCAGTGACTAAGCCAGGTGCGGCTCAGCTCATTATTTGCTGTATGGTTAGCAGGCTGAATACAGGGACACAAAGGGACACGTCTTGCAAAAATTAAAAATGATTATGAACTTTGGTTATAAGGTTAAAAGGTAAAATAGTCACTAGATGGAAAATAATATACCTGACACCAACTCAGCAATGACTCTCCATGACTTGTGTAGTGAAATGAAGCTGGGCAAGGGGCGTGGCTTGCGCGCAACGGAGATGGCCGCTTGAATCACGAGCTCCGATAGAGACTCCTCTCCTACTAAGGTGCGCTCCTTCCCTACGACATGGCGACCAAAGGAAACAAGACTGGGCAGCCCCAGGGACCTCAGGGAGACTCCGGGTCACATGGGAGTCGCAGCATACCCTCTATGTTCAAATCTCGGACAGATGAGCACGGACGAGAGTCTGCCAAGATGGCGCCGGCTTCCTCCCATGCACAGGCCGCAGAGAGCGGTACGGGAACTGGAACTTCACAAGAGTCCACGGTGAGTGTAATGGACATGTTTACCTATATGAAGCAGCTACCCACGATGTCAGACATGACTTCCCTGGCAACTGATATAAAGAACAATATGTCAGGGGCGTTGTTGGATCTCAAAGAGGACCTGCAGGGACTAGTATCTCGCATTGAGGAGGTTGAAAAGGCAGGAGATAACAGAGATGCAGCAATTGAAGAGCTGCAGCAAGCCTCGGTGGCACATAACCTCCATCTGATAGAAACGAATAGGCACTTGGAAGATCTAGACAACAGGGGAAGAAGACATAATATTAGGGTGAAGGGGATCCCTGAATCTGTGCAGCAAGAGGATATCCCTTCTGCCTTATTATCCATTTTTAACAGCTTACTGGAGCGCCCCAAGGACCCCCCTATAGAACTAGATCGAGCCCACAGAGCATTAAAACCTCCCAGGTCTGATACAGACTCTCCTAGAGATGTTATATGTTGCGTCACTAACTATTCCCTCAAAGAAGAAATAATGGGTAAAGCCAGAGAACAAGATGGCATCATGTTTAATGACACTGAAATAAAACTTTTCCAGGATTTGTCACATATCACCCTCAAGAATAGACGCTCACTTAAACCGCTGCTGGCGGAACTCCGCCGTGCCGGGATTACTTATAAGTGGAAATTTCCCTTTGGCCTCGTGGCTACACGTGACAGTCGTACTGCGGTAGTGCAGTATCCGGAAGACGTCCGGCGTTTCTGTGACATTTTGAACATTTCAGTGGTGGAGGTACCTGACTTTTACGGAGAATTTCGTCTCCCTGTGGTCTTGGACCGTATGTACTCTGCTGGAGCACTAGTACCAGCAGGAGGCCCCTGGCCGAGGGTCCCTCCGAGAAGATCTCGTAATCTTCCTAAAAACTCTGGAATATCATCAAGGGTTAAAATGCCACGTCGTAGAGACTACTCCCCCAGCCAAGATAGCAGGGATAGATCCTCAGAGGATCCTGGAGAATAATTTCCATATTTAACTTTTATTCTTTCCTATTTTGGCTATCCTCATCAGAAATTTGGTAATAGAAACCTACGCATGTTGATAATCTGCTAGCCACTGTAGTATGATCATTGGCTTATTATGTTATTACGATTTGACGATGATTATGATGTTTACTTTCGTGGTCTTAAAGAGATAGCTCATCTTCTCTAACATAAAGTTCACAATGGATAGACAGATCACGATCTCGATACATAAAGTTCTAAAGCTTACCGCCCTATCTAATAGAGTGTGTTCATATTGTTGATAACTATGTTTTGGGCAGGCCTTTGCTTAAATATGAGCCTTCTCTATTGTTTATAAGAGATAAGTGCATTAAGAAGGAAGAGGAGATGGACCAGTTGTCAGAATTAAAAAGGTGTAAAAGAGACTTAGAACATATACAGACTAATGCCTAGGTAACTACAGTTTGTGATAATTAGCAAATAGAATTAGTTACTTTACTATAGACTCATAGGCAGTTACCCGGTTAGCGGATTAGCGCTCCACACACCTTAGGATAATGTAAAATGGGGGAGACCCAATTGGAAATTATTATGAGATAGGAGAGGAGTACTATTGTTATGACTCGGTTTAATTTGCTTGACTTGTATCCTTTATTTGAAATAATATTCTTAGTCTTTAAGATAAGCGTGTTACAAGCTAGGATTGTTCTCTCTCCGCTGTATGCGACCCACTGCGCCCATAAGGGGATAACCATCTGCTTATTTACCTATTTTGATATCAGCTAACGTTTTCTACTACATAGACTAATTTTAACATATTTAATATCCCCAATTTTGTCCTATTTAATTAAGGGTGATCCTTAGTTTTTAGGTCACCCTAGGGTAGTTATTCTATCGGGTGCCATATCGTTGGCACACTAGTTTTGGTCAGGAGCTTCATTGGCTGTTGTCAACATGAGTGGAAGAGCAGATGCACGCAGGTCAGCGACCACACTATTACTGACCTCTTACAATGTAAAAGGTTTAAACTTACCCAAAAAAAGAAGCTCTTTGCTTAGAGAACTACATAAATTTGGCTCGGAAATAGCCATGATTCAAGAAACACACTTTTGCAGAGATAAAATTCCTTTGTTAAGACATAGATCGTATCCCCAGGTCTACCATGCCACGAACTTAGAAGGGAAATCTAAGGGCGTTACAACGTTGATCCATAGACGCTTGGGTTTTGAGCTTGTTGACTCCATGAGAGATGATGGGGGAAGGTTCTTGTTCTTGAAGGGGAAAATTCGTGGAGACTTGGTTACCATAGCAAATCTTTACGCTCCCAATGCACGCCAATCGCAGTTTTTAGAAGCGATTCTCCACACGCTTAGGGGTTTTACTGAAGGTCTCCTAATTTTGGGAGGCGATCTAAATGTTCCGTTGGAACCAAAACTTGACTCATCCAATGGCACATCATCCTTACCCTTTCATTCATTGAAAAAAATCCGAAATAGTCTCAACTCTCTGCAGTTACTGGACTCCTGGAGGATATCAAACCCCTCGGGCAGAGACTTTACCTTTTATTCAAACATGCACAAAAAATACACCAGGATTGATTATATTATGATTATGCAGAGAGATTTACATAGATTAATCGATTCTGAGATAGGGACAATTACGATCTCAGATCACGCTCCAGTGCACTCCAAGATCTTCTGGGGGCTAACATCCCCAACTCAATGGCTATGGAGATTAAACCCTACCCTATTGTCAGATAAGCCTAAAATAGAATCGATTAAAAAGGTTATCCTACAGTATTTTGAAACCAATAAAAATCCTGAGACAAACCCGATGACACTCTGGGAGGCCCATAAGCCTGTGGTAAGGGGCGTCTTGGTGAAACTGGGGGCGAAGCTTAAAAGAGATAGGGATGCAGGAATAGATGCCCAAACGCAGAGAGTTCGGAATCTACAGAAATTGCATAAAAAGTCCTTATCACCCACAGAACTAGAAGAATTGAGAAAAGAAAGAGAGCAGCTCTTAAAACTGCTTTATCATAGGGCCCAATGTACCTTTCTTAAAGGGAAAAAAACATTATATGAAGAGGGCAATAAACCAGGGAAAATGCTAGCAAGATTACTTAGAAATAGACGTATTGAACTCCAGGTAGCATGTATTCGTAAAAAAGACCAAACTAAGACATATAAGCTCCAAGAAATTGCTCAGCAGTTTGCTCAATTCTATTCCAATCTCTATAATCTTCCTGAACCTTTGGACCACTCTTTGAAGCAGGATAGAATGACAGAATTTCTGAGCAAATTTGGACTTCAAAAGCTTAAACAAGCAGACATTGAGACTTTAGAAAATGACATAAGTGAGGATGAATTCCTCATGGCGTTAAAGCAAAGTGCCACTGGGAAAAGCCCAGGCCCAGATGGCTTCACCACACAGTACTATAAACTATACCGAGACACCCTAGCCTCACACTTTGTTAATGCCTTTAACAACGTCTCTAAGGACAGCAGACACTCCTCTGAACTTTTATCAGCGCACATAACTGTAATTCATAAGGAAGGAAAGGACCCCCTGATGTGTGGAAACTATAGACCTATATCCTTGCTAAATGTGGATATTAAGCTGTTCGCGAAAATTCTCGCGAACAGATTACTGCCACACATCCCAGGGTGGATTGCTACAGACCAGGCTGGCTTTGTCCCTGGGCGTGAAGCCAGGGACAACACCATCAAAACAATAAACATTCATCACTGGCTTTCTCGGCAGTCGGTGGAGGGGTGCTTTCTCTCCACTGATGCCGAGAAGGCCTTTGATAGGGTGGCATGGGACTATCTGACCTTTCTTTTGAGGGATGTGGGATTGGGTCCAAACATGATGTCCTGGATCGGCCTACTGTATAGTGACCCCTCAGCTCAAGTTAAAGTAAATTGTACCTTGTCAGAAAAATTTAAACTTAAAAATGGCACAAGACAGGGCTGTCCACTATCCCCCCTTATTTTTATCTTATCCATGGAACCTCTCCTTAATGCAGTCCGTGCAAATACTAGTATTCATGGTGTCCAAATCGGTGATAAAGATTATAAAATAGCGGCCTATGCCGACGACCTGATGTTCTTTTTGACACAGCCACTCATTTCGATCCCCAATTTGATGCTGGAGTTTTCACACTTTGCTGATATCTCAAATTTGAAGATAAATTTCACTAAATCATTTGGGCTTAATATCTCTATGCAACCACATATCTTAGCACTATGTAAAGACAACTTCCCTTTTAAGTGGGCCTCTGAGAGCATTACTTATTTAGGAGTACAAATCCCTTCCAAACTTAAAGATATCTCCAGACTAAATTTTGATCCCCTTTTGCAAAAGACAAAGCAAACTCTTGAAAACTGGACAGGGAAACCTATATCTTGGTTTGGACGAATTGCATGTGTCAAGATGACAATTCTCCCGCGTATATTATACTATTTATCCACACTACCGATTTTTATACCCAAAAAATGGTTTATTACTCTCCAAAGCCTTATCTCTAAATTTATATGGGGGAAAAAACCACCTCGACTCAGCAGAACACTGTTGGCTTTCTCTAAAGAAAATGGGGGAGCTGGACTTCCCGATTTCTGGAGATATCACCAAGCTGTTTAATTGGGCAGAATTGTGGATTGGCACTGCAATGGTCAGGACAAGGACTGGGTTCGTCTAGAACGACAATTTTTTGGAGCAGATATAGCATGGCTTCCATGGAATTCAGAAATAGACTGTTTTACGTCTCCTTTTAGGGAATTAAACAAACATCCACTTGTCTGGGCCACGCTAACCGGTTTTAGAAGGTGTTGTACAGAAACAAAACTGTCTACAATTTTAGGACCTTTGTCATCTGTGAGATTCCGAACTACATTTCCAGCAGGATGTGCGATAAACTTTTTGGGGGACCTTCGGGAACTGGAGCCTCTCCTACTGAAAGACCTCTTAGTCAATGCCAAAATAATCCATATGGAGTCCATAGCTCAAAACTCAATACGAAACCCACCTTTCTGGCAGCTTTTGCAGCTTAGAAGTTTTCTTTCTTCTATTAAGTCATGTAGTGAGATCAATAGGAAATTGTCAGATTTTGAACAAACAGTTCTGCTCAAGTCGCCCCAAAAACACATGGTCGCTTCGATGTATCAGCTACTTCTTTCTTTAATTCAAGGACCCGAAGCCCTCTTTAAGGGGGCATGGGAGCAGCGTTTGCAAACTACAATAAGTGAAGAAGATTGGGAGAAAGTGTGTATTTTAACACACAAAAGCTCCCGTAGTGTACTCATACAAGAAACAAATTACAAATTGCTCTCCCACTGGTATAGAACCCCATCTAGGCTCCATAAGATTTTCCCTGCGGTTACAGACACATGCTGGAGGTGCGAGAATGCAAGGGGAAATCTGATCCACATCTGGTGGAGTTGTCATAAAATTGTCCCCTTCTGGAGACAGGTGCAATCCCTGATTGCTGAAATCGCAAGTGAAAAACTTGAGTGGAAACCGGAAGTTTTCCTATTACATTTAACCAGAGACACGGTACGATCTTATAAAAAGTCGTTAGTTAAACATCTGCTGAACGCGGCGAAAGCATGTGTCCCACTAAAGTGGAAATTGTTGGAACCACCCTCCATCTCGCTCTGGTTTCAAAAAATTGACCAAATAGCCAAGATGGAAGAGCTGATACATACAAGTGAGGAAATGTCAGAAAAATTTATCATCATGTGGTCACAGTGGTACGTGTTTCAAGATTCCGACACTTACCGTTTAGCGATAGATCCCACTCCACGACCATCCTTCTCTTCCTTATTTAGTTAAAGGATTATAGAGATATAACATCCTGAGGTTGGTAGAACTTAGATTTGTTATGATGATGAGATAAATAGGACGAAGAAGATTGTACGTGAAAGGGAAAGAGCTTATTAAGATGAAAACTACTACTAAGATATCTGATGGCTGACCGGCGATTGAGAGCCCATACTTACCCTCTCCCCTCTTTGTGACACAACAATGAATATTATGCGACCAAAACTAAAAGCTAATAGCTAAAAACCAAAAACTTAAGCCTAAAATTGATTACGCTTAACCTCATCTACACCTGTTGTATTGTATTTGTGTTTGTAAGATGTTATCAGTGCTAATTAAGTCATCAGACTAAACATGCTGTGTAATTGCATTGATATACAGTTTGCTTGTTAATAGTGACCTTTTCTATGGCCGCTCTATTTTTGTATTTGCTGTTTTCTACTTTGAAATAAAGATTGTTTGAAAAAGAAATGAAGCTGGGCAATCAGAGAGGTCCACACAGCATATATGGGGAGGGGAACACTAATGTGATCCCCTTCTCTCCCAGAATTACTGTGTGTCTTCCACTCTTTCAATTAGTGTCCACCACTCCTGTAATATTGTCTCCTGCATGTTTCTCCTGCAATAACACTAAGGCCACAATGTGTTATGTGTTTCTTTTTCCCCCAAAATCATCTTGCTTGCATGCTCCCAGCTTACAGCCTGCATGACTTTGCATGCCCGAGTATATAGTTGGAATTGAGCTGCTCCGTCTCCCAGCAGCAAGAAAGAATGCCCTTGCAGCATTTATTTTCGGCAGTAGACATGCAGTGTGGGAAGCTCGGTATTCTCTGGCTGGAAGGTACTTGGTTTCTATACACAATGCATATCTGCCACCAGGAAGTGGAGCTGCTTCATTTGAACCATATACTCAGGTACACACAGGCAAGTTGATTTTAGGGGATAAAAGGTGACTGTGAAGCTGACAGGGGAAGGGACCCACATGATGCCAGAAACAAAAGGGGCAACCAGAGCCCCCCAGCCCCCCCCCCCTCCTGTTCACGTGCCTACTATTTAGATCTGATCTTCTTACATTTCATTGATGCTGATTGAGACTAGCGATGCTTTGCTGACAAACGCTGACCTCTGATGACAAAAACCTCAGTTTTGTCAACATTTGTTTTTTGTCAGTAAGCATTCATTCACTCTTGAAGCCATTATGTATTTTTGGAGAAGGGTCTATCAATTCGGGTTTGAATGACAGCCTCGGAGGAAGAACTACCTGGTGCAAAACAGCCATCAGGCTCTCCAGTGGCCACTGTCCATCCACTCTCCCCGGCTCCACGGTATGCATTTTCTTGCACCTTATATTTGACTGATGTCTGCATCTGATCACAGTCTGTGTACCATTGCTAAATAAATTGCAAGAAAGTTTTTGCAGCAGTTCTAGGTTTGCTTTTGTCTTACGTTACAACTGAAGGATCTGAACCTCTGATGATTTAAACCAATGATGACATACTGTTGTACTTCTGCAGTCTGTCAGTGAACATGAACATTTGCCTCTGTTTCTTGCTATAAGCAGATTATTGCTGATCTAGATGGGGGGATGTTTTGCAGCTGTGGTGTTTCTTGAAGCCACATTGCAGAGGGTATAAGTTTTTGTTTCCTGCGAATCTTGCATAAAAGTTGAAGATAGACAGCTTTTTCAATAACTTTCACCAGGAATCAGAATCAAATTTATTTCGCCAAGTGAGGCGGTTGCCACATTAGGAATTGTTTGTGGTACACATCGGCATAGTGCAAGTACAGCATTAAACAAGGTGGTGCATTACACATACATACATTGAGGCATTGAAACAGAGTAGTGCAATACACATACATACATTGACATAGGCATTGAAACATAGTAGTGCAGGTGCATGTGCAATGAAGAACATACATAGAGTAGGTACGTAGCAGCTGAACCAGCTAAATAGCTCAAAAGTTAATTAGTCCTAGGAGCGAATGAAGAACAGCCACAGAGTAAGTGCATATAGGCTATCTAGTCCAGGGTGGCAAGCCTGCTGTGTGCAGGGCTCGAGTTCAGAAGGTGCACTGCTTGGGGGAAGAAGGAGTTCCTGTGTCTAGAGGTCTTGGTGGAAATAGCTCTGTAGCGGTGGTCGGAGTGCATGTGGTTGAAGAAGCTACTGCCAGGATGGTGGGGGTCATGCGTGATCCTGTTAGCCCTTTTCCTCAGCCTGGATGCGTGCAGAAGGTCCAGTGGTGGCAGGGGTTAACCGATGATTCTTTCTGCGGCATTGATTATTTTTTGTAGTCTGTACTTGTCACTTGTGGTGGTGCCTCCATACTAGACGATGATAGAGGAGCACAGGATAGACTCGATGGTGGCAGTATAGAAGCTTGACAATAGGTCCTGTGGCATGCCAAACTTTCTTAGTTGTCTTAGGAAGAACAGCCATTGCTGTGCCTTCTTCTGGCATTTGGTGGTGTTTTCACTCCATCTCAAGTCATTGGTGATGGTAGTGCCCAAGAACCGAACACTTGATACTCTGCTGACCAAGGTGCCATCGATAAAGACTGGGTTGAGTGGAGGAGGGCGCTTTCTGAAGTCTATGACCAACTCTACAGTCTTTGCAGCATTTAGGACGAGCATGTTGTCCTTACACCAGTTGCAGATTCGCTCAATCTCACTGTGGTATGTGCGTTCATCCCCTCCCCTGATGAGGCTAAGTATGGTGGTGTCATCTGCAAATTTAATGACCTTAACACAGTCGGCGGTTGAAGTACATCGGTTAGTATATAGGGAGAAAGGTATCGGAGACAGTACACACCCTTGCGGGGCGCCAGTGTTTGTGGTCCTCAATCGGGAAAGGCAGCTGCCAAGTTTGACTTGTTGCGTCCGATTCGTGAGGAAGTCCTTGATCCAAGCGCAGAGAGTTTGATCGAGCCCGAGTTGCCCTAAGTTGTAGTGCAGTATGTCCGGGCAGATTGTATTAAAAGCAGAGCTGAAGTCTAGGAAGAGGATCCTAGCGTAGGTGTTGGGTCTGTGCAGATGTTCCATGATGAATGCCAGACTGATGTTGATGGCATCATCAATGGTCCTGTTTGCTTTGTAAGTGAATTGAAGTGGATCTAGGAGGGCATTGGTGGAGTCTGCAGTCAGGAAGGAGGGGAGTCTGCAGTCAGGTGTGTAGCTGCTCATACTTTTTGGGTCTAAGGATGGTTTCTTGAGTAGCTTCCCTCAGAGTGGTGTTAAACCTCCTGCTTCCGAGGAACTGTTGGCTGTTAGTACACCTGAACTGAGAGGGATATGATGGCTGCCATATTTATTCCCTTTTAAAGAATACAAGTTACCTGGCAGCCCTGCTGATCTATTTGGATACAGTGTCTGAATCACACACCTGAAACAAATATGTGGCTATTCCAGTCAAACTTCAGTCAGGAACATCTGATCATGCTTGTTCAGGGCCTATGGGTTAGATCAGGGGTGCCCATTTAATAGATTGCGATCTACCGGTTGATCACAAAGGACTTCATGGTAGATCCCAACCCCACTACATTTTCCATTCTGTATATACAATTGTGCTCCTAAAATTGTACATACAGTAGGTAGATCATTTTGACTTGCTAATTTTTAAAGTAGCTCACAAGCCGAAAAAGTGTGGGCACCTCTGGCTTAGAGTATTAGAGACAGATGCTCACTGCTCAAGAGGACAGCCAAATAAACAAAAGGAAATAATTATACCGTATCAGCCCACCATATCCCTCTCACTTCATGTGTGCTTTAAAGCATTAAGGGATCCATGAAGGAAACGAAATAAGTTGCATGGAAGTTCTAAGCATATTTGATACGATACAGGTATTCCGTCCAGTGGAGCTTTCAGGAACAGGCAAGGTAGGCTGGACGAATGTCAGTTCACAGAAGTCCACATCAGTTTGCTTAAGCACTTAAAGCTGAACTAAACCCCAACCTGATAAAGGCAAATTTGAAAACAAATCAGGATGATGAGTAAATATAAACAGTGTAAGCAAAGGGCTGTGTGGAGTACCTGGTCTGAGAGGGTCAACAATTATATCTGGATCTTCAGCTGCAGCTGGCGACGATCATTTGTGAGGATTTGAAACAAGCTCTGATTTCTGGTCTACTATGGTCAGCCACGTAATCTGGTGAGAGGCTATAAATTTATTTCTGCATGCAGCAACACGGTGGTGGAATAGTGTGATCCAGGAGGGCAGGTGCTGTGGAGGTTGAATTGTGTGGGTTTAAAACAGTATCACACTATTGCTATTTTTTCTGATTTATTTGAGGACTTGTGGACACCGAGATTACCCATTAAGGATTGCTGGCTGGGCCAAAAGCGAGATTGCTGATCTGTTGTGGCCAGGCCAGCCACAGCTTCTGGTGAGCGCAATCTTATCTATTGACTGTGTATGCAGCAGAACGTTACATTGTTTTTGGGACTGTGACCACATTATAATCCTTAATCCGGGACTGTTAACCCCCTTTTGATGTTTATGCAATTATTTATCCTGATTGTTGAGCGCCATACTTTGTTAAACCATTGAATATTTAAAGGGACATACACATCCCAAGAATTGGCAATCCAATTAGCTCTAATTCATTGATAACAGACATTGAAGGTTATATGCACATTGGTGGAAGTGTGGTAGAAACGCACGTCTTTTTTTATTTGTAATTGTTTTATACCAGAAGGAAGTAAACTTCCCTACTAAAAATAGGGAAAATATAGTCAAGCAAAAGGAGTGCAGACAATTACCCCCTACAGTTTAGTTTAGTTGGTTTGTGCACAGAAAATACAAGTCACGTAAATGGTTTGTTGTCCTGTCGGTCATGTTGTGGTGTTGGTCGTGCTGTTTGTTGGACATGTGTACGACCCTTAACATTATTTCATTTATAAATAGATATGTTTATATGTCAGAAGTGCGAAACATATAATTTAATAAGGGGTTTTGGGGTCATTGTGTATTACTTTACTGATTAGTAATAAAACATAGTTGTTATCTGATCTTTTCACAAGCTCTTGTTTTTATTAGGTGCTTCTGTGAAAAATTGGTATCCAGCAGGAGGGGATGAGGCAACCATGCAGCTACTTGAGGGTCAAAATTTCAGGATAAAATGAAAATTATTTCTAGTAGTAATAGGTTATTGGATTTCAGCTTGTGCACATGGCAAGGAATACTGTCCTGCTTCCTTGAAATACACGTTTAAAGCGTATTCTTACATTTTCTTTCACAAGTGCCGAGTAAATATGAAACAAATGGTTTGTCTAATCTCTCGATTTCCAGGAAACTGCGATTATCTTTATCAGATACATCTGCACTGAAAAGATTTTCTGGAGACTGGTTCAGTGATGTGAGGGCCTCACGCCCCTGGGGTCAGGTTGGTGGTGTAGATATTGTGAGAGCTTCAATCAGGAGGAAGAAGAAGACTAGAGGTGCGTTAATGTTTCCTTTTGAAGTAGTATATCTTACAAAGGGCTATTCACTAATAACAACCAATGTTATCTGCAGCTGAATGGGACCAGAACTGGGGACACAATGGCTCTGCAGTGAATGGAGGTTATGACAGTGATACCACAGATGAGGATGAACCCGAAATAAAGGCGATAAGGTAAATCCTGAACAGCACTATAAGACAAGACATGTCAATAAGCACCAACTCACAGGAATACATATAAACATAATCTCTATTTAAACAGGTGCGTTTTTGTTAAACACTTCATGGATTTTTGTTGAGCTCCAGCATACAGAACAGATTATATTTCACTATACAACAGTGAGTTCTAAGCTGACTGCACATAGAATGTGCAAGAACGGTGTTCCATTCCAAGTCATCCAATCTGATCAGAGAGAGATCTGTTGGCTGCCTATTCACCGCAGATTAGTTCCCGATCGATCTCCGCCTGAAATCTTTCAGGAATCGGCCTTGCGATGCTGCCTCACAGCCCCTGGTTGTGTCCCCCCAAATGTTGTATGTACCTCAAGTGCCCCTGCATTTATACTTTACCTGTCACATTGTCCCAAAGTGTCCACCGTACTTCTACATTGGCTCCTCACGTGGCTGCCAGTGTTAAAGCATGTGGGGCGCTAAATGCTAGTAGTCACATGAGACCCAAATGCGGAAGTATGGTGGACACAGTGGCGCACTCTCAGCAGATGGCATGACAGGGAAAGTATAAATGCACAGGCACTGGGGGTACATACAACATTTTGAAGGGACAGCAGATGGGTATTTCCATCACGTTCATCATTCACGATTATTGCATGCTGTTACCCAATCAACCACATAGGCCCGAGATTTCCCAGTATGTATGATCGATACATTTGACCAATTATGACCTGAAATTAGTCAAATTTATGATCGAGCATGCTTTTGGCAGCACTGATTTTCATCCCATTTGATAATAATTATCGAATAGGATGGTTGATCGGCTGCCAAGTCCATAGGTGTATGGCCACCTTTATACCCATCAACATTTTTAGATCTTGTGTTAGTGGGTTTTTAGAAAGACAAGGAATAAGTTATTTGGTATTTCCTGAGATGGTATATAGTGATGGTCCTGTCTGGGAGAACTCATGGAGAAGCACGTGATCAGTTTGGTCAGGTGAAAAATATGAAAGTCTTTGATTTGCTAGTCATGATCATGTGCTAAAGCAGAATGTGATCGCAGCAAATCAGAGCTTTGCAAATATATCAGCTGACTAAACAAATCACATTCTTCTCCATGAGTTCTCCTAGACATGACCATCACTACTGGTGAATCTCTATGGGGGGTGTGAGGCAGTGGTAACATGGCTGTAAAGGAAAAATCAGAGGCACAGAGGTTACAGACCTACATTACTTGGGCCCATAAATATAATCTTTAATTATATTTTAAATATCAAATTTACACACTGGCACAGTTTCTGACCCCCATTATCTATCAAATCTTGCAAAAATCCTGCCTAGTGCCAATTTCACATTAATTCTGCACTGACGTTACATCCCATAATGACACATACAGTATGTAGATGCATATGGCTAATGTGAAGTAATGTGAGCGTTTAAAGAACATGTCAGGAATAAGTCCTGTCCACCACCCCATCCAGGATGCACAATATTTCCCTGAACATTTTTACAAAATTAGAATTTAGACAAAATCAGTAGTTAACTATGAAGTAAAAGGTGTTGCAGAAATTGTAATAAATATGTGTAAGCAAACAAACACAGTTTAACTGCAGAACTTTTACTTCCTCAACTTCCATAATCTGCCATTGTTTGACTTACCATTTCAGTTCTAATTTTAGATGCTACGTGCTCACAGGGTTTGTATAGTTATTGTTACATTACAATTACCTGTAACAGGTACATAACAAAGCCAGCTCCTGAAAGCCTCCAGGCAAAACATATTTTTTACTGTCACTTACTGAACTTGACTGAAAATTCTCAAACAGAAACAAAACAGCCATAAAGCCTTCCCTGTCTGGTCATAACCTTACCTTATTGCTGTCTGTGGTCTGTTGTGGATATCAGGGATGCTCGGATACCCCCAATCAAGTATCGAGTAATCACAAATTCGACTCCGCCCACTTACAAATTGACTCATGATCACGATCACGAATAGAAACAGATATCCGACTTGAGTGAGATTTTGAGTCAAATAACTGCATGTAATCACGAGTCGTGATTCGTGATTAAAAAACCAGCCGATTTTAACGGTTAATAGCAAAGCCACCTTACATGCTAGACACTTTGCCAGCTATGTTAAGAAGAACAGTGGGAACAAAAGGTAAACCTTTTTTTCAAAAAGAACTTATATTTTTTAAGAAAATCGATTTTAAGTTTCAAAGGAAAAAAGTATTCATGATTAAAAACCACCAAAACCCGCCGACTTTAGCGGTTAATAGCAAAGCCCCCTTATATGCTAGAAACCCCAAATTTGCCAGATATGTTAAAAAGTACGGTGGGAACCAGAGGATTTTTTTTTTTCAAAAAGACCTTATAGTTTTTGAGAAAATCGATTTTAAAGTTTTCAAAGGAAAAAAGTATACATTTAAATGCTGTTCAATACACACACGGACCCTACATGTAATCAGGTCAGAATCCCTTGACCTCAGAATCAGAATCAATTTTATTTCGCCAAGCATGACTGGGTCAGGCCCGGAATTGGGTTTGGCACAATGGAGCAGTACATAGAAAGAAAGGCAGGAAAAGGGTTAGAATGATACAATCATACTAAAATGTAAGCATACACGAATATACAATTCAACAATTAGATATACACAGCCGAAGTCTGCCGCTCCTATGCGGGTGGTAGGTCGCTGATAGGGGATGGTAGCATGTTAAGGGAGTTCAGGAGGCTAACGGCCATCGGGAAGAAAGAGTTCTTGTGTCTGGTGGTCTTGGTGGGGATGGCCCGAAGTCTCCGACCCAGTGGAAGTGGGGTGAAAAAACAATGGCCTGGGTGAGAGAGGTCACTTGCAATCCTCAGTGCCCTGGCTCGCAGTCTAGTGTTATACAGGTGGTCTAGTGGGGGCAGAGGTCTCCCAATGATCCTCTCCGCCGACCTAATGATCCTCTGTAACTTGTGCCTGTCACTGGCGGTGGCTCCCGCATGCCAGACCAAGATGGCGGAGCAGAGGATCGATTCAATGGTGGCAGTGTAAAAGCATGTTAGAATCTCCTGAGCCATGCCGAACTTTCGCAATTGGCGGAGGAAGAAGAGTCGCTGCTGGGCTCTCCGTTGGGTTGACGTGATATTGACTCTCCAGCTGAGATCGCTGGAGATGGTGGTGCCCAGCAGGCGAGCGCAGGGCACTCTGGTCACCTCGGTGCCATCGATGTAGATGGGAGGTGGGGTAGGTGCCGACTTCCTAAAGTCAATTATAAGTTCGACGGTTTTGGCCGTGTTGAGCACCAGGCTGTTCTCCTTACACCAGTGGCATAGTCTTTCCACCTGCTGCTGGTACTCCCGGATGTTGTCCTTGGTGACGAGGCCAACAATGGTGGTGTCATCCGCAAATTTAATGACTTTGACGGAGTCTGCCGTGGATCTGCACTCATTTGTGTAAAGGGAGAAGAGCAGCGGGGACAGGACGCAGCCCTGGAGTGCCCCTGTGTTTGTTAACGCTTCTCGTGAGTAGATGTCCCCCAGCCTGACAACTTGGGATCTGTTAGAGAGAAAGTCAGTGATCCATAGCCGTAGGGTGGAGTGGACCCCTAGTGTGGTCAGGACATTCTGGAGGGTGCGTGGGCATATAGTGTTAAATGCAGAGCTGAAGTCTAGTAGCAGTACTGTGGCATATGCATCCCTCCTGTCTAGATGGTTGTAGATGTATTCCAAACAGATGTTTAGAGCGTCGTCAGTGGACCTATTTGCCCTATAGGCGAACTGGAGTAGGTCTAGTAGGGACAAGGTGGATAGCTTTAGCGTGGATAAGACCACTTTCTCTAGGGACTTCATGACGACGGACGTCAGGGCTACAGGCCTGTAGTTGTTGAGGTCAGAGATGACTTGTTTCTTAGGAACAGGAATGATGGTGGACCTCTTGAAGCACGCAGGGACTCTGCCCTCTGTCAGTGACCTACTGAAGATGGCAGAGAGGATGGGGGCAAGTTGCTCCGAACAGGTTTTGAGGCAGGCTGGGGACACGCCGTCAGGTCCCGAGGCTTTCCTGGCATTTAGCGTGGACAGGAGGTGCCGACCTGAGTGCCGATGCAGGTCCCCTGCAGGTACACCACTCCTGCACTTTACCAGACTGAAGAACAAAACTAGAGACCGCACTCAGAAGGCTTATTCAAAACTGTATTGTCAGTGATCAGAGCACGACAGAGGCACACGACATGTTTCGGGCGTAGCCCTGTCATTTACCGCATTTAAATGTATACTTTCTTCCTTTGACATTTTAAAATCGATTTTTTTCTCAAAAAATATAAAGTCTTTTTGAAAAAAAAATGTCCTCTTGTTCCCACTGTTCTTCTTAACATATCTGGCAAATTTGGTGTTTCTTGCATGTAAGGGGGCTTTGCTATTACATGTTAAAGTCGGCAGGTTTTTAAAGGGGCACTACAGCGAAAAACTGAAATATGTAAAATATGTGCGAACACATACAAATAAGAGTAAAATGATCCATAAATTACTTTTTGTCCTATGTTGCTGTCACTTACAGTAGGTAGTAGAAATCTGACAGAAGTGACAGGTTTTGGTCCATCTCTTTATAGGGGATTGTCATGGATATATTTATTTTCAAAAGCACTTAGTGAATGGCAGTTGCTCTGTCCAACTGACAAAAAACTGTGTAGCAAGCAGGGAAGCTGGCCAGCATCATTGTTTAAAACACTTTTTCAGGAATATTATTATAAAGAATAGAAGCCTTGCTGAGAATCGAGAAATGAAGAGATGGACTAGTCAAAAACCTGTCACTTCTGTCAGATTTTTTACTCTGGAAAAAATGTACTTATTTGTATATGTTTCAGTTTTACAGTTTTTCGCTGTAGTGCCCCTTAATCACGAATACCGACTAGTGAACATGAGTAACTTGTGATCACAAGTCGGGTAACAAATGCAATCACGAGTGCATTCGTGATCGCGAGCCGATCACTAATGCCGATTACGACCTCGTGATCGTAAAAAATGGCTCATAATCACAAGTTATTCGTGATCGCGAGCTGGTGATGCGCACCACTGGTGGATATGTTCTCTTTACCCTCCTCTTCATGGCATCCCTGCATTCCACAGGAAGGAAAGGAAATAATTTTCTATTTGAATTAAGGGAGATATAAAACTGGGAGTGGTTCTTAATCCTGCTTATTTAGTACAGATCCCAAACACAGAAAATTTCCAGTTATGCCTATAAACAGTGCTGAGGGAGACACCTACCGTACTTTAAAATAATACCAAAATACCAGATGCATAAAAAGGAACCACAGCACATTTGGGTACTTAACTGTATTGATTGGTACTTATTGATTAAACATTTTCCCCGCGTTTATCACAGTAAAACAAAGAAAACTGCTTTTTTGGGCAAATAGATGTGGAGAAAACATTTAGTTTTCATCCATGTATGTCTGGGTTTATCTATGTATTCCTTTTCTAGACAATGATATAGTGTTTTAACATGGAAATAGTCAAGCTAAGGAAAAAATTTTTTTTTTCATAATATACGGTAAGTTCACTGTTTTATATATGAAAATGTTAGAGGGCCATTTTAAATATATGACATATGTTCTGGTTCTCTAAGGGCCTATTTCCACTACACGCTTATTCTGGATGCAGAACACTGACTCCAATGAATGCCTATGGGAAATCTGCATCAGAAAATCGCATTTAGTGGAAACAGGCCCATAGGCATTCATTGGAGTCAGTTTTTCTGCATCCAGAATCCACATGTAGTGGAAACAGGCCCTTAACTTTCAGAACAGCACCATTCTAACGGAGTTATCCATAACTCCGTTAACCAGAGGAGTAACCAGAATAATACCCTGGCCTTGCAGGATGCACAAAGCTATTTTTACAGTACATTATACACTAAAAAGCTGTGTTACATTATTAAGTTTGTCTTTATCTTCATTTTTTTCATTACTGTATTTGGACACTAATACAGAGTGTATGGTGTGGTTATAGCAGGAAGTATAATAGAGTATTAGTTAGGCCTATTTTTAATAGTACATTTAAAACAACCAGAAACTGCATTCATCTGGCATTTACTAGTCCCGGTTGCTGCTGGATAATTGTGTTTCTATTGTACGTACACATCTATTTTACATAAAAATATCTGCAAAAAGCTACAGCTGCCTAAATGTTTAATTAAATCACTAAACAGTCAGCCTGTACAGAACCTCATCATGATAGATGATAGTATACCACTGCTAGAGTTATTATTCTTGATATGAATGCTGACCCTGGTAAATCAATGACTTATTTTTTCAACTTTTAGTGACAGGTTGTCCAGTACGCCACCAACTAAAGAATTATGTGAGGATGTCCAGGTATGTGTAGAGTAGGTATGTTGTGATGGGTGAATGTTACTGTCTATCAAAGTGTGGAAAGTGAACACCTTTTAGTCCCCTGTGTGTATTTTCATAGCTTCTAGCACAAAGAATGATTTGAACACTTCTAAGTTAAACTCAGGGTTATGGCTGCATATGTTTCATTGCCCTATTACATGCAAGAAACTGCAGGCATTTGCTACGATTTAACCCCCTGCATGGACTTCAAGGGAAATTCCACTTTCAATTCTCAAAAATACTGTAAACCTGGAAAGGTGCTGCACAAGTCTGACTGCAGTTCAATGTAATTAAAAATTATTTTTCCATTTCAATCTGCATTCAGCCAGTGGTGTAGCAATAGGGAATGCAGAGATTGTGAATGTACTGGGGCCCATTAGAGGCCCTCCCTTAACCGCTGTGTTAACTCTTTATTGGTGCTATCCCAGTACTGATCATTTTAATAGATGCTTAGAATAGTAGTAATCATTAACAACTTGGCCCTCTCCCGCTGGTTACACCTCTGGGACAATGCAGATGCACTTGGCAGAATTTGGTGTTCCATATCAATTATGTATACTAGAGTGCAAGAGGGGGCCCAATGTAAAACTTGCACTGGGGCCCAAAGTTCCCTATTCACCACTGCATCCAACTAAGAATTTCCAAATTGTTCTTCTTTGCAGTCTTAGCAGCTGTACTTGGTGTACTCTGTCAGGCATACTATTGCTGTGAGACCAATTCCAACACGTGGACTAATCCATTTACTGGCCATAAACTATGGCACTCCAGTCTACCAGTTTCTGTTAAGCTGGCCATACACTATTTTTTTCTATAGATTACACATTTAAAAGCCCTGTGCAATGCCTAAATTATATGCACATAAAAATAGAGTATTCAAGCTGATAGAATATTTGCTACTAATCAATATCATTTATAGAGCCAGACTGAGATCAAACTTAAAACCTAGAATATTTTGCATGCCATCACCCGTCTCTGGTGTTTGACTAGGGTCATTTATTGTTTGCACGTTAACACAACCAAAACTTTTATATAAAGCCTTAATAAAGACATTAGCTGTTGGCTTATCTATGCACATTGCATAAACACACAGACACCATTTTTGCCCTACGTTCATTGGAGCAGAAGTCATTTTTCTTTGGTTAAAAGCTAGGAGTTGTAGCCCTAAAGGCTAAGTTCAAGGGGAAGAGTCACACCCCACGTTATGCACGTATTGTGTTGCATGCAGTCAATAAACAATATGCTTCACTGCTGCTAACATGCACATTATGCAGTAACACACTGCATGCTCCATGTTCGGGTACCGGAGTTAATTAGATTGCATCACACCTGATGCACTCTAAACGTTGCATAGACATAGACTTACAATTACAGTATGTTACGGCACATTAAGTAAGCTCTGTTACACTGCACTCCAGTCCACACTCCACTGTGAAGGTGGCTTAACTGCAGTGTTTGAATAACAAGAAGTAAGTTACATTTATGACATGTTCCTGTCCCAGGTAATACCAGGTTTTTCTTTTTTATGCAGGATGGGAACACTTCCCTAGAAGAGGAGCGAATCAGTACTCCAGGTTAGTATGATTAGGTGATCAGCTGTCTTGCCTATCTAGAGAGAAAGTGCTGGTAAGTGTCATGGAGTAAAAGATAAGGACTTGAACTGGAACAAATTACTTTTCATGGGTAGTTGTGTGGTCTGATGCTTCTCAACTGAACTGCCTACCCAACTTCTCATTAAAACTCTTAACTGAAGCGTCAACGGATCAATTCAAAGTTCTATATTACTATATTCTAAACAACTGTGTTTTATGATAGTTTTTTTTGTCTATTTTACATTATGGAAAATGGAGGTGGAACGATCATTTACTTTACTAAATAAATACTACAGGAAGGGCAGATGGCAGGATATCAGAATGGGGGAATCTTGCCTTTGACATTTATTTAAATACTTATGATGTAGAAGCCTATTTACAATTTGTTTACTAACTTTGGCAATCGAAAAAGTAATGCTGTTTTAAAGAAATAATTATTATTATTAATAGACTGGGTACTGGATGATGCACAGATGTCACTTTTCTGACAAACTTTAATCAACAGTTTATTTGCAGTGCCCATTTTAAGCATTTACCCAGAATTCTTGCTGTTTATAAATTGGCGGTTTCATTGCCCAGAGCCAGCCATTCAGGATCACTGCAAGGGCTCTGTGTCCAACCGATTTCTACATACTTCCTGGCATATCTCAAAACTATGTGCATAATTGGAGCAAGCACAGCCCAACACAAAACTCCAGTGTCACCATTCTGGTCAGCTGGATCCAATTAACAGACAGCGGGGGATGTGTATGTCAACTAATGAGTTCTGTGTGCGTGCAGCATTCTGTACAAAGTGTCAAAAAAGCTATTCATGTTGTGCATAGTTCATTAACAGAAATACCTTCATAATTATATCCTGACAATTTACTTGACTATGGTTATAAGAAATGATACAAAAGAGTGGATGCCTGTTATTAATTAGGATGACAAGAATCTGCTCAAGGAAAAAACTGTAATTTTATGTACATCCAATGTTGACAAAAAATAGATACAATAAGGAACTTCTGAGTGGATAGTTAGTGGCATATTGTCTTTATAATATTAGCTACAGGACCACCATCAAAGGAGCGCTGGTAGTACTCCAGTATTGGGTTCAAGGTGATGAGATTCAGCATTTTACCTTATAGTGGGTCCCAGGAGAGACCCTGGATTGTACCTTGCATATAAATGATCTCTCCCTGATATTGTTTACCTGGATTACTGCATTCTACCACTAGATATTCAATTAGATTTTAGTAGACATCTGATAATTGTTGGTTGAATTTCCACCACCGCTATCTTTGCACTAATTGCACCTGAAAGTCATGCGCCTGTTGCTCTCATTCTGCTTCTGCAGCTGCATGGTTGACAGAACAGCCTTTTGCAATTAATCTTTGCTCAACAAAATTATTGAAAATCAAAATGGCCTTAGATTTTTTTAGCTTACCATTACATTTGATAGTGTTCTTGAATCTAACTTCTGAGCTATTGAATAAATATGATAGTCTGTGGGTGCCCTAACCCTTACACTCTCATATCATATGCCACCAAGAGAAAAGCAATTCTTTGAACTTATCACTGAGCTTATCACCCAGTTAATGATTCCATATATCTAAAAACTTTTTTTATGTTGATGTTTATGCTTCCAGATCACATCCCTTTACGACATCGCATCCCTAGCGTGGGAGAACTTGATATGGAAGAGATAAATTTATCTCCAGTGGCTTTACCAGGAGATGTGAGTATTGTTTCATGCATTACAATCCTTACAGAACACATGTGTACAAAGACATACACCATGTCACTATATTGCAACTCACACATGACACATGAAGTCTCTGGTAAATACACTGGCACAGAGCATAAGAACTCAGAATCCAGATTCATAGATTAGGAACTATGCCAAACTACGGTGAGCCAAACAGAGCACATGATGAAACATAAGCACAGAATACCTGTGAAACCACATTGACAAAATGATTAGTAGCTCCAGAGACATTGGATACTTACATAACATGCAAATATCTACTTGTCTTGTAAAAGCTAACGTAGAAACTTTGGAGCTCAACTAACTTAATATTCATTTTCATCATCTCACTTTGAAGCATAATCACAAAAGAACATATCAGAATCAGCACTGTGGTTGGTCCCCCTATAATCGTGTTTCCCAATCTTGTATTCAAAATCCTCCAGCAGTGCATGTTTTGCTGTTACCCTCCTCTATCCTCATCTATCCTCATCTATATCGATTAACACCAGGATAGTGCATGTTTTGCTGTTACCCTCCTCTATCCTCATCTATATGGATTAGCCCCAGGAAAGTGCATGTTTTGCTGTTACCCTCCTCTATCCTCATCTATATGGATTAACCCCAGGATAGGTTTAGGAAACTATGCCATATAATAAAGTCTTGTCCCTAAGAACTAAAAAAAACACAATAATAAATATACAAAAACCCAGCAGCAGCTAAACTGCATGTTGTTTAAAAAATCTTTAGTAATCTTAAGGCTCATTTACCCTGGAAAAAAAACGTACCTCTTATTTTTATATGTTTGCACATATTTAAAATTTTACAATTGCCTTTCACTAAGTGCTTTTGAAAATAAATAAATCCCTGATAATCCCCAATGAAGAGATGTCGCTTCTGTCAGATTTCTACTACCTACTGTAAGTGACAGCAACATAGGAGAAAAGTAATTTATGGCTCATTTTGCTCTGGAAAAAGCGTACTTCTTATTTGCATATGTTTGCACATATTTAAAATTGTAAAATTTTTCGCCATAGTGCCCCTTTTTAACCTCTTGACGACCAGCTAACGCCGATTGGTGTAAACTGGTCGTCTGCGGGTTACCATGGAAATGGCCGATCGAGCGGCCTTTCCATGTCAGTTCACGGAGGGTGTCTCCGTGAACAGCCGGAGAGCCGCCGATGGCGGCTCGCCGGCAAAATGTAAACAGGCGGGGAAGAAATCCCCGCTGTTTACATCATACGGCGCTGCTGCGCAGCAGCGCCGTAAGGCAGATCGGCGATCCCCGGCCTCTGATTGGCCGGGGATCGCCGGCATATGATAGGCTGAAGCCTATCCTTCAATGCGCAGGACGGAAATCCGTCCTGCGCAGCACACAGGGGAAGGGAGAGGGAGGGAGCGGGCGAGAGGGCGGAAAGTGCTGCGGAGGGGGGCTTTGAAGAGCCCCCCGCTAAGCAACTGCAGCCGGCGGCGATCAGACCCCCCCAGCAGGACATCCCCCTAGTGGGGAAAAAAGGGGGGTAGTCTGATCGCCCTGCTGCACTCCTGATCAGTGTAAAATCCCCTGGTCGGCAAGTGGTTAAGTAGAAATATCTACTTTATAATAGCAATTTATAGCGAAATTCCACAATATGTTAATTAGTCACTGTTATCATATCATACACTACATATGTATATATAAAATTTTGTTACTGTAGTAGCATATGATCTACTTGTTTTTAGGACTACCATAGTAGGAGTGACATGTCCCAGGCAAAAGGTCCAGGAGGGGATGGACATCGGATCCTTAGTTACAGTCCATCAGTGCCAACTCTGGGAGATAAATCTGTAAGGAATTGATTTACATATTTTATCAGTATTTTGAAAGTGCAAGCATGTATTGCAATTATATATATTTTTGCATGAGGAGGTCTTGGGCCTGATTTACTAAGGCATCAACAGAATGACAATCATCTAGGATCCTTCAAAACTGGCCAACACCAGATATGCAGAAAAAAAATGTATGAATGCAACAATAAGTGCACACCCAATAATTCACTACCTTTTCTGCACCCATTGCTATAGACTAATTTTACCCGGCCTAGGGCTATAAACACCTAGTATAGATCAATACATGTATTAATAATGTTTTAGAAATCTTATGGTAGACTTTAATCATTTTATTAATCATGTTTCCAGTTTTAAGGTTGAAAGATAGATACATTCTTAAAATAATTTTATTGTGTCTGCTTGAATTTTTTTTACAGTTTTAATAATTAAAATTAAAAGGGACCTTGAGCAGTGGCTAAAAAATGAAATCGGGACTTACCTGGGGCTTCCTCCAGCCCCCCGTAGCCCACGGGGTCCCCCATCATCCTCTTCTCCCCTTCCGTGGTCCCGCTGCCAGCTCTGGTAATCCAGTGACTTTGGCTCAAGTCACGCATGCCCCTGGCGCACACCCTGCAAGTCATCACGCCGGTCACCATAAGAGTCCAGCGCATGCGCAGTTTTCTAAAGACTAAAGTGCACATGCTCAGGACTCTTAGAGCGACCAACGTGATGATACGCAGGGGGCGCACCGAGGGCATGCACACGCCGGATTACCTCATTACCACTGTGCGATTTGTATATACCATCCTGATATGTAAATGTATATATATATGTTATGCCAATATACCAAAATACACTTGATGGAAAGAGGAAAAAAAAAGAATTATAAATATCACAGAAAAAAAAAGAATTATAAACATCGCAGAAAAAAAAAAGAATTATAAATATCACAATGTATCACTTTTTAAAAGCCTGAAAATGTTAAGGTGTTTTTAAGCACCTTTTAAATAAATGTGTTGGCATTTGCAGACTGTTGTGGTGTGTGTTGTTGCCCCATTTACTGTACAGAAATGTGCATAAAACTTGCTGCCAAAGACAGCATTGTTGTATAATAGTTATATAACCGAAACCTACAATAATGCCAGTCTTAGCTGCACCGCATCTAAACATTTGCACAACGATCTCTAGATTAGTCTCTGATTATTGTTTTATAAGTTAGAGAGGCTTAGTACTAGTTTGCGTTTCTTATTGTAGTCAATAATGATAAACAACCCAATATATTTTCTCTGGAGCAGTTAGATTTTATTCTGATTCATGCTGAATTTTGTATACGCCATTAGTCTTTTACATGCATTATACTGTAATTTACCATTATGATACAAAACTGATGATCATTTCCATAGCTTAAAGCCCAACTAAACCTAGCATGGGACAAGGTCAGTTCGAATAGCAATCACGTTAATAAGTAAATACAAACAGTGTATAAAAGGAAAGTAATATACAAATACATTTTTCATGAGTCAGGTAGGCTTGCCAGTGCTCCATGTAAATACAGACTGTGAATGGGTTAATCAGGAGTGACCATGTAACTCTCAAAGTAGGAAGTAGAACAAATGCCAGACTGGATTTCCCAGCATTACAGCAGAAAACATGAAGCTGAAGGCGGTGGCCAAGGGCTGTGGCAGAAGTAGTGACAAGGGTGGAACATGTTTGCATACTCAATTTATGGGACTTATATGTTATGATTTCTCTGTATGTGTAGATTACTTGGATTTTTACCAACATCTGGGCCATATGCAATTCACTTTTTCTCCTGAGTTTTCTCCTAGGTGATATTTCAGTTTGTAAATAAAATGCCCTTTTTAAACCAACAGCAAGCAAGAAAATACTCAAAATAATTTTGATAGCACCTTTTCACCTATGTTTGGTACTTTTTCAATTGCAAAGTAAAAATTTAAATACAAGATGAAAAATAATCTCCTAGGAGAAAACTCAAGTGAAAAAGCTGTATATGGGCCCTGGTGTAAATCTCATGTCAGTAGTCCAATTACAAATATATTTACTGAAAAAACATTAATGTTTTTATTTCGTATTTATTTAACCCACTGTAAATTACACTAAACATCATGTGTGCCTCTAGACTTTAATAACTTTACTTTTGGGTTTTGTTGGTCTTTTAGCAGAGAATTGCTTTTCCTGTCTCTCGCTTAGTATTGCCTGTTTGTTACAAAACCAGTTCTTTCTCCTATAGCTCTCTGGCAGCATGATGAGCCTGTTCAGTGCGGGAGAAATCCATTCTCTGGAGGTCCAAGGTTGGATCCAATTCTCTCTTCAGTACGACTCACCCAAAAAGGAGCTGAGAATCCTGATTATACAGTGCAGGGACCTGACGCCGGCACACAGCCAGATCTCTAATCCGTAAGTTGGGTTAAGCTAAAGCTAGTACTTTGTTATTGAGATTTACAGGAAGTTCTGAGAGAAGATGGATAGTTCTGGAAGACATTTATTTATTCATTTTATTTATTTATTGTATTTATAAAGTGCCAACATATTACACAGCGCTGGACATTAGTTAAAAGGAACCTTAACTCTAAAAAAAACAAAAAAACAGTTTCACTTACCTGGGGCATCTACCAGCCCCTGTAGCCATCCTGTGCGCTCAGAGTCACACATGGCTCCTCCGGTCCCCTGCTGCCAGCTAGTTTCGTTTTCAGAGTCAGCGGGCCACCATGCATACCTTTGCACGCATTTCCGCTGACGCAGGAAGCTATAGCAGACATTAACACATATATTATAAAAATATACGCGTAAAAATGTACGTGTTAATGTCCGCGACAATGTTTCATCTCGAAACATTTCGAAAATGAAACTAGCTGGCAGCGGGGGACTGGAGGAGCCATGAGTGACTGCGAGGGCACAGAATGGCTGCAGGGGGCTGGTAGATGCCCCAGGTTAGTGAAACTAATTTTTTGTTTAGAGCTAAGGTTCCTTTTAAGGTTGCAGACAATATTTAGGGGTGACATACAGCAATAAGACAATAAGGGAATACATGCAAGCCAGATCATGCAGCACAGTATGAGTACAAGGTAATGCTTAGTCAGTCACTGGATGGGAGCATGGAGATTAGGCAAGTCAAGTTCACTCAAGAGTTCACTCAGATCCATAGGATGGGTGTACATTAATGGAGGTGCATGAACAGGTATGCATTTGAGTGAACTCAACTTGCCTAATCTCCATGCTCCCATCCAGTGACTGACTAAGCATTACCTTGTACTCATACTGTGCTGCGTGATCTGGTTTTTCTTGTATTCCTGTATTGTCTTATTGTTGTATGTCACCCCTAAATATTGTCTGTAACCTTAAAGTGGACCCAAATTAAACATTTTCAGAAAAAGATTTCAGAAATAAAATCTATTTTCTAAATTATAATAATAAATAGCAGCCTTTTTTCAGCTGCATGATGACAAATATAAAATATTTTACACTTATTGGAGGAACCCCTCCCTTCCTTTCATATTGCCAAGACATAATCCAGCAGACTGGTGGAGTAGGTGGTGTCCAGCAAAGGAGGAATTGCTAATGGCTGCCACCTGTATAACCCTAGTTATGAAAAGAGAAGGGTGAAAAGCATGCACTGATATGCTCATAGGCTTGAAGGAGTGTTTATTTATCTTTGTATGTATCAGAGTGGTGCAACTAAATATTTTGAATTTAAAAAAATGTTTGGTTTGGGTCCGCTTTAACTAATGTCCAGCGCTGAGTAATATGTTGGAGCTTTCTAAATACAATAAATAATTAAATAAATAATTAAACAGGTAGGAGACATAAGGAAAAGGACCCTGCCCGAAGGCTTACAATCTAGAGGGGACAATAAAGTAAATGTGGGTGAAAAAACCCTCTGGGCCAGTGGTGACTACTAGCTTAGCATAAACCTATTATCATCAATCAATAAATAGCATCCAGTGATGTGGAAAAGAAGGCTACTCAAACTGCTACCTACGGAGAACAGTACCAGGGGTGTACTAGTGCAGAAGCATGTATTTTGGTACAGGCTTTGTCACAATCCTGGTGTGGGATGTAATTTAAAGATATATTAGTCAAGGTACACTTTTGGTCATGGATTTCAGCTTAATATTTTATTTGAGAATTAGAGGAAACAGATGTGGAAGATTAGAGTTGTCAGGAATTGGTAGTAGGTTAGGATTAAACACATGTAAGGGTTTGAGGACTATAAGGACAGCTGGAGTTAGTCTTGGAAACAAAGGCTAGGGGATAGGATTTGGGAAGGTTAGGCTTATTATCTTGAATCTTCTATGCTGTTCTGTCTTTGCCAGTTTACCACAGTACCATGTCTTTCCTAAGGTATGTGAAAAGTTATTTACTCCCTGATAAATCTGTGCAAGGGAAGAGGAAAACAAAGGTGAAAAAGAAGACTGTGGATCCACTCTTCAATGAGACCCTTAAGGTTAGTTTTATCAATTGTGAATCCATTTTCAAGCAAGGACAGAAGATTTGTGATTCAGACTATTAAACAGTATCTAGGTGCATATACAGTGGAGGAAATAATTATTTGACCCCTCACTGATTTTGTAAGTTTGTCCAATGACAAAGAAATGAAAAGTCTCAGAACAGTATCATTTCAATGGTAGGTTTATTTTAACAGTGGCAGATAGCACATCAAAAGGAAAATCGAAAAAATAACCTTAAATAAAAGATAGCAACTGATTTGCATTTCATTGAGTGAAATAAGTTTTTGAACCCTCTAACAATAAAAGACATAATACTTAGTGGAAAAACCCTTGTTTGCAAGCACAGAGGTCAAACGTTTCTTGTAATTGATGACCAAGTTTGCACACATTTTAGGAGGAATGTTGGTCCACTCCTCTTTGCAGATCATCTCTAAATCCCTAAGGTTTCGAGGCTGTCTCTGTGCAACTCTGAGCTTGAGCTCCCTCCATAGGTTTTCTATTGGATTAAGGTCCGGAGACTGACTAGGCCACTTCATGACCTTAATGTGCTTCTTCTTGAGCCACTCCTTTGTTGCCTTTGCTGTATGTTTTGGGTCATTGTCGTGCTGGAACACCCATCCACGACCCATTTTCAGTTTCCTGGCAGAGGGAAGGAGGTTGTCGTTCAGGATTTCACGATACATGGCTCCGTCCATTTTCCTGTTAATGCGATTAAGTTGTCCTGTGCCTTTAGCAGAAAAACACCCCCAAAGCAAAATGTTTCCACCCCCATGCTTGACGGTGGGGACGGTGTTTTGGGTGTCATAGGCAGCATTTTTCTTCCTCCAAACACAGCGAGTTGAGTTAATGCCAAAGAGCTCTATTTTGGTCTCATCAGACCACAGCACCTTCTCCCTATCACTCACAGAATCATTCAGGTGTTCATTGGCAAACTTCAGACGGGCCTGCACATGTGCCTTCTTGAGCAGGGGGACCTTGCGAGCCCTGCAGGATTTTAATCCATTGCGGTGTAATGTGTTTCCAATGGTTTTCTTGGTGACTGTGATCCCTGCTAATTTGAGGTCATTCACTAACTCCTCCCGTGTAGTTCTAGGATGCTTCTTCACCTTTCTCAGAACCATTGACACCCCACAAGGTGAGATCTTGCGTGGAGCCCCAGAGCGAGGTCGATTGATGGTCATTTTGTGCTCCTTCCATTTTCGAACAATCGCACCAACAGTTGTCACCTTCTCTCCCAGCTTCTTGCTAATGGTTTTATAGCCCATTCCAGCCTTGTGCAGGTCTACAATTTTGTCTCTGACATCCTTGGACAGCTCTTTGGTCTTTCCCATGTTGGAGAGTTTGGAGTCTGCTTGATTGATTGATTCTGTGGACAGGTGTCTTTTATACAGGTGACTAGTTAAGACAGGTGTCCTTAATAAGGGTGACTAATTGAGTAGAAGTGTCTAACCACTCTGTGGGAGCCAGAACTCTTAATGGTTGGTAGGGGTTCAAAAACTTATTTCACTCAATGAAATGCAAATCAGTTGCTATCTTTTATTTAAGGTTATTTTTTCGATTTTCCTTTTGATGTGCTATCTGCCACTGTTAAAATAAACCTACCATTGAAATGATACTGTTCTGAGACTTTTCATTTCTTTGTCATTGGACAAACTTACAAAATCAGTGAGGGGTCAAATAATTATTTCCTCCACTGTAAGTACAGTTAAGTGAATTTGTAAAAGTGTGTATTGTCTTTACAAAGCGGGTCTTCAACACCATTTATCATCAATATATGATCAGGGCCGGATTTGTACTCTTTACCGCCCTAGGCCACTGTCACCAGCCACCCCCCTTCAGTATAGGCAGCTAGATGACCCCTCCCCCTTCCCTCTAATACGTAACCAGTTGACTCCTCCTCCCCCCTTTTCAGTATAGGTAGCCAGCTTGCCTTCACACTGCAGCAGTTATCTGTGTCACTCATTTCTCCGCTCATCTCCAGTGCAAAGCCTCCTCTTCCTTTCCATCTCCAATGCTACCCAAGTCCATAGCCACCGGCCAAACGTGCACAGAGAGCAAGGTGGCTGCTGCAGAGACAGCTAGCAGTAGAGTACCGCAGTCAGGCGCTCGCCTGATCTCCCTGCATTGCAGCATTTGCAGGCTTGCAAATGCTGCACCAGTTTAGCCTGCTGCTTTGGTGCCCTACTTCCTGTGGTGCCATGGCCTAGGCGGCCTTGCCCTAAATCCGGCCCTGTATATGATTCAGTTTTATCATGCTTACCTAGTATTTTTGAAGAACAATACACACTTTCATCTAGGCACTCAAAGCAAACCTGAAGTAAGGAAACTCACATTAAATGTAATACTTACCTTGTTGTTATTATTGATTTATAAAGCGCAAACATATTCCATGGCATTGACAAATCCTTCCTGTTCCTCCGTCCGGCCTGTCATTCCAACAACGTTCCTGGTTGTAGCTATTACACCAAATAACTCTTTGGAACTCCTTGCACAATCTACAGAACTAGTAGTAGTTCTGAAGAGTGCCTGAGAGTTCTGAAAAATTACTTAACCAAGCAGGTCAAATAGTTACACCTGGTGGACGGCATTGGAATGACAGGCCGGATAGAGGAACGGGAAGACCCTATGCTATTCAGAGCCTTCCCTCTACTCAGGTAAGTATGAAGTTATTTTTCTCACTTTTTCAGGTTTACTTTAAACAATGAACACCTGTACAATGAGTGTCAGTTATGTAGACTGTTGGCTGGAGTATCTGAATTTTCTGTACTTATACCTGCCTAGGCATCTACTTCACTCATGTGAATTTGCCTAGTAAGGAGTGGCAAAGCATTTTCTAGAACACAAAAGGTGTCGGTCGAGGTGGAGCTAACTTATTTTTTTATTTGGCTTTACTAAGACTTCGATATATATGGACTTTCACATAAGTATACTGACAGTGTTCGGCATTCACAACCTGTTTCCTTTGAGAAGAGAACAGAGAAGCACATTGAAGTTCATACTTTGTGGGAGTGATTGACAAAAATGAGTGTGAAGGAGATTTAAAAAATTTACCGCACATGATTTGATGCCTACAGTATATGCAGCTTCATATCACAGCTTATTTAGTTACCAGCAATAATGCTTCTGTCAACATACTTTATCTTAAACCTTTTTAATACCATATGCATTAAACAATAAAAGAAAAAGATACAATTTTATGGTGATATTTGGATAAGCTTAATTAAATATGATGTGAATTAATTATTATGCTAATAAGTTTCACTAGTAGGAAGGAATATAGAAATACGGTTTCATAGGAATACTATCAAACTTCATCAATTTCTGGCAGTAGCATAAATCAAAATTCAATCAACAGTCTGATGGAACACAGCATATCTTTTTGCTGTGCAGTGTCTTATTTTATTTATTTTACCTTATAGATTGCGTCCCCTGAGAAACTGACGGCGACGGGGAATGGGGCAGCTCATTATATGAGAGGGGATTCCTCTATAACAGTGTAGCAGTGCCTATCCTACTTTCCCCACATCATAGCGCATTATTCAGCGCATGACCCGCCTAAGTAGCTTGCTATGAGGAGCGAGAGACAAGACAACCTCTCTCACTCCTACTCTGCCCAGCCAATCTGCCCCAGGAAGCTTCTGTGTGTCGGGCTCGGGCTGCCGCCGCCGCATCGTCATTGCTGTTTGCTACAGAACGGCAAACACATTAGCTGGAGGAGGGCGTGTCATTGCTCCTGAAAGCATTGGAAGCAGGAGCGGAAGGGGAGGAAGGTTCAGGGGTGCAGCTAAGGTTTTTGTGGCCCCAAGCGGGCTGTAGCAAGTGGCCTTATCCTGCGAAAAATGGGTGTGGCTATCCCGCATAAGTGGGCGTGGCCATGACATGTGGGTGGAACGTGAGGGCAGATTGGGGCGGGGCTGTTTGCGGGGAAAAATGGATGTGGGAGGAAGATGGGCGTGGCCATGCCATTGTATGGGCGGAGCTTAACCGTAGCACAGCAAATATAGCCAACTATGACCATTAAATAGTAAATGCAGCAACAGTTACCCCAGACACCAGAAAATAAAAACGCTATTTGGGCCACATTTCAGCAGAAATCAAACGCAATTTGGGCCACATTTCAGCAGAAATCAAACGCAATTTGGGCCACATTTCAGCAGAAATCAAACGCAATTTGGGCCACATTTCAGCAGAAATCAAACGCAATTTGGGCCACATTTCAGCAGAAATCAAACGCAATTTGGGCCACATTTCAGCAGAAATCAAACGCAATTTGGGCCACATTTCAGCAGAAATCAAACGCAATTTGGGCACATTTTCAGCAGAAATCAAACGCAATTTGGGCACATTTTCAGAAGAAATCAAACGCAATTTGGGCCACATTTCAGCAGAAATCAAACGCAATTTGGGCACATTTTCAGCAAAAATCAAACGCAATTAGGGCACATTTTCAGCAGAAATCAAACGCAATTAGGGCACAGTTCAGCAGAAATCAAACGCAATTAGGGCCACATTTCAGCAGAAATCAAATGCAATTAGGGCACATTTCAGCAGAAATCAAACGCAATTTGGGCCACATTTCAGCAGAAATCAAACGCAATTAGGGCACAGTTCAGCAGAAATCAAATGCAATTAGGGCACAGTTCAGCAGAAATCAAACGCAATTAGGGCACAGTTCAGCAGAAATCAAATGCAATTAGGGCCACATTTTCAGCAGATATCAAATGCAATTAGGGCACATTTTTAGCAAATAAACGCAATTAGGGCTGCAAAAAGAAAATAATTTACTCACCTGGCAGGCTGGCACTGGCAGAAGTCTTCTCTCCCTGTTTCCCGGCCGGCTCCTCAGGCGCGCAGTTCCCACGGAGCTCCCTCCCTCCTCCAATCTCCCGCGCTGATTGAATGCACTGCAGGGCTATGGGAAGATGGCCACCCGAAGCCCTGTACTATAGACAAATAGTCTCCAGAGCAGGGCTTCGGCGGCGGCCATCTTCCCGTAGCCCTGCTCTGCTCTGCCAGCCCCGCGAGGCTGCGGGAAAACAGTGACGTCACGCCGACGTCACGAAGCCGCCGAGGCCCCTAAGATCTTGAGGCCCCAAGCGGCCGCGTGGTCTGCTTGATGCCTCGCGGCGCCCCTGGGAAGGCTCATGACACGCCCTCCTCCAGCTAATATGTTTGCCGTTCCGTAGCAAACAGCAATGACGATGCGGCGGGGGCAGCCCGAGCCCGACACACAGAAGCCTCCTGGGGCAGATTGGCTGGGCAGAGTAGGAGCGAGAGAGGTTGTCTTGTCTCTCGCTCCTCATAGCAGGCTACTTAGGCGGGTCATGCGCTGAATAATGCGCTATGATGTGGGGAAAGTAGGATAGGCACTGTTACACTGTCATAGAGGAATCCCCTCTCATATAATGAGCTGCCCCATTCCCCGTCGCCGTCAGTTTCTCAGGGGACGCAATCTATAAGGTAAAATAAATAAAATAAGACACTGCACAGCAAAAAGATATGCTGTGTTCCATCAGACTGTTGATTGAATTTTGATTTATGTTACTGCCAGAAATTGATGAAGTTTGATACTATTCCTTTAAGGTAAAGTTCACATATAGAGCAATCAATATCTGTGCTGTGCTTTAGAGTTGGGCGAACAGTTCGGCTGTGTTAGCCAACCTGCAGCCGAACTGTTCGGCTGCCCAACCTGTCATTTTGATGTGGCTCTTACTACTTCCGGGTCGCAATGACCCGGAGTAGTACGTCTGCGCTGGCCCGCCGGAGCGCGTCCTAGATCGCGCTCCCGTTGCCGGGCACTCTCTGCGCATGTGTGTGACATCACTCATGACGTCACACACATGCGCAGAGAGTGCCCGGCAACGGGAGCGCGATCTAGGACGCGCTCCGGCGGGCCAGCGCAGCCGCAGACGTACTACTCCGGGTCATTGCGACCCGGAAGTAGTAAGAGCCACATCAAAATGACAGGTTGGGCAGCCGAACAGTTCGGCTGCAGTTCGGCTAACACAGCCGAACTGTTCGCCCAACTCTACTGTGCTTTACAGCTGCTCAATAATCTGTGGTCACAACCTAGTGCACAGAGTAACACAATAACACAAGGAGGGGATACAATGCCACATCTTGAGGTAACTGATGCTCATTCTGGATGTTTTTGGATTGGTCACTCAACAGTATTCATATTCCTGTAGTTTTACTTCAGACAATGCCAACTAAGAAATTAAACCAGCTAGAAGTATCTATATGACACATTAAAATGTACAATATCTTAGGTGTTAACCATTGTATCTCTCCTCATATTACAGTATAAGCTTGAAATATCAGAATTACAAAGCCGATTTTTAAATCTGTCTGTATGGCATAGAGGATCACTAGCAAGAAACGTTTTCCTAGGGGAGGTAGAAGTGGATCTTGCAACCTGGGACTGGACCCAGACTCAGCCAGCCTGGCACAACCTTCAGCCTCGGGTGAGTTTTCATCATTGCTCAAAATGTATAAGGATGAAAACAGTACACTAGTCTCAGGGTATGTTGTCTTCAGAACGGGAACACCCAGCATCCAGATATTTTAACCCAGCTTTGTCTCTGTCTCTGAGTAATCATTTGTCCCAACAAACTATGAATAAAAACAGTGATTCCCATTCCTAATGAGGATACTAACTACATGGAGCTTGTATGTTCTCCCCATGGAGGTGTAGTTTCCTCTACAGTAGGTGCTCCATTTGGAATGATTTTTATATTCACTAGCTCTCCTGAAAGGATGCATTATGGGGGTTACTTCTGACTTATGTGAAGCTGAATACTTACAAATACCTTCTTTTTTACAGAGGCAAGGTTTTTACTCCTAGATATCTCGAAAACCTACTGCAAGGTTAATTGGCTTGCCCCCCAAACAGGACTTAGACTGCGGTAGTGACATTGCAGTTGTGAATTGTTCACTGTACTCTGTATAGTGCAGGGGATATGCCAGCACTATCAAAATGCATAATACAGCAAAACATTTTGTTGAAAAAATAAATAATTTATATGAAATCAAATATTTACTAAGTTTAGTTCAATGTGAGTAGCTGATTCATTTTACAGGGAAGTGGATCTAGTTTGTTTTTGGCATCTTTGACATGGTTTTGCATGGTCCATGGACATCAAACTTTGATATCCACAATTATGTGAACTATCATATAAAGAGACTGATGTTTAAAATATATATCAGATATTGGTTACAAAAGGACAAGTGAAAAGGGTTTTATTTGGGGTATTTCAGTATATAGAATGTCATGTATATGTAAAATGTAATATTGTATATTACATTTAATATTGTATAAATGATCAATTTTAAATGTATATATATATCAACCCCACACCCACCTGTACACAGTCATATAGACATAATAAATGTCCTTTAATTTCAGGTGTGAGAGATGTCATGTTAAAAGTGGAATGGAAAATGCCAATATATCAGTCATTATATTTAATTGATTGTGGACAAGCTTAATCTCATTATCACAAAATTACAAAAGATCTTTAAATTTGCACATTTTTTATTCAATTCTCTCTGTGCTTATACAACAGGTAAATAACAATAGGTAAGGGCAGACAGATCAGCATATACAGGGTAGGACTTTAAATGTATAAGCCATACTGTTTTGCTTGCTATTTCAACATCCTCTCTCCTATTCTGTCTTTTTACGAAGGATTTATTTCCCAAAACATTTGGCCTATTTAGAAAAACAAGTAATCTAGGTCAGAGTTTCTTACCTCTTTGAAATCTTGTTCATTTTTTTAAACTCCAAAATTATAAAAGAGAGAAAATTAATCTTTCACTGGTCAACTAGGTTTGGAAAGTAGTGAAAAGAAATACCATATTATGTATACCCTATAATTCAGAGGGTCCAGCTCCAATGAAATGCATTTGAGGTGTGAAAGTGGTGAATAAGCGGTGTAATTGTAGTAAAGCCTCATTGACCAAAAAATGAAGATTATTGCCAATGGCAAAAAGAGATTCCATGCAGAGTAATTGAGAAATAGTAAAGCACACATCAAAAGGTGATTGTGATTCCCCCTGTCAAATAGTTACAACATTACCTGTCTGACCCTCAGTAACTTTTTATTATAAGTCCTATGTGAATTCCAGTAAGACCTTTATGTTGTGATGACCTGTTTTAGTCTACTATACAGTTATGGTGATGATGTGTCATGTCTCCTGCAGACCCCACTCTCTCCAGATTTCTTGTATAGCCGGGGAAGGCTTAATTTAGCAGCAAAATTTACCCCACAGGGATCTGATGGTGAGTTTTCAGCATTATATAATGATTTTATAACCAGTTATTCCTTCCCCAAATCACACACCACAATTGTGTTATGTATCCCTGTTTCCTTACAGGTTTGGGACTTCCACCTTCTGGAGAACTTCACATATGGGTAAAAGAAGCTCAACAGCTTGTCCCTCATAAAGCTGGGAATATCAGCTCTTATGTAAAATGGTAAAGTCTCTGGGATCTTTAGCCTCATCATTATTTACCTAATTTTCAATGGTTTCCTTATTTATTTGTTTGTTTGTTTCATTTGTCATGTTCTTTGAACTACTTCTCTCTCCCAAGTTCATTTTTTACCATAAAGATGTCCTGGATTTATGACTGAATAAATTAAATTATGCATTTCAGTATGATTGCTTATTTGGCCTTAATTATCTAATTCAATAGCTTATAGAGCGGAAAGTATGACCCATGCCTGCAGAATTACATATCAATTAATCACTTATTTCCAACCTTTTTGATCAACATGCAACTCCCAGCATCAAGCTCGCTGAGAACCTCAGTGATTCTTCTGCAGGTTTGAAACAGGGTTGCCAACCTAATTTTTAATTTTAGACGGACAAAATGCCCAAAAAAGCAGGACACCTATAATTTTGGTCGGGCAGGGGGTGGAGTCAGGGGCGGAGTCAAAAGCGCACTTTTATGTTGAGTTGTCAGTGGGGCTAAGCGCTAGACATTTTTTTTGTATTTATATGGCACTGACATCTTCCGCACCACTTTACAGAGTACAGTCATGTCACTAGTCATAATATAATGTCCTACCATATTATTATTATTTGTTTATATAGCGCTGACATCTTCTGCAGCACTTTACTGTCCTCAGAGGAGCTCACAATCTAGAAATGTGCCACATAAATGCAGTTCAAAGCAGCTGCAGCGATGTCGTGTGTCCCCAGCCATCGTAATTCCTGCCTTGAGATGTAGTCCATTAATCTACCAGACGAGACATATAGTCATACTTATGGACTATATCTTCCAGCATGCATTATTACGGCATCCAGTCAGGGGTGCATAATAACACCGCAGCTGCTTTGTTTATATTGCGTTTCTGCTGTATACAAATAAGTAAGATGGAGGTACCTGTGTAGACCTGGGGGGTTAAAGATCATAATATGTACATAAAGGCTCACAGCTGCCCCCCACAAACACATCATATACAAACCTCCCTTATGCTGGGTACACACGTTACTTTTTTTCCTGCGATTTAGCCACCTGATCGTTTCACACTCGATTTTCTTATCTTTATTCGTTTTTCTTATCTTTTCCATTCACTGCTATGAGAAATCGAGAGCGGAATCTATCGGGAGCAATATCGGACATGACGGATTTTATCTATCTGATCCATCTATCGCACGAAAAACGTAACCTGTGTACCCAGCATTAGAGAGAGGTTTGTGTCAGATTGTGATCCTCATATACAGCAGTGTCAATGTCAAAAAGGGGGACAGATAAGGGGGACAGATAAGAAGCTCATTGAGATTCAGTCAAGCTACAACAGGAAGTGAACCTAGATCAAATAAACAAACAGAACTTCTGCTGCTGCTAGACTATATCTGAGCAGCTCACAACAGTTTATTACTATCCAAAGAAATACAGCAATACTGTTGCTTTGATTACTGCTTTGCCCTTCCAGACCTGACAGTTACACAAAGCTGAGCTGGTGTCTTGATGTTTAGGGAGTAGTCACTCTTGCCCCCTTTCACCTGCTTTACTACCCAAATAACACAGTAATCATTAGCAGCCTCACTCATGATCTGTCTGATCTGGAGAAAGGCTTCCCTCAGCCCCATACCTCCTGCGGGACACATCATTGAGCAGCAGTGCCGTTTCTTCGCTTTCACCAGCTCTCTCATAGCTGACAGAGCAGATCACATTCACGGCATGTTTGGCTGCAGCCTGCAGGAGAGGAAACTTACAACAATTGAGTAGCTAGAAGAGCGCTCTCCTCTCTGTAATGGCCAGGACTCGCTGGAAGCTGAGCTGTGGGGGCGTGGCACACTCGGCTGGCTGCCTCTCTCACTTCTATTTGCTGAAGAGAGACACTGCCAAAAAACGAAGCTTCTGATTGGCTGGAGAGGGAGAAGGGGGCAGTAGCCTAAGGCTTCTGCTACGGCCACCCGGAATGCTTTTAGCGATGATCCCAGTGTCTGCCACATGTTCACAAGACGTGGCAGGCAAGTAAACAATATTTTGACGGACACAAATTTCTATATACGGACAAGTACGGACAGGGGAAATATTGAGGCATATGAACCGACTGTCCATATTTTCACGGACGGTTGGCAACACTGGTTTGAAAACCAGGTAGTGCCTGCAGGACACTCAGTACCATCTATTCCATCCTCTGCCTCAGCTGTATCATGCCCAAGCTCTCCCCTCCTAGCTGTGAATGATGGCGAAGTTCTGTGGCACCTGTCAAGGCTAAACACTAGAAAGGCCCCAGGCCCAGACCGACTGTCACCAGCATGCCTGAAAACTTGTGCACAACAGCTCGCTTCTATTCTCTCCAGCAAAGCAAAGTCCCTGCATGCTTCAAAAGGTCGACCATCATCCCTGTCCCAAAAAAAAGGGTGTCTCTGACCTTAATAACTTCAGACCCGTAGCTCTCACATCTGTCATTATGAAAACTTTTGAAAGCTTGGTTCTGCCACTCCTAAAATGCACCAGAGTGCCCCTGCTGGACACGCGCTAGTTTGCATACAGATCAAACAGGTCCACTGACGACGCATTAATATCTATTTGGAGCTTGTCAATGAGCACCTGGATAGACTGAACTCATACACAGGATCCTCCTCCTTGACTTTAGCTCGGCATTCAACACCATCAGCCCTCAAATACTTCAAGAAAACCTTGCTGCACTCAAAGTTTACCCGACTCTGCACCTGTGGATCATTGACTTCCTAATAAACAGATCTCAGGTTGTCAAGATAGGCACTATCCTATCACAACCAAGGACCACCAACACAGGGGCCCCACAATGATGTGTCCTGTCACCGATACTCTTCTCTCTGGATACAAACGATGGCAGATCCACGGAAAACTCTATCAATCTTTTCAAATTCGCTGATGACACCACCATAGTTGGTCTCATCACCATTAATAATGAGCAAGCATTCCGCCACCAGGTTGACATAATCTGCCATTGCTGTAGGGAGAATGGGCTGACCCTCAACACCGCAAAAAACTTTTACATTTTTAGAAAGGGTGCCCAAACCCCACCTCCAAAACATAGGGTACGGAAGTCGCTAGAGTTCCCTGTGCCCGCCTCCTGAGCACAAGCATCTCAAACAACTTGAAGTGAAAGACCAACACCACCTCTACCCAGCGGAATGCTCAGCAGAGGCTATTCTTCCTCTGCAAACTGAAGAAGTTCGGCATGGACCAGAAACTTCTGACGAGCTTCTACTCTGTAACTATTGAATCCGTTCTCTGTTCTTCCATCCTAGTCTGGTACACTGGTTTCTCCGCCAGTGACAGACATAAACTGGTCATCAGATCAGCCGAGAGAATCATTTGGAAACCACTTCCCCCTCTGGACCTCCTATACGACATCAGACTGTGCTCCAGAGCTCTGCAGTTCACCAATGATCCCTCACACCCAGGACACCGTTTTTTCAGTCAGCTTCTGTGAGGACGTAGGTTTAGGTCCATCTCCACCGACATCTCGAGGCACAGGAATGGCTTCTTTCCCTCAGTGATCAACTCACTAAATTCTCTTCACACACTCCCCCCACCTTAGCTGTTTTTAAAGCATGTTTTTCCACTGCTGAACTTTTATACATTATCAAGGACAATTCTCATATCTAACTGCTGTAGTTGTTACTGGATTATTATGCTACATTGTTAACTCTGTAAGTGTATTGGTGTCTCCTTCTTTTACTGTAAGTCCGATCCTATACTCGAGCCGTGTACGTGCCACAGCCCAATTCCAGGCATGACCTAGTCGTGCTTGGCGAAAATAAAAATGATTCTGATTCAGATTAGATTTAACTTTAATTTGACTACAACAAATGCCTAAATGTTATTGTACATGGTTTTGTTTTCTATTTGATTGTTCCTTCAAATTAGTGTGTTACGCATTCACATTATATCCATGTATGGTTAATCTACCACCACCAGTTTCTCACACAAGTTTATTTGTTGTCTAGTTGTGTACTCCCAGATGACAGCCCATCCAGTATTCAACGTACCAGAGTAATTCCGCGTAGCTTACGTCCAATGTACAATCACACTATGGTTTATGATGGCTTCCGTATAGAGGACCTGCCTGAAGCCTGTGTGGAGTTCACTGTCTGGGATCAAGGGACCTTGTCCAGTAAACCACTGGGAGGTGTTCGTCTAAGCACAGGAAAAGGTAGATTTTGCTATTTGAACTTCACAAATTCATCCGTCTTGTGTAACACATGGAAATGCTGGTTAAATAAACAGTTAAATAAGCTTTTTATGCATGCAATAAATAGTAAAGTCTAGTAAAGTTGTCTTATGGACCTTTACGTTTTCTCTTGAGTTTTCTCCTACAAGATCATTTTTTATCTGATCTAAAAAAAAAAAAAAAAAAAAAAAAAAAAAAAAGCTGCCGCCAGAGAGCTACATAGCGCACTTCTCTTGCACAAACTGGCCGTAACTGGCAGAACTTACTGGACCCGTTACCAGAGCTGGAGAAGACTGAGGACGGTGGCGTGGGGCTGGAGGAAGTCCCAGGTATGTATAAAACTTTTATTAAATCTCATCTCTGGTTTCCTTGAAGTGTTAGATGCCACTAATTAGTATTTTAAAGCTCATCGGGCCTGATTCCAAAAGCTTTTCAGTTAAATTATCTCACCTTATTTATTAACCTTCCTGGCGGTGAGCCCGAGCTGAGCTCGGGCTATGCCGCCGGAAGGCACCGCTCAGGCCCCGCTGGGCCGATTTGCATAATTTTTTTTTTTTGCAACACGCAGCTAGCACTTTTCTAGCTGCGCGTGCAATCCGATCGCCACCGCTCCCCGCCGATCCGCCGCTATCCGTCGCGCCGCAGCCACCACCCCCCCCCAGACCCCGTGCGCTGCCTTGCCAATCAGTGCCAGGCAGCACTGAGGGGTGGATCGGAGTCCCCTTTGACGTCATGACGTCGAGGACGTTGGTGACGTCATCCTGCCCGTTGCCATGGCAACGGGGGAAGCCCTCCAGGAGATTCCGTTCTTTGAACGGGATCTCCTGATCTCTGATCACCGGGGGCGATCGGAGGGGCTGGGGGAGGACCGGAGGCGATCGGAGGACCTTGTCTCGCTACATGATATAAACATTTTTTTTTTTTAAACGGCTGTGCTGCCCCCTGGCGGATTTTAATAAACCGCCAGGAGGGTTAACTCACAATTTATCTCTCCTTAAATGACTTAACTCATGATTTACCTCTCCATCTCTAACTTAACTAATTGTTTAGCTCTCCTTATCTAACTTAGCTCATGGTTTAGCTCTCCTTATTTGACATCATGGTCTAGCTCTCTTTATCTATTTATCTCATGAATTATCTCTCCTTATTTGTTTATCTCATGCATTAGCACTCCTTACGGTTAAGGTGAAAAATAAGCAACCTTTGTGAATCAACCCCATCACCTGTCAGTAAGGCTAATGGCAAGGATTCTGATCCTATTGATTTCTTGTTTTTTCTTATGTGACCAGGCTTTTAATAGGCAGCCATGAATTCTCTACTCACAGCTGCTGACCTGGCAGTTACTCCATTTTTGAGTCTTAAAGGGAACCTAAAGTGACACTAAGGTGCCCAGTTTAACTTACCTAAGGCTTCCTACAGCCCCAGGTAAATTAAACTGGGGACCTTACCATTACTTTAAGTTATCTTTAAAGCATCCTGACCAGGATTGAACTCCATTCTCCGGGTTACACTGTGTGACCCCAGTGCAGTAAAGGCATGTCACTAGGCAACAGCCAAGCAACACGTTCTGTATCTATAAATAAGGCAAGAGGGATGATGGTGCTGGGAATAGAAAGTGGAGGAGCAGTCATACATTGAAAAGTGTCATCTCTGAGCTTTTTTTAAGCACAAAATATGTGAAGAAAAATATTCTCCTGCCATTACACAAACAATTATATTTTAAAATATTTCACTTGAGTGGTCCTTCAAGTAATCCAGCAAACTTGGCATGGATTTTTTTTTAATTTACTATGGAGTGGAAAATGCTTGAAACCCTTGACAGAGTCATATCAGATCACACTGAGGATTACAAAAGACCAGTGAAATAGTGGTCATGAAATTATGAAATTACAGTGTATACACTTGCTTGCAGTGAGAACTTTTTTATTGTAAATTTAGGACAGCATGGAAAAGATCTTCATGTAGATGTGCAGGTGCTGCAGTTGCCTGGCTGATATTTCGCCAGCCTTTCAGTAACCCTTGTTATGATCTGATGTAACCCAAGTGAGAGTTGCAAACATATGCTGCCTAATAGCAGACAATTATCTTTAACAGTCCAATGATGGTTTGCTGGACAACTTTAGTTTTCTTGTGTTCTCCAGTGTTATCCAGCCTTGGAGAGTCTCGGTGAATCATGCCCAATGATTTAATTTTAGGCTTGTTCCTTAAATTGTAAGATAACTTCATCCTCTCATAACTAGAGTAGGGTCGAACCTCCGATTTTCGGTTCGCGAACCGGGTTCGCGAACTTCCGCAGAAGGTTCGGTTCGCGTAAAAGTTCGCAAACCGCAATAGACTTCAATGGGGATGCGAACTTTGAAAAAAAAAATTATGCTGGCCACAAAAGTGATGGAAAAGATGTTTCAAGGGGTCTAACACCTGGACCCCCAGGTGGAGGAGTGGGATACATGCCAAAAGTCCCCGGGAAAAATCTGGATTTGACGCAAAGCAGCGTTTTAAGGGCAGAAATCACATTGAATGCTAAATGACAGGCCTAAAGTGCTTTAAAACATCTTGCATGTGTACAGGGGCGTATCTGGGTGATATAGCACCTATGGCAAACACTGAAATTGCGCCCCCCCCCCCCACCCCTTACTCCATCAAACCACCTTGTCCCAAAATAACAGCTTATTTTCTTGCAATGATACAAGTCTCCACAGTATAGGTTGCTAGAGTTAACCCCAAAGTAAAAGTAACCAGAGGTAGCACCCTAGTATAGGTAGCCAGAGGTAGTTCACCCAGTATAAGTAGACCCATGTTTACATTGCCCTCCCAGTATATGTAGTTAAAGATGTCTCCCAGTATAAGTAGCCTTCTTTAGCATAAGTGGTAAGAGATATCCCCCCAGTATAAGTAGTCCCTCAGTATAGGTAACGAGGTTCCCCTCAGTATAAGTAACCCCCTCAGTATAGATTTGGTAGGTGCCCCCCAGTATAAGTAGACTCTCCCAGTATAAGTAATGAGAGACGTCCTCCAGTATAAGAGCAGGTACAAATGCCTGAGAGGCATCCTTCAGTATGGTGCTGAAGCATGAAAGAGGAGAAGGCAGCCATGGCGCCCATGGTGCTGTGGCGCCCATGGCACAAGCCATGCCTGCACCCCTCTAGATACGCCTCTGCATGTGTATACATCAATCAGGTAGTGTAATTAAGGTACTGCTTCACACACACACCAAACTCACCGTGTAACGCACCGCAAACAGCTGTTTGTGTAGTGACGGCCGTGCTGGACTGGTGTGCACCATGGCGAGAACAGGTATGCAGTGGCGGGTTCACTGAACAGAACAGGTATGCAGTGGCGGGTTCACTGAACAGAACAGGTATGCAGTGGCGGGTTCACTGAACAGAACAGGTATACAGTGGCGGGTTCACAGAACAGGTATGCAGTGGCAGGTTCACTGAACAGGTATACAGTGGCGGGTTCACTGAACACAACAGGTATGCAGTGGCAGGTTCACTGAACAGGAATACAGTGGCTGGTTCACTGAACAGAACAGGTATGCAGTGGCGGGTTCACTGAACAGTACAGGTATGCAGTGGCAGGTGCACTGAACAGGTATGCAGTGGTGGGTTCACTGAACAGGTATGCAGTGGTGGGTTCACTGAACAGGTATGCAGTGGTGGGTTCACAGAACAGGTATGCAGTGGTGGGTTCACAGAACAGGTATGCAGTGGCAGGTTCACTGAACAGGTATGCAGTGGTGGGTTCACTGAACAGGTATGCAGTGGTGGGTTCACTGAACAGGTATGCAGTGGTGGGTTCACAGTACAGGTATGCAGTGGTGGGTTTACTGAACAGGTATGCAGTGGTGGGTTCACAGTACAGGTATGCAGTGGTGGGTTCACAGAACAGGTATGCAGTGGCAGGTTCACTGAACAGGTATACAGTGGCGGGTTCACTGAACAGAACAGGTATACAGTGGCAGGTTCAGTGAACAGAACAGGTATGCAGTGGCGGGTTCACTGAACAGAACAGGTATACAGTGGCAGGTTCACTGAACAGGTATACAGTGGCGGGTTCACTGAACAGAACAGGTATGCAGTGGCAGGTTCACTGAACAGGTATGCAGTGGTGGGTTCACTGAACAGGTATGCATGCATGGGTGGGTTCACTGAACAGGTATGCAGTGGTGGGTTCACAGTACAGGTATGCAGTGGTGGGTTCACAGAACAGGTATGCAGGGGTGGGTTCACTGAACAGGTATGCAGTGGTGGGTTCACAGAACAGGTATGCAGTGGTGGGTTCACAGAACAGGTATGCAGCCAGGAACAAGCTAAGCCTAACTAATCTTTCCCTATGAGAGACAGTCTGCAGCAGCTCGCCCTACTCTCACTAACGCAGGCACACGAGTGAGCGTAATGGCCGCCGCTGCCTGCCTTTTATTAGGGGGGGAGTGGCTCCAGGGGCTAGTGTAGCCTAATTGGCTACACTGGGCCTGCTGACTGTGATGTAGAGGGTCAAAGTTGACCCTCATGGTGCATTATGGGGCGAACCGAACTTCCGCAAAACTTCGCCTGCGGGACGCGAACGCGATTCACTGAAGTTCGCATGGAACCGTTCGCAGGCGAACCGTTCGGCCCAACTCTGCTCATAACATCCTATTACAGCAGGATCGAGGGAAGAGAAGCTGAGATATCCATGTAAGGGCCTGTACACACTGCTGCATTTGCGTGGCGTTTTTAAAATCACATGCGTTTTTTTAATCGCACGGTCTTTTGAAAAATCATGAAAATTGTGATGGCCTGTACACACTGGAGCGATGCGTTTTTATAAAACCGCAATCGCAGTGACTACTGTGCTTTTTAAAGCACTGCATTTGAAAAAAACGCATAAAAAAATCTAATTTCATTGCGTTTTTTTAGGTACAAAATCAGGAAACTATAGCCTCACAAAATCGGAAGTACATTACATGCACAAAATTGCAAGTACAATTTTGATGAAAAACGCAATTGCATCACACTACGTTTGCGATTTTAAGTGTGTACAGGCCCTAAGGAACACAAACCAAATTCTCCATGTCAGCGTCAAGGAGCTGCAGATCAGTTGCAACACATTCATTGCTTCTCTCATCTTACCTTGTTAAATAAAGTAGGCAGAGTTGTAAGAATAGCATCCATGACACCGGCCATTGCGAGGGGGCCCGGGGGCTAAGGAGGCTTGCTCCTGCTGTGATTTGCAGAGTTGTGGCAGAAGAGCAGAAGCCTCAAAGAGATGCAGAGAGGAGTTTCGCCACTGGAATAAGGTAAAGTATGATACTCCGCTGCCACTACTTTGGGAATCATAGCAGGAGTGCTCCTCCTTAGCGTGTGTGTGTGTGTGGGGGGGGGGGGGGGGGAGGGTTGGGGGGGGGGAGCGCTGTTTAATGTGCATACAGGCTACTACTGGGGATGGGGATGTGGATATACTAGTTCTACAATCATGTTGGGGGGGCGTAAAGGATTTTAGGGGCTTGGGAAGTTCAAGTTACATATCTGAAAGTGGATATTCCCACAGGGAACCATGTTTTACACGTTTTACTGCTTGTGCTTGCAGTTTTGTTGTTTTGTCATTACATACAGCCATGACTATTTCTGGCCTTTTTGGTGTCCCAGACAAAATGCAACATTCACTGTTACCCCCTCCCTGTTGCTACTGAGTATTACACAATCTTAATTTAATGTGAGTTCTAACATATGCTATATGCTAGGATTCAAAGGTGCTAAGACAAGACAACAAATTAAATAACAAAAATAATTATTGAGTTAATATTGTTATGGTATTTAGGGACTGGATAGATGATAAGACATAACTTATTTGAAGTGTTTTACACAATGCTTTGATAATAGTCTTTTGTTGTGTATTCAACAGCTATATATATGACAGTTTCATACAACACAGTGTGATTGATATGGGTCTTAGAAGCACACTCCAGCTCTTGCTCACTCCAGATTTTCCCTGTCCCCAGGCCATTAGATCTTAGATTGGGGAATGGGAACATATGCTCCCAAACCCAATCAAAGCGTTGATAACTCATTTATGACCAGTGCTGTAATGAACAGCTCTGATCATTCAATGAAAGTGGTGTAAAAAAAAATAAAAATCTTTCACTTTTGTTTTGCTTGGAATGCTTCTGCATTCCAAGTCTGTTGGGCTCTGTTATACAATAATTTCAAAAGCTGTTCCCTCTTTTTTCTAAGTTCCTCCAAATCTCCCTGCTGCATTGACAGTTTGTGAGCAGTTTCCATATTCCTAATTTTCTCTGCTTGAGAATTAATCACCTCATCCCTCTCCTTTTATAATTTTGAGCCCTCTGACCACTGGCTTCTATGCCTTCCAAACCATCATCGGGTTTGCCTCTCGATCACTATTCTTGGCAAAGTATTTCAGGACAATGTCCTTAATCAATTGGATCCTCAGCTTCTCCACCAATAACCCTGAAATAAGTTTTCTGAACCACTGCTTATTGTTTTTTTTTTTTTTTTAAACTCTCAGCTGCGATAATACGCCATATCCCAACCAGAAATTGGCTTCATCAGCACCTTCCCTTGTTGGGTAAATAGTTGCATCATGGTTTGCCATATCTTTTATTTAGTAATCTTATTTTAATTAGAAAAATATTAGAAATATAGTAAAACAATAAAAAGTAATGACAGATTACTGTTCACTCAGACATCCACACCCCATACATACCTCATACATCCTCCATATACTTTCCCCCCAAAAAACTCGGACACTTCTAGGTCCTCTCCTCCTCGTTACAAAAACAAAGAGGTATACGGAAGTCAGACAACACTCTTCTCCCAAATCCGTTTCATAACAACCCAACAAGTAGCGTTAGACCTTTCAGTCACATCATCTTCGCCTATCCAAACTCTATTATTTAGAAATACTATAATATCCTTTTTCCATTCTCCAAGGGAGAGTGGTTCCAGATTTTTCCATTTTTTAATAATAAGCTTCCTAGCTAAGCTTACCCCCAAATCTACCAATAGTTTTTGCTCAGGACCGCCTTCTGCTTCTTTTGTATCTTTAATCCCAAAAATTGCCCAGTTTACATCTAATGTAACCCCAGGGATTAAGTACCCGGAGCAAAATTCCTCCACCCCTTTCCAGAAGCCTTCCACCACAGGGCAGCTCCACATCATATGCAAGAAGGTACCTGAATCCCGTCCGCAGTTCCAGCAGATTTCATCGACAGCTAAGCCGTATATCTGAACATACGAACTGGCGACAGGTACCATCTGGCTATTAATTTATATTGGGCAAGCTGAATATAGGTGTCCGATATACTCCAGATTTTTTTAAAAACTCTAGCCCATAATTCTCCATTCATTTTAATTCCTTCACATTTTTCCCAACTGTCACAGAATCGTGGGAGGGTGGCACCCAGCACTTTATAAATGTTTGAGAGTGTCCTCGGTGGCCTTTGTTTTAATAGGAACCATCTTTCAAAATTGTTTACTTTGTTGCTAATAACACCCTCCTTTCTCTCCAAATTCTTCCAATAACTCTTTAGTTGTACAGCAACGAAAGAATTAATTTTATAGGAATCAAGTAAGGGAGAGATGGCTAGTTCACTATTACCTACCAAGTCTATAAGTCTCATATCCATAGGAAGATGATTAGTCTTACACCAAGCCTTGTCTTTAGTTGGTCCAAAATCTGGATTATTTACAATTGATATCAGTGGGGATATTCCATCAAAATGTCGCCATCTCTCAATTACTTTCGGTAAAATTGATACCGTAGGTTAGATAAGGGGATGGAAGGGAACCAACAAAGCAGCTCGTATCTGAGCTGGAATCCAGGAAAGGAGAAGGTCTCGGCGGAGGCAGCTTCCCTCTATTCTTACCCATAATCTATTGTCCTCATTTATTCTCCAATCCAGCACACGAGCTAGATGAATACTAGTATAATATCTGTAGATGTCTGGAACTGCCATACCCCCGAGATCCTTATCCCTTGAAGTAATAGAGAATGCTATCCTACGCCGTGACCTTGCCCATATAAAATTTTGGAACATCTTGTTCCATTCTTGAAACCATTTGCTGGGTAGGGACAGGGGCAGACACTGTAACAGGAACAGTAATCTAGGCAATATCTTCATCTTTACAATTGCTATTCTACCAATAACATTAAAAGAAGGGAGATCCCAGGTTCTCAATGCTTCCCTACATACTGCTACTATGTCCCCATAATTGGCTCTATATAAATCTCTTGATTCAGCGCAAATTCTTACACCCAAATATTTGATTGAGTGACTGTCCCAACAAAAATGTATACTGTTCTGAATAGCTTTCTTGGTTCCAGGGGAGCAGCCCAAATCAAGAATTATAGATTTTTGTTCATTAATTTTAAAATTAGTAGCCATCCCGAACTGAGTGAACCATTTCATACAGTGTTTCATAGAGACCCCTGGATTGGTCAAAGTGAGGAGTATATCATCAGCGTAAGCTATCAATTTTATTTCCTCCCCTTCATTCACTATCCCCTCTATAAAGGGATCCCCTTGGATAGCTCTGATTAGGGGCTCTAGACTCAAATTGAACAGCACTGGAGAGAGAGGGCATCCTTGCCGAACTCCATTAGTTAAACTAAAGCTCTCCGATAGACAGCCATTTATCTTGACTCTTGCTGATTGATTGGAGTACAAATTTATTATTCTGTCAACAAAACAGGGACCCAGGCCAATCCTCTTAAGAACATCAAATATAAAACCCCTAGATACCCTGTCAAAGGCTTTTTCTGCATCGATAGTGGCTAATATTGCTTCTTTATTACTCAATTTACAACCATTCACCACATTAATAGCTGTATAGATGTTGTCTTTAACATGTCTTTGTTTTCGAAAGCCAGCCTGTTGATTCCCCAGAACCAGGTCCGTTATTTCACCCAGTCTTGCAACTAAGATCCTGGAATATATTTTGACATCACAATTCATAATTGATATTGGACGAAAATCTTCACACGCCATAAGAGATTTACCTTCTTTTGGTATTAGGGAAATTGTAGCCTCATTAGCTCTATCTGAAAAAGTCCCACCACCCCCCTTATCATTCACCAATGTACAAAAATGCGGAGCTAAGGAGTTTGAAAAAAGCTTAAAAAATTCTACCGGAAAACCATCTGGTCCTGGGCATTTGCCATTTGTCAAGTTTCTTACTGCTTCAACAAACTCCTTCTCCTGTATAGGGGCCTCAAGAATCTCACTAGTTTTTTTATCTAGGACTTGCATGGCCACATGCTTCTCGAGTGCTTTACTCTTCGAGTCCCCTATGGTCTCTGACAGATTATATAGTTTCTGATAAAACTGTGCGAAAACAGACCCTATCTTATGTGTTGCGAATTGTATAGTCCCATTCTCGTTGCAGATTTTTTCAATAAAATTAGAACTGTGGTCCTTTTTGAGCAAATTTGCTAATACTTTCCCCGATCTATTCTTTTCAAGGTGATATTTTTTTCTTATTGTCCTATATTGTCTAAGACAACGGGAATCCAGTAGATTATTAAGCTCCCCCCCTGACACTGATCAGGTTATCCCATGTTGACCTATTTGGGTTTTTTTCATGTTGGTTTTCTACCTCATTTAAGTCATGTAGTAATTTATCAATCTTTTCTTTTCTTTCCTTTCTCCTCCTTCCACTAAACTTCATAAATATACCCCTAAGCACACATTTAAGGGTATCCCAAAGTAGTTTTTCCGACATACCAGGTGTGTGGTTAATTTTATAAAACTCCATAATAGTAGTGTGAATTTCTGCTTTAACATTCTCATCTGTTAATCATCTGAACCACTGCTTATTGGAGCGTTTCTCCAATGAGAGCCTAGCGTGTACAGGAGCATGGTCAGATATGGACATAATCCCAATCTCAAAACCAACTAATCTACTGTATTTAAATCTCAATGCATAATCAGCACATAGACAAAGGGAGTCTGAAGCGAAAACAAAAAACAAAAAAACCCAGATATTTACCTAAGGGGAGGGAAGGCTCTGGGTCCTATAGAGCTTTCCTCTTCTCCTTCCAATCTACGTGTTCCCCCGCAGGCTCCTCCGTTACTTTGGTAAAATATTTATTGATAGTTGTCCTTTAAGATTTTGCTCTGTTTTATGGAATAGTTTTAATAATGTCAACAAATAAACTATCTGTATCATTTAAAATGGAGTTTTGATAATTTTGTAAACCTGTTTGTTTGTTACAGGCAGTAGCTATGAAGTCCCTGTCAGCTGGATGGATTCTACAGAACAAGAGAAGAAATTCTGGGAGACAGTCATGAGCAGACCTGCAGAATGGACAGAGGTAACACTGCCACTTAGACAGAATCTGACCCCACGCTAATATCAAGATTATCATGCCACAACACAAGATCGGATTATTTTACATTCAGCAGAGTACATGGAAGGAATCTATTGGAAACTCTGAATTAAAAGGACCTTTGAAAAACATGATGTTCTCTATTGGATTTCGCTCTTCAGATAGCATGTCACTACATTTCATTTACATTAAGTGAATAGTTTATGACAATTAGATTACTGAATGATTTTGTTACCCTGCTATGCCAATCTTATCAAGGGTAGAATAATTTAACAATCACTGCAGAGGCACTGCCATTTTTTTAAAACTTGTTTTATTTAATAATTTGTTAAAGGATACCAGAGCCAAAATAACCTAGAAAAGCGGGTCCTTTCTACCACCGCATCCTACCTAAATGCCCCTCTAGCATTTTTTGGGTCATCGGAGTCGGGCACTACAGCGCAGGCGCTTTGTGGGCTGTGCGCTTTCTACAGTGGAAGTGCCCTGCGCATGCGTTTGATGTCATGCGCATGATGTAGTGAAGTCATACGCATGCGCAGAATGCTCCCAGCCACGGGTGTGCACTGTAGGTCGTGCCCGGCCAGCGCCTGCACAGTAGTGCCCGACTCTGGCGACCCGGAAGAGGCTGCCAGAGGGGCATTTAGGTAGGATGCAGGGGTAGAAAGGAAAACGGGGGGAGCGGTAGGCATCAGGACAGGTCACTGTATTTGCCTGCTCCCCACTTTTATCTAGGTTATTTTGCTCTGGTGTCCTTTAATGAATCAGGTTCAACAGAAATTACACCATAGTAGAAGCACTTGTTAAAAATATTATATACTTATATACTGTGCTTCCACTTGTCACAGTCACATTGGTCAAAAAAGCAGGTATATAACTAGACATAAACCAACTAACTGAATCATTGACTGTATGCTTGGGAACTTTGCTCATCTTCATTGAAAAGTTTATAAGTGATGTACATTATCAATAAACTACAAACTTCTAATGGTTGTTCGTTTTATGCTTGTAAAGCTACGTAACCTACATCTAGTAGGTTTATTGTTTTAATTTACTACAAATGTTTCTCATTCTTCCCATTCTTCCACCCACAGTCCCCATATTCTATCAAATTCATGTGGGATCCCTGTTTTTATAATTACTTTTTTATATGGGTAGCAGTAGAGTATTGAACTGTGTTAGCCATCAGTAAAAGCAGGAAGTTTTGAATCAGGATGATACCGTTTACGAAAAAGAGTAAGCTTTCAGTAAATAAGTATTATTATTATTATTATTATATATTATTATTATTATTGATTTATAAAGCTCCAAGATATTCTGTGGCATTGTACAAAATAATAAACAAACATGGAATACATAATAATACAGTCTATGGTGTACACCAAATATGGACACTGGTACAAAATACACAAAATACAGAATTGGTTATTACAGTGATAAGTGTATAAAAAAATTGCAAGACACAAAATTAATAATACATACCAAGACACAAAAGGTTGAGAGAGCCCTGCTCTTGCAAGCTTACAATCTAAAGGAATGGGGGGGGGGGGGGCAGCGGTAGGGTAGTATACAATATTCATACCTAGAGGCAGTGTGTTTTTACGTTATCTAGCAAGGAGTACAAAGGCCAGAGGTCGAGGGAGGTATGGCCTAAGTTAGAGTATATGCAGATTTTGAAGAAGGCTTGTTAGCTGAAAGCTTACTCTTTTTTTCTAAGTTGGCCAATCCTGATTCAAAATGTCCTGTTTTTCATATGGGATGATCTAATTTATAATAAAGTTTTACCTATGTACCAGGGCTTCTCTGCCCATTCACACAGTATTAATTCACATGTTGACTAGAGTTCAGAGCATTCATTCACTCTGCTGCTTTTGTCAGCAGTCACATCATCAATAAATACAAGAGAACCAGTTCCACATGCCCACACCATGACACTACCACTACCATGCTACACTGATGAGGTGGTATGCTCAGGATCATTCACGAGCAGTTCCTTTCCTTCTCCATGTTTCTTTCTTCCCATCACTGTGGTACAAGTTGATCTTGGTCTCATCTGTCCATAGGATGTTGTTCCAGAACTGTGAAGGCTTTTTAGATGTCGTTTGGTAAACTCTAATCTGGCCTTCCTGTTTTTGAGGCTCACCAATGGTTTACATCGTGTGGTGAACCCTCTGTATTTACTTCTCTTGATTGTTGACTTTGACAAAAAGCAGCAGGATGATTTCAGAATTGTTTCAGGCAATATTATCTGCTCATATTCAGACAAATGCTTCAGAACTCATTGGACGGTGTTTCACAGTGCAGATGGACAATGACCCAAAGCATACTGCAAAAGCAACCAAAGAGTTTTTGAAGGGAAATAAGTGGTATGCTATGCAATGGCCAAGCCAGTTACCTGACCTGAATTTGATTGAGCATGCATTTCACTTGCTGAAGACAAAACTGAAGGGAAGATGCCCCAAGAACAATCAGAAACTGAAGACGGTTGCAGTAGAAACCTCGCAGAGCAACACACGGGATGAAACCCAGCGTCTGGTGATGTCTATGCTTTCCAGTCTTAAAGCAGTAGGATCAGCCATACTGTGCCAGGACTGATTTCAGTGAATTTTATATAGTAAATGAATAGAATTCTGTTCCTGGTGGGGGCCATGTCTTTTGCCCACAGCTGAGGCTAAATATTGATGTCATTCTTCCCCTTAACTTTTTTTTCTTTTCTCCTCCAATCACTGAGTCACCTCTGCTTTACTTGTAAACACAAGTGAGCAGGGGATCAGGTTTCAGCTAGTCAGCTAGCAGGGAAATAAAGGGAAGAGGAGGAATATATTATAGATAAAAAGAACCCCCAGCATGCAACTGTTTGGCAACGACTACTAAAGGACCATTGCTTTTAAAATATGTGATAACTCCAAATCATAACAGCAGAAAAAGTTTTGAATGCAGGATTAGCATCTATCACTTAATACACTCAGGCCTGTTGCTGTTGAAATTTCGTTTTTATGGCGACAATCTCGCTTTAAGGCTGTAATTGACTGAAAAGGATTTGCAACCAAGTATTAAAAAGTTAAAGTTTTTTATTTATGATTTTTATTCTGTCAAAAATGTTAGAATTGTCTCGATGTCCCAATATCTATGGACCTGACTGTAGATAGATAGATAGATGAAATAACTTGTGGAGAACCGATATGTGTTTTAGCAATTGTTTCTCAAAGTTGTCACTTTAAAGCAAACTGAGCACCAGGGGAAAAAAATATTAAAATTAACCTACCCATAAGGGAGGTTTTGAATGGAGTGTCCCATTGGGGGTTGGGTTGAGCTGCATTACATACCTATGGGGGGAAGGGGCTAGGCATCTCCTTGTCCATATGGAGTGTGCCATGTTCCCCACAGAGAGCCCGCACAGTGCCGCATTTGCATTTTCCCAGCAGTGTCATGCACACACACCCACCTCCATGCATTCCGGGAGATACAGTCCGTGGATGTGAGTACATGTCCACAGTTGAAGCCATTACTTTTTTTTTTTTTTTTTTTTTTTTTTTTAATATTTAGATTTTTATTTATGTCTACAGAATTTTCATACATACAAATGACCACAATTCAAGTTATATATAGACTCCATCCGACTTACATATACAGTGGTTTACAATGACCATTATATACTATAAATTGCACTATACAAAACAGTCTATTTTCTATTCGCAATAATTCCTTCCTTCTCCATTATTTTGATTCTAATACTTTATCTCTCGAATTGCATTTTGAACACAAAGAAAAAGAAACTTTTTCTGAACATAACTGAAAATTATAAAGTTTGGCCGAAATTTTGTCCAGTCAGTACATAATCTCAGTTGCCTCACTCCTAAAAATAACATTGTTACAAAAAGTAAGCCAGAACAATTTAAAGCACTGAAATGTAAAGGGGTGGGACCATGTTGTTGGCCTCTGGGGCTGTACTATATTTTTCTGCATTATTATGTATAGTTATAGGGCAGGGGTCTCAAACTCGCGGCCCGCGGGCCATTTGCGGCCCTCGGTACAATATTTTGTGGCCCGCGCCGGCAAAAGCAAATGAGACACGGAAGCGAACTATTTTACCTTATAGTTCGCTTCAGTGCTCCCAAGTAATCCGCCGCATCCCCGCCACTAAACGAGGGCTGCAGAGCCCCCAAATCCCCCGGGCAAACATCCACGACTGCGCTGAGGGGCAGAGCTTCCAGCTGTAGCTCTGCCCCTCCTGACGTCAATCGCCGCACGGATCGCCGCCTCTCCCCGCCCTTCTCTGTGAAGGAAGAGTGAGAGGGGCGTGCAGAGGCGGCGATCCGCCGCGATTGGCGTCAGGAGGGGCAGAGCTGAAGCTGAAAGCTCTGCCCCTTCCAGGAAATGCTGGCGGATTGCCCCCCGGGCGAATTGGGGGCTCTGCAGCCCTTGTTTTGCGGCGTGGACACGGCGGATTACTTGTAATGGAAGCACTGAAGCGAACTATAAGGCACTGTTCAGAAGAAGTAATTAAAACTGTTAATAATGACATTTGAGGACTTTTTTTGTGAAATCCCTTATACGGCCCAGCTTCATCCTGACTTTGCCTCCCGCGGCCCGCAGGTAAACTGAGTTTGAGACCCCTGTTATAGGGTCTGTGAGAACACACACATTTTTTCCAACAAAAAAATACTTTATTGAAGAACAATAAAGTCATAATAAACATCTCCATGCATATTCCAAAAGTTCTGAACATATAACGTAGTACCATGGAGAATAATAATAAATCAGTAGAGAGAAAGTACATCATAGCATTTTAACAGGCAATCAGTGGTATTCAGATACAGTAGTTATGGGGCAACATCAGGCCTAGCACAGTCAAAGGCAGGGTTCATGAACATCTCGTAGGCAGTTAATGTGAATTATCTGATTGCACTTCAGTTAGATAGAACAATATCTAATAGCACACCATAACACCTTATCAACACCCATCAGGTATAGTGTATATACTCAGGGGCATAACTAGAAATCACTGGGCCCCCCTGCAAAAGTTTCAATGGGGCCCCTCTCCCTGCACACTGAATAGGGACTGTCTACAAATATTTGTCTACAAAGCTTTGTATGATTCATTATCAGTGGCTGAGCAGATGCAGTCATTAGAACAATTGTGCAGAGGGCAGAAAGTTTTTTTTTCGCTCATTGTCCTTAGCTGTCACTCTCTCATTACTGGTCCTCTTGTGGCTTCTGGGCCCCCCTGCGGCTGCATCCCTTGCAGGGTCTATTGTTACGCCCCTGTATACAGTAGCATCTTGCCACACTTTGTTCTGATTAGTTTTACTGCTCCCGCCACTTATCCCAAACTTTGTGGATCTTAGAGGGCAAGTTTCTATGAGCGTATTTTATAGGATATACCTTTATCAATTCTTTTTTTGGGCTTTCATGGTCGCATTTGGGCTTAGCTATCGTAATGCAATTCCCTGTCTTGCTGCAAATAAAGTTTCGGACATGAACTTTTTGGTATCTACTGGAATGCTCTCATCGGAGAACACTCCCAAGACACATTGGGCTTTATGCAGTTAACATTTTCACCTGAGTTTTCTCCTAGAAGATAATTTTTCATTTTCTATTTAAAATAAATTTCCAGCACTTTTGAATAAGTACTGAAAACTAGTTAGAGAGTACTATCAAAATTATTCTGAGTATTCCCTTGCTTTCTGGTGGTTTAAAAGGGATTTTGTTCACAGTTAGTTAGTTATTAAAATATCACCTGGGAGAAAAAGTGAATTGCATATGGGCCTTTGGGCCATATACAATTAACTTTTTCTCCTAAGTTTTCTCCTGGGTGATATTTTCAAACTTGTCAATAAAATGCCTCTTAAACCACCAACAAGCAAGAAAAAAACTCAAAATAATTTTGATAGTACTGTTTTAACTACTTACAATTTTTTTAACTAATTATAAAGTGCTGAAAAGTTGTTTTAAATAAAAGATGAAAATTATCTCCTTGGAGAAAACTCAAGGGAAAAATGTAATTGCATATGGGCTACTGTACTGGGTCCTTAGTCACAGGGCAATCCATCTTATCATGAAGAAACTTGACAGAACTCCTCAACTGGCAGACTCCCATATTAAATGGAAAAAAGGGGGAGGGGGTGGTGCCTGACATTTAGGAAAAATGTCAAGGACTTCTCTATTGATTTTATGTATCCTAGAGCATTTTGGAAAAATGCAAAATGTACATCCCAGTCCTCTTCATCAAGATTAGCTATCAGTGCTGTCCATCGTGACTTTGATTGGTGTTTTCTAAGGCAATGTGTTTAACCAGCACTTTATTAACGTCTCCAATTAGATGCTTAGTGGGGCTATCTTTTATAAGATCCAGTACACATGAATTATGGAGGGCAATGGGGAGGCTACCAAACTGGGCATGCATAGCATGATGAAGCTGTAAGAGCCTACATTTTTGTGTAGGCAGGATCTTAAAGAAAACCTGTACTGAAAAAAAGTTCCCCTGGGGGTACTCAACTCAGTAGGGGGAAGCCTCTGGACCCTATTGAGGCTTCCCCCGTCCTCCTGTGTCCTACAGCGGTCTCGCTGCAGCCCCCGGAACGCACAGGCGACAAATCCGACAGCCTGTGCAATATTTACCTTTCTAGGCTCCAGCTGGGGCGCTGTCGCGGCTCTTCTGACGGAGATAGGTAAAAATAGCCGATCTCCGTCGGGTCCGCTCTACTGTGCAGGCGCAGAAGGCTTGCACCTGCGCAGTAGAGCGGCCCGACGGAGATCAGCTATTTTTGCCTATCTCCGTGGGAATAGCAGATACTGCGCCTGCGCTGGAGCCAAAAGGTAAATATTTACATCGCCGCTGCTCCAGGAGGATTTTCTCCGCCGTCGTGGGACCGAGGAGGACGGGGGAAGCCTCAATAGGATCCGGAGGCTTCCCCCACCTGAGATGAGTATCCCCCCAGGGGAGTTTTTTTCATTACAGATTTTCTTTAGAGTAAGAACTCAAACATATTAAACCCCTAAAAATTATTTAAAATTACTTTTTTATTGCTCCTGAAACTTTAAAGGGACTCCGAGCAGTGCAGAAACTATGGAAAGATGCATTTCATTTTAAAGCTCTCTTTCTCCTCTTTCCAATGATATATAAACCGCTGCCCTACGCCTTTTAGTTTTCGCTATTTTCGCAATTGAAATTGCTGCGGCCGCGATTTAAATCGCGAAAATAAAGAAAACTAAAATGCGTAGGGCAACGATTTAGGTGTCGCCAGAAAGAGGAGAAAGAGAGCTTTAAAATGATATCCATCTTTCCATAGTTACACTGTATTACACAGGCCGACTTTTTCTGCTGAATGGAGCTGCTGACACTGGGGAAAGTGTCGTCCTGTGTAATACAAGTAACTATGGAAAGATGGATATCATTTTAAAGCTCTCTTTCTCCTCTTTCTGGCGACACCTAAATTGTCGCACCACGTCTTTTAGTTTTCTTTATTTTCGCGATTGAAATCGCGGCCGCGGCAATTTCAATCGCGAAAATAGCGAAAACTAAAAGGCGTAGTGCAGCGGTTTATATATCATTGGAAAGAGGAGAAAGAGAGCTTTAACCACTTGCCGACCGCACGCTTATACCGTGCGTCGGCAAAGTGGCAGCTGCAGGACCAGCGACGCAGTACTGCGTCGCCAGCTGCAGGCTAATTAATCAGGAAGCAGCCGCTCGCGCGAGTGGCTGCTTCCTGTCAATTCACGGCGGGGGGCTCCGTGAATAGCCTGCGGGCCGCCGATGGCGGCTCGCAGGCTAAATGTAAACACAAGCGGAAATAATCCGCTTTGTTTACATTTGTACGGCGCTGCTGCGCAGCAGCGCCGCAAGGCAGATCGGCGATCCCCGGCCAATCAGCGGCCGGGGATCGCCTCCATGTGACAGGGGACGTCCTGTCACTGGCTGCACAGGACGGATAGCGTCCTGTGCAGCCTCGATCGCCGGGGGGGCAGCAGGTAGGAGAGGGAGGGGGGAATTTCGCCGCGGAGGGGGGCTTTGAGGTGCCCCCCCCGCAACACCCAGCAGGCAGAAGAGATCAGACCCCCCCAGCACATCATCCCCATAGGGGGGGAAAAAGGGGGCAATCTGATCTCTCTGCCTGCTACCTGATCTGTGCTGGGGGCTGCAGAGCCCACCCAGCACAGATCAGTAAAAACAGCGCTGGTCCTTAAGGGGGGGTAAAGGGTGGGTCATCAAGTGGTTAAAATGATATGCATCTTTCCATAGTTTCTGCACTGCTCGGAGTCCCTTTAAAGCAAACCTAAGCTGAAAAATAAAAGTCAAAATGAACATACGCCCGTTATACTTACCTCCCGCATAGTCTTCTAACATGAACAGTACCTTACACATCAGTTGTCTTTTCAATTATAACTGACAGCAACTGATATAGTGGAAAAGGGTCCTAAGGCTCTCAGCTTCAGGAGATTACAACTACATCTGGTCAGAACTGGAAGGAATTGTTGTAAGAAGAAAATTATGAGCTTCTGAGAAAAAACTGAAGGTGAGGTTAGTATGTAATATTCATTTGCAGGAACATCAAGTGTTTATTTTAAATAATTTTACTTGGTTCAGGCTTCCTTTACATTTCTGTCACAATACTAACCACGTTGGGAATTTAAAAGAAACCTAATGACATCAAGTACATTTTTAGTGATTTTTGCACCACATCGAAATATTTTTGTATTTTTGTTTTGTGAAAAGTGGTATTGAAATTTGTAATGCCTGAAGGTGTCACTGTTGCTGTCTTTCTGATGCTGAAATGAGGTGTAGCTTACTTCAACAGGAGAGAAAGACCTGTCAGAAGGTTTTTCCAAGGCTACCATAGCAACAAAACACAAGTACACATTTTATATAGTTTATTTTATTTTTTACATTGTAGTTAAACCAAACATATCATATGCCTGTGATCCTGCCAGCTAATATAATAGTTGTTTTCTTTTGCCCAACCCTTATTAATACACCTGCCTCTATTCCATTCTTCACACCTGTTTATATTGTCAGGTGTAAGTGAAAGCATACTCAAATGACTTTCTTTGTGTTAATGTCTTTTATGTACCAAATAAAAGGATGGTTTATATTTAGGTTATAAGTGAGAGCCATGTAGGAATGTAGTTGTTTCTGGAATGTGATATCAGAAACTCGAAGCTCCCCTTTTTAACCCCTTAAAACACTTTCATATGTGAGGATATTCATCTGTTTATTTGCTTTGTTCTCAGACCATTCTTGACCTAATTGTCCATTTTTACTGAAGTTTCCATAGCTTATCCATAATGTTGCTCATGACTAAACCATATGCTGGCAGGTCAAAGGAGAGATCCATACTCAGACTTGATAAGGAACAGTGAACAGTTTATTGTCCCATCACACACGTACAGAGATCTGATCATATACAGGCATGTATATCTGTCCTAGCCTTGATATAGGGGACCGGATTGGCCCTGAAATGATTGTTGGTTTACGGTCAGATCTCTGTATGTACGTGTGTGATGGGACAATATACTCTTCACTGTTCCTTATCAAGTCTGAGTGTGGATCTCTCCTTTGACCTTGTGGATTACAGTTGCCTTGGGATCCTGCACCAGCATCCGCTGAACAAAGGTGTGCGCTTAAACCAAATGCTGAACCTACACTGGCCAAAAATAATGGATGCAAAGCAAGCTACTGATAATGTCAGACTTCCATTAAACATGTTTCAGGATGCTAAGCTGTTCGACAATTGTTGAAGGGAACTTGTTAACCTGCATTTTACACAAGGGTCGATGGGCCGCTACCCATAGTGTGAAGCGGACTACCAGTTTATGGCCCCTGAGATTGCCCCACCAGATACAGAACAGAGAACAACATTCGGGGGAGCTGGAAAATGAGACTGAAAGTAGAGCTTAGCCCCCCAAAAGTAGAGTCAAATATGGGCCAGAAGTCAGGCCAGGCAGCAGGCAGACACAGGTGAATACTTGATGGTGCACTAACGTACATATGCCCCAAACTGCCACCACAAAGCCACAGAGGGATGCATGCACATGTAAGGACACCCACACGCCCCATGGTATAACCAGAATAGAATAATGCTGTTGAGCCTTGATTTCTCAAAGGCCTTTGGCTCTGTGGCATGGTCATATCTGATCTTGCTTGACAATGAAGACTATCCCTGACACCATGATTATATTTTCCATTCAGGCTTGCTTTAATTAAACTTGTTGCATTGAATTGTACTGGATGGTAAAAACTAGCTAGCATGCCACTGCCCTAACTTTAAAGAAAAATGTCACTTTTCTTTAGAAAATCTCAATTCATCTCTACATATTGGAAGGATTAATGGCCACGTGATCTGTTTGATTACCTTATTTTTGTGCACTCTTATTGACAGTATTTCTAACTAGGAGATAGGAGTGTAAACATTTACTGTCAGACAGTGGACTAGTGCAGGTGTTAAATATGAGCAATAAAACTGCTGCTTTGTGCAACTAAATACTCCTAGAGCAAGGTGGACGTTTCAGGACAGTATATGGCAAAAGTACTCCAAGAATAATCTGTTTTAGAAATTCTTAGCTGGCTGCAGATTGCAGTGTAAAGATATGTTTATAATATTAAACTACAAAATGACTTTAGCAGCCTGTATTTATGGCTATTGTATTACTTGACTAACATAAGGGGCTTGATTCACTAACCGGCGCTAAGTGTTAGCGCCGGTGTGAAAAGCCCTTTTTGTCCGCTAGTGTGCGCAAACCTACTTTGCGCGCGGCCCCGTGCACCGGGTGCGCCGATATTAGTGCGCGGTGCGATGATAACGTTGCACCCGCTGGCCCTTAAAAGTCGCACCCGATGCGACGTAAATGACGCATCGGGTGTCCCCGAAGTGGCGCATCATAGCACTGCTTAACGGGCACCCGATGTGTCATTTTTGTTGCATCAGTGAGACTTTTAAGGGCCAGCAATGCGCACTATTATCCGCGCAGTGAGCGGGATTATTTCAACTGTGTGGGCGCAAACCACCTAACGCCGTGGTTTGCGCACACTAACACTTAGGGCAGACTAACCTGCTTAGCGCCGGTTAGTGAATCAAGTCCCTGATGTCTTAGACCTTCTACAACCATCTGTGCAGCAATAAAACAAATGTTTGGTGCTCTAGGCAAGGTAAGTCTTTCCAAATCTTGCAAATAGGAAAATGATAGTGTTTATTCATTTGTTTTGTAGCCCCCAATAACAAATTGATACAAAAAGGTTGAATCTGAAAATAAGTCAGATACAAAAATGATAATCAGCCCAAACGCACAGAGCCTACGTAACACGCCCTGCAATTATTATCATATGCCAGTGGGTAATCATCATAGCACCTGAAAAGTCAGTGTTGGTTTCATCAAATCAGAGCACCTTTTATACATGGTAGCCATAGGTGTACTGGATTCTTTCTAATGTTTGTAATGTATGTGCGTATAATAATGAATGTTTTTATATAGCAGTGTTGCTCCTGGAATTTTTCAAACGTTTTGGGTATTTTACTATAACCCCAAGTTGGTGCTTCTGGAGAATTTTATGGTGAACTAGGTTTATAGATATTTTGTTTTCATAATGCTCTTTGAATAGATCTGTTGTCTAAAAATATCTGGGGCTTTCTAGAAACAGGCGTGTGTATGAGATCATGTTACACTGTAGTTGTACACAGGTGGAGTCCATTAAGCTAATTATGTAATTCACATCAAGGGAGCAGGGAGAATACTTAGTCCTCAGAGGGAGAGAGGTAAATTATGTAAGTATTATATTTATAGAACAGCAACAGCAGCAACATGTGGAATTCTCTGAACAAAAGCATAATGATGTAATTGTTGGGGGATCCATTTTTGTACGTACCCAGTTTATTGCTTTTCTACATGATGCTATTAGTTTGTCTGCTAGCTCTGTAAACTGGTTTCTGCTGCACCCCATTTTTCTTGTGGGTGCTGCAGCACACTAAGGACTAGGCAAAAAGCGCTCAAAGTAGTAACACATATAGTCCTATATATGCTGGTGGTCTTCATACATTTAACAGTTCATCAATGTCAGGGAAAACATTAGAGAGTCGTTCCCCTCCTCATCACCAGACTCACAGCCTCTCAGGCACAAATGCTGGGCACTTGGAAATCCGCCCCCTCAGTTTTAGATGTACCTCAGGGACGTTGCTAGCCCCAAAGATCAGTGGCTTGTGCCCCGGATCTATTCTGGGGTCCCCCAGGCTGATTCAGCTGTGGTGCCTCAATGGCAGGCTTGCTGGGAGCTGTGGTGAATCAATTGGGGGTATGCTGGGTGCTGTGGTGCCTCTATGTGTGCATAGTGGGTGTTGTGGTGCCATGCTGGGTGCTGTGATGCCTTTGTTGGGGCATGCAGAGAGCTGTAGTTCTTCCATGGGGGCATGCTGGGTGTTGGGGTCACGGGTGCCTCAATGGGAGGCCCATGAGAGCATGAGGGGGTCCACTAGAAGGTCAACAACCTGGCAGTAGGCCAGCCTACCCAACAGAAATTTAGACCAGCCAGCAAGGAAGCCAGATAACTCTGCCTAGTTATGTTGAAATGAATACTTGCATGGAAAATCTATGAAACATATGTTTAAATTACACTGACTATTTACAGTATGTGATATGCTGCATTTTTATTTATTTATTTTTTGTATTAATGGAAAGAAGGCTTCATCCAACATTTTGCTGGGCAGACCTACTTAGACCACTGTTAAGTTCATGTAAATTTGGCTCCACCCATGACCACGCCCACATTATGGTGCATGGCCACACCCATTTTCTCTTAGGACCCTAGCAACACCCCTGATGTACCTCCAAATAAAAACGCTGGACATAGTGTAAAAGCACTAGACTTCTGTCATTTATTGTAAAAAAAACAAAACAGCTGCAGAGCTATGGAGCAAAGTGACTTTACGTGCTGACGCCACTGGACGCGGTGACATGCGCGTTACGCGTGGCTGCTTGAACTACACAGCCGTGAATGGCGAAGGTTTCACTATTGCGGCAGTTTTCCCGTTTAGGCAATAAGCGACTGCTTGGAACGAGCGGCTTGTCCCAGGGGGGTGCTGCTTGCTTGCAGCACAAGAGGCCTTGCCAATTTTTGTTTTTAAAACTTTTTACAATAAATGACAGAAGTCTAGCACTTTTACGCTATGTCCAGCATTTTTATTTGGAGGTACATCTAAAACTGAGGAAGCGGAATTCCAAGTGCCCAGCAGTTGTGCCTGAGAGGCTGTGGGTTGGCCTATACCCCAGATGCGCAGTCCGGGCCTGTTGGCCTTTGGATCCGGTGAGTCCGGTGAGTCTGGTGATCACTGGGGGGAATATCTAATGTTTTCCTTGACATTGATGAACTGTTAGGCCTCTTGCACACTGCATGCATTTCCGATTCAGATTCCGCTTTTTAATCTGTTTTTACATTTGATTCCGATTTGCAGTTTGCTCCCTGCACACTGCAAATCGGAATCTGAATCAGATGTAAAAACTGATTAAAAAGCGGAATCTGAATCGGAATCACTTGCAGTGTGCAAGAGGCCTTAACTGTATGAAGACCACCAGCATATATAGGACTAGGGGCTTGATTCACAAAGCAGTGCTAACCTACTTAGCTCGATTCAAAGAGTAAAGGGTTGCCGGCACTACAAAATTTGTAACCGTATCACTGGGAATAAGGAAGGAGAGATGTTCTAAAGGCCACCTTGTTATTGTAATAAATACTGCGTGCTCATGACAGATGAATGGAATACACACATTGGATCAGCATCAATAGGAAAAACAGTTGAGTCAGGCACTGCAGTGATTGCTGTATTTAATGGTGTTTCAGGTTGAAAAAAATCACCATAGTTGTATCAAAAATTGTGACATTTAAAAGGTAGGTACAAAACATCATCATCAATGAAAAATTCGTCAAGTGCAAAATTCGTCAAGTGCAAGCATCTTGTGCATTCAAACAGTTGCAAGAGGAGGATGTCCTACCATGTCAAGTGGTGGCGGTGGTGGGTGCAGGGCAAAAACGGTAGCCTAACGGCCGTTTCGCACGGCGGTGCTTCTTCCGAGGCTGATCCACGTTTATACACATGAAAACACAGGCTTTTATTTCCTGTGTCATGAACTGGGGGCGGGTACGCTATGACGTACGCATTTCCGGCCGCATGTGTAAAAACGTTAGCATTAACCAGCCGTTTACGCGTACAAAAGAGAAACGCGTTAATGTACGCGTAAAAAACGCGCGTCAAATGCGAACTATGCATGTCAGCATGGAACGCATGCGGACGCGTAATTCCGTATGCGTGCAATCTAGAAAAGAGGCGTATTCACAATCTAAAAGGAGCAAATTTCTCCGGATTGCAAAATTAATCGCGAGAAAATAGAGGGGCCGTTTGAGGCTAACTGTGAAGTACAGTGACTCAAACGTGCATGTGGAACGTGAGATTGCATAAAAACACCGAAAATGCGGGGGGGATAAAAAGGAGGAAAAGATTACTGGACAACGGGAGCAATTATTACAAGGATCATCCATCCTTGTTGCAAACCTGTTTGCGAAAAGTAGCAACATCTGAAATTGCATATAAAGAAATACATATTTGCTTAAGAAATAATCTCATTGCATAGATGGCTACAGTTATGGGTCTAAGAAACATGCCAAGTCATTGTGGTCGTTGAAACCCAATGGGCCTAGGGCTTCACTTTTAATAATCAATAACGACTCTTTTCTTAATAGGAGTCGAGAGCGATCTCCGCCCCGTTTGGGAATCATAACTTGTGCCAAACCACAAAATTTTAGTACGTTTGGGTTGCTTTCATGTATTTCTCTGACATGCTCTATCATTCTCGTGGCGCCTTTACCGTTTTCGACGGAACGCCAATGTTCTTGTATTCTCTCTTTTAGGGGGCGAGTGGTTTTACCAATATAAAATCGGCCACAAGGGCACCACAGAGCATAGACCACAAATTTTGTATTACAGGTAATTAAGTCACGCACTGTCCACTGCAAGGCACCTACACGATAAAACGTGCCGGTGCACATAAATTGGCAGTGGGAGCAGAATTGACATCTGTGGTTGCCCTTAGGCCGACATCTTTGTAACCAGTTCTCGGTGGAATTAGGCGTGCATTCACTTTTAGTGACATAGTCCCCAATTGTGGGCGCACGCCTGAACGCTACTAGGGGGGAAGGAGGCAACAAAGATTTCAGAATGGGATCTTTTACTAGGACGGACCAATTCTTTTTGATAACGTTTCTAACTGTGTTGGCCATTTGTGTATAATTAAACGTGAAGGCGATTTTGTCATCGTGTTTAGGGCCTCGATCCTTGAACAGGAGGTCATCTCGATTTTTATGTAGAGCTTCACGGAAGGCAGTATCTAGATCATTCTCAGAATACCCTCTACTGCAAAGTCGCTTCTTCAAAGCATTTCCCTGAGCTATAAAGTCTTCCAATTCTGAATTATTTCTCCTCAGACGGAGGAATTGGCCGTAAGGCAATGATTTAGTAACATGGTCAGGGTGGAAGCTGTCCCTTCGCAGGAGCGAGTTGGTTGCTGTGGGCTTGCGGTGACCTCTCGCCATTAGGCGAGAACCGCAAACCCGCAGCTCCAAATCAAGGAAGGCAATTTTGTCGGGGCCTATTTCAAACGTAAAGGCCATATTGACCTCATTCAGATTGAGATAATCTACAAATTGGGTAAATTCTGAAGGGGACCCAGACCAGAACACCAGGACGTCGTCCACGTACCTGGACCATCTCCTGATACAGCCTCTGTAGGGATTACGTCTACTGTAGACGTAATCCTCCTCCCAGGCCGCTAGAAATATATTAGCGTATGTGCATGCGACCGGTGTTCCCATTGCGGTACCTGACACTTGCATATACCACACGCCGTCAAATTTAAACGCGTTATGAGTGAGAACAAAACGCAAACAGTCACATACAAACGTGACGTGATCATGATCGGACCAAACCTGGTTTAAAAACCGTTCGACTGCCTCTATGCCAGCATTGTGGGGTATGCGGCTATAGAGGCTTTCAACGTCGATGGACATTAATAAGTAACCTGGTGACCATTCATAATTTTCGATTCCTTGAAGGACCTCTAAAGTGTCTGACATATGTGAAGGCACTAACTGTAAAAGAGGCCTCAGGAGATGGTCCAGGTAACGAGAAAGTCTCTCGGTGACAGAACCGACACCTGAGACGATCGGGCGTCCTGGTGGTCTGGTCCGTGATTTGTGGATTTTGGGGAGGCAGTACCATACTGGTTTTCGTGGAAATTCAGGAAGCAGATTAGTTGCTAAACTTGGGGTCAGAAAACCCCTTTCGACCCCTTGCCTCAGGAGTGACCTTAACGCCCCTTGATATTTGAAAGTGGGATCAAAACTAAGTGATGTATAGACTCGGGGGTCCCGCAGTTGCCGCATCGCCTCCTCCCTATATTGGGTGGCCGACATGACAACTACGGAGCCACCTTTGTCCGACTTTTTTATCACTAGATCGGGACGATTTTTTAGCCATTTAAGGGCTCTAATTTCAGGCTCAGTAATGTTTGGGGGCAATTTAGGATAGCAAAGTGCTTTCATTTCATTCTCCACTATGGTCTGGAAGTGATCTAGGCTTGATCCAGTTTGTACCGTAAAGGGCTTGATAGATTTACAAGCCCTGTACGGTTGTTTTAGTTTAGGTAGGAGGATAGGCTGATTGGGAGGGAATATGGGTACGGGAACAGAGGTTAAGGAACCAGGGATGGACGGGAAGGGGGGGGTTTGGGATGGTGGGGAGGAAGGGGAAAGAACAGGGGGGGTGGGATCAGTGGAAGGACAATCAGACATCATGTTGTCTAGTTCCTCCTCTATTCTTGTATCGAGTTCCATTTCCTGTAAGATTGTTAGAATGTCCTGATCTTCTTTTGGCCATGTAAACTGGGTACTGAACCCCAAAGGGCTAATTTCATCAGCTTGGCTCTGAATTTTCATGCTGTTAGGCGTCTGAGTCCCCTGCTTCTGAAAGATTTGCTTAATATTCACTTGTCGTATGTTTTTGTATAGATCCACTTTAAATTGCGCAAAATCAAACTCTTGAACGAGTGAAAAATTAAGTCCCCTCTGAAGTAAAGGTATACATCCGTCTTTCAGCTCCACATCTGAGAGGTTGATAACTTCCAGATTGGGTGATATTTCTGTGATTACCGTCTCGGATAACGGCGCCTGTTTTGGTCTCTCCATGTTACTCTTTTCCTTTTTGGCTTTCTTTTTACCTCTTCCCCTCCTGATGCGCCTTCTAAAGGGGCCCCCGGTGTATCTTTTGGTGTTCCCTTAGGGGTGATAGGGACTTTCTGAACTGGTACTTCCTCGCCACTCGAGTCTGAGTCGGTAGTCCAATACCCAGATGGTGGCTTGCGGGGTGGAAAAGGGAGACCGAGAGCCCAATATAGTGTAGTATGTTGTATAAATAGAGAAAAATGTTAAAAGTAAGTATTATACTTACAAACCTGGGTTGCTCTAAGGCAACCACTGTATACGCAGGTGGGGAGATTAAGCCTGACCCCACTCAGGACTAAGATGTCGCTCTCTGTAGATAGGAAAAGAGGGTATATCACCCTTCCACCAAGGGTGGACAACTTAATATGCAAGGATACAGAGGCGCCAGTAGGATTAAACAAGATAAAAGGTTTAAAACGGTTTAGGTGGCGGTGGTGGACCGTCCACACACAAACAGACAAAAAATCGCTGTTGATTGTAGAAAAAAAATTCACAATTTATTCACATACTCCTACATAAAAGTGCAACGCGTTTCACGGGCAAACATCCCGCTTCATCAGGCAATAAACGAACGGAGTATCTCACAGCTCTGAGTATATTGATAGCTTGGCACCTCTGTGTGCACAGAGGTGCCAAGCTATCAATATACTCAGAGCTGTGAGATACTCCGTTCGTTTATTGCCTGATGAAGCGGGATGTTTGCCCGTGAAACGCGTTGCACTTTTATGTAGGAGTATGTGAATAAATTGTGAATTTTTTTTCTACAATCAACAGCGATTTTTTGTCTGTTTGTGTGTGGACGGTCCACCACCGCCACCTAAACCGTTTTAAACCTTTTATCTTGTTTCATGCGGGGTGGAGTTTGCCCTCTAGGAAACGGTTTCCTTCTAAAGGTAGCTTGCCAGGCGAAATATTTACCCGGAGCAAAGTCCTCTTTATCCCTAAGAAATTTTCGTAATTTTCTTTCTTTGATGTTGTTTTGCAGGGAAGTTAATTTTTTATCGATTTTCCCAACGGTTCCGGAAAACTTTTCAGAATTCACCAGTGTTTTATATTGCTGTTTAATCGTGTCGATTTGCTTAGTAACATGGGCATGTTCCTGTTGCGTTCTTTCTAGAACAATTCCTTGAAGTACTGCGGCATGAGTTAGATAGGCCTTCCGCCATTTTTCCACGAAGGCGGGGTCATCTTGATACTCAGATGGTTCCTCATATTTACGGAAACCTCTTGCAGAGATTTGATAATGCTTATATTGCTTTAAGGTCTCCACTGTCCAGAATAACTTGACCTCCCTCTCGCATAGTCGGTCTAGTCTGGTTTCCAATACCCATGCACCCACCGCTTTATTGGTTTTAGAGGCTACTGACAGATTCTTAAAGAAGTTCGTCAGATCCGTCCTTCCTGAAGCGACTGTGTTGTCGTCTTCCTCAGTGATATCCTCCTGGATTTCTGCTTCCTCATCTATATCGATGGGATCCTCTCGGCTGGACATATTCGTGTGCTCTGGCGGTCAGTACAGGTAGATCGATTCAAAGAGTAAAGGGTTGCCGGCACTACTAATTCATCTGTCATGAGCACGCAGTATTTATTACAATAACAAGGTGGCCTTTAGAACATCTCTCCTTCCTTATTCCCAGTGATACGGTTACAAATTTTGTAGTGCCGGCAACCCTTTACTCTTTGAATCGATCTACCTGTACTGACCGCCAGAGCACACGAATATGTCCAGTCGATATAGATGAGGAAGCAGAAATCCAGGAGGATATCACTGAGGAAGACGACAACACAGTCGCTTCAGGAAGGACGAATCTGACGAACTTCTTTAAGAATCTGTCAGTAGCCTCTAAAACCAATAAAGCGGTGGGTGCACGGGTATTGGAAACCAGACTAGACCGACTATGCGAGAGGGAGGTCAAGTTATCCTGGACAGTGGAGACCTTAAAGCAATATAAGCATGATCAAATCTCTGCAAGAGGTTTCCGTAAATATGAGGAACCATCTGAGTATCAAGATGACCCCGCCTTCGTGGAAAAATGGCGGAAGGCCTATCTAACTCATGCCGCAGTACTTCAAGGAATTGTTCTAGAAAGAACGCAACAGGAACATGCCCATGTTACTAAGCAAATCGACACGATTAAACAGCAATATAAAACACTGGTGAATCCTGAAAAGTTTTCCGGAACCGTTGGGAAAATCGATAAAAAATTAACTTCCCTGCAAAACAACATCAAAGAAAGAAAATTACAAAAATTTCTTAGGGATAAAGAGGACTTTGCTCTGGGTAAATATTTCGCCTGGCAAGCTACCTTTAGAAGGAAACCGTTTCCTAGAGGGCAAACTCCACCCCGCAAGCCACCATCTGGGTATTGGACTACCGACTCAGACTCGAGTGGCAAGGAAGTACCAGTTCAGAAAGTCCCTATCACCCCTAAGGGACCACCAAAAGATACACCGGGGGCCCCTTTAGAAGGCGCATCAGGAGGGGAAGAGGTAAAAAGAAAGCCAAAAAGGAAAAGAGTAACATGGAGAGACCAAAACAGGCGCCGTTATCCGAGACGGTAATCACAGAAATATCACCCAATCTGGAAGTTATCAACCTCTCAGATGTGGAGCTGAAAGACGGATGTATACCTTTACTTCAGAGGGGACTTAATTTTTCACTCGTTCAAGAATTTGATTTTGCGCAATTTAAAGTGGATCTATACAAAAACATACGACAAGTGAATATTAACCTCTTGAGGACTGCAGGGCTAAACCCCCCTAGTGACCAGGCAATTTTTAGTTTAAAAGGCCACTGCAGCTTTAAGGACAAGCTGCAGGGCCGCACAACATAGCACACGAGTGATTCCCCCCCCCCTTTTCTCCCCACCAACAGAGCTCTCTGTTGGTGGGGTCTGATTGCTCCCCCCATGTTTATTTTTTGTTTAATAAATATTTGTGTTGCCGTATTTTTTTGAAAAAACCCTCTTCCTTTAAGTCCCTTCCCTCCCTCGCTCCCTCCCTCCCCACAGCCGGCCAATTACGGCGATCGGCTGTCATAGGCTTCTGCCTATGAGAGCCGATCGCTCTCTTGTCCCCCATGGGGACAGCCGTGTCACACGGCTGTCCCCAGTGCAGCGCTGCTGCTGATCGCAGCGCTGCATAGAGTAAATAGACGGCGATCACGCCGTCTAACAGTCTCCCGAGCGGCAATAGCCGCTCGGAGACTGAAGGCGGGGCGGAGCTCCGCCCCCCAAGCAGGAGATGCGCGCGCAGCCTGCGCGCGATCTCCTGCAAAACAGAGCCCCAGGACTTTACGCCAATTGGCGTTAGGCGGTCCTGGGGCTGCCGCCGTGGCCACGCCTACTGGCGTGACGCGGTCGGCAAGAGGTTTAGCAAATCTTTCAGAAGCAGGGGACTCAGACGCCTAACAGCATGAAAATTCAGAGCCAAGCTGATGAAATTAGCCCTTTGGGGTTCAGTACCCAGTTTACATGGTCAAAAGAAGATCAGGACATTCTAACAATCTTACAGGAAATGGAACTCGATACAAGAATAGAGGAGGAACTAGACAACATGATGTCTGATTGTCCTTCCACTGATCCCACCCCCCCCTGTTCCTTCCCCTTCCTCCCCACCATCCCAAAACCCCCCCTTCCCGTCCATCCCTGGTTCCTTAACCTCTGTTCCCGTACCCATTTCCCCTCCCAATCAGCCTATCCTCCTACCTAAACTAAAACAACCGTACAGGGCTTGTAAATCTATCAAGCCCTTTACGGTACAAACTGGATCAAGCCTAGATCACTTCCAGACCATAGTGGAGAATGAAATGAAAGCACTTTGCTATCCTAAATTGCCCCCAAACATTACTGAGCCTGAAATTAGAGCCCTTAAATGGCTAAAAAATCGTCCCGATCTAGTGATAAAAAAGTCGGACAAAGGTGGCTCCGTAGTTGTCATGTCGGCCACCCAATATAGGGAGGAGGCGATGCGGCAACTGCGGGACCCCCGAGTCTATACATCACTTAGTTTTGATCCCACTTTCAAATATCAAGGGGCGTTAAGGTCACTCCTGAGGCAAGGGGTCGAAAGGGGTTTTCTGACCCCAAGTTTAGCAACTAATCTGCTTCCTGAATTTCCACGAAAACCAGTATGGTACTGCCTCCCCAAAATCCACAAATCACGGACCAGACCACCAGGACGCCCGATCGTCTCAGGTGTCGGTTCTGTCACCGAGAGACTTTCTCGTTACCTGGACCATCTCCTGAGGCCTCTTTTACAGTTAGTGCCTTCACATATGTCAGACACTTTAGAGGTCCTTCAAGGAATCGAAAATTATGAATGGTCACCAGGTTACTTATTAATGTCCATCGACGTTGAAAGCCTCTATAGCCGCATACCCCACAATGCTGGCATAGAGGCAGTCGAACGGTTTTTAAACCAGGTTTGGTCCGATCATGATCACGTCACATTTGTATGTGACTGTTTGCGTTTTGTTCTCACTCATAACGCGTTTAAATTTGACGGCGTGTGGTATATGCAAGTGTCAGGTACCGCAATGGGAACACCGGTCGCATGCACATACGCTAATATATTTCTAGCGGCCTGGGAGGAGGATTACGTCTACAGTAGACGTAATCCCTACAGAGGCTGTATCAGGAGATGGTCCAGGTACGTGGACGACGTCCTGGTGTTCTGGTCTGGGTCCCCTTCAGAATTTACCCAATTTGTAGATTATCTCAATCTGAATGAGGTCAATATGGCCTTTATGTTTGAAATAGGCCCCGACAAAATTGCCTTCCTTGATTTGGAGCTGCGGGTTTGCGGTTCTCGCCTAATGGCGAGAGGTCACCGCAAGCCCACAGCAACCAACTCGCTCCTGCGAAGGGACAGCTTCCACCCTGACCATGTTACTAAATCATTGCCTTACGGCCAATTCCTCCGTCTGAGGAGAAATAATTCAGAATTGGAAGACTTTATAGCTCAGGGAAATGCTTTGAAGAAGCGACTTTGCAGTAGAGGGTATTCTGAGAATGATCTAGATACTGCCTTCCGTGAAGCTCTACATAAAAATCGAGATGACCTCCTGTTCAAGGATCGAGGCCCTAAACACGATGACAAAATCGCCTTCACGTTTAATTATACACAAATGGCCAACACAGTTAGAAACGTTATCAAAAAGAATTGGTCCGTCCTAGTAAAAGATCCCATTCTGAAATCTTTGTTGCCTCCTTCCCCCCTAGTAGCGTTCAGGCGTGCGCCCACAATTGGGGACTATGTCACTAAAAGTGAATGCACGCCTAATTCCACCGAGAACTGGTTACAAAGATGTCGGCCTAAGGGCAACCACAGATGTCAATTCTGCTCCCACTGCCAATTTATGTGCACCGGCACGTTTTATCGTGTAGGTGCCTTGCAGTGGACAGTGCGTGACTTAATTACCTGTAATACTAAATTTGTGGTCTATGCTCTGTGGTGCCCTTGTGGCCGATTTTATATTGGTAAAACCACTCGCCCCCTAAAAGAGAGAATACAAGAACATTGGCGTTCCGTCGAAAACGGTAAAGGCGCCACGAGAATGATAGAGCATGTCAGAGAAATACATGAAAGCAACCCAAACGTACTAAAATTTTGTGGTTTGGCACAAGTTATGATTCCCAAACGGGGCGGAGATCGCTCTCGACTCCTATTAAGAAAAGAGTCGTTATTGATTATTAAAAGTGAAGCCCTAGGCCCATTGGGTTTCAACGACCACAATGACTTGGCATGTTTCTTAGACCCATAACTGTAGCCATCTATGCAATGAGATTATTTCTTAAGCAAATATGTTTTTCTTTATATGCAATTTCAGATGTTGCTACTTTTCGCAAACAGGTTTGCAACAAGGATGGATGATCCTTGTAATAATTGCTCTCGTTGTCCAGTAATCTTTTCCTCCTTTTTATCCCCCCCGCATTTTCGGTGTTTTTATGCAATCTTATGTTCCACATGCACGTTTGAGTCACTGTACTTCACAGTTAGCTTCAAACGGCCCCTCTATTTTCTCGCGATTAATTTTGCAATCCGGAGAAATTTGCTCCTTTTAGATGGTAATTACGCCTCTTTTCTAGATTGCACGCGTACGGAATTACGCGTCCGCATGCGTTCCATGCTGACATGCATGGTTCGCATTTGACGCGCGTTTTTTACGCGTACGGTAAAGCGTTTCTCTTTTGTACGCGTAAACGCCTGGTTAATTCTAACGTTTTTACGCATGCGGCCGGAAATGCGTACGTCATAGCGTACCCGCCCCCAGTTCATGACACAGGAAATAAAAGCCTGTGTTTTCATGTGTATAAACGTGGATCAGCCTCGGAAGAAGCACCGCCGTGCGAAACGGCCGTTAGGCTACCGTTTTTGCCCTGCACCCACCACCGCCACCACTTGACATGGTAGGACATCCTCCTCTTGCAACTGTTTGAATGCACAAGATGCTTGCACTTGACGAATTTTGCACTTGACGAATTTTGCACTTGACGAATTTTTCATTGATGATGATGTTTTGTACCTACCTTTTAAATGTCCCAATTTTTGATACAACTATGGTGATTTATTTCAACCTGAAACACCAATAAATACAGCAATCACTGCAGTGCCTGACTCAACTGTTTTTCCTATTGATGCTAACCTACTTAGGCGCTAAGTCCCATAGGCTTTAATGGCCACTTCGCGCGGAGCGCCCTGCGCTCTGTGCAGTGTGCGCATAAAGTTTTGCGCGTGAAAAGCGGGTTTAGACGTGCTAAGGGGGTATTCACAGGTGTGCTAACAGTTAGCACCGCTTTGTGAATCAAGCCCTATATGTGTTACCACTTTGAGCACTTTTTGCCTATTTCTTAGTTTACTAATCTGCTAAGCACTAATAGCTTGGTGAGTGCTCTACCTGGAAGGACTTTTCACTATCAGCTTATAGCTGTGTGAATTAGGTCTATATAGTAGTAGCACTGAATTAATCATTGATCAACATACTCTTTGTGAGCGCTAGTATATGTTTGCCTATTATTATTTAGTATTTATATAGCATTGACATCTTCTGCAACGCTGAACATAGTATATAGTCTAGTCACTAACTGTCCCTCACAGGAGCTCACAATCTAATCCCTACCAGAGTCCTATGTCTATGTAGGTATCATGTAGTGTATGTATAATAGTCTAGGGTCATTTTTAGGGGGGAGCCAATTAACTGATCTGTATGTTTTTGGGATGTGGTAGGAAACTGGAGTGCCTGGAGGAAACCCATGCAGACACGGGGAGAACATACAAACTCCTTGCAGATGTTGACCTGGCTGGGATTCGAACCGGGGACCCAGCGCTGCAAGGCGAGGGTGCTAACCACTACGCCACCGTGCTGCCTATTGCTGAAGCACACAGACAGTTTAAGAAGGGGGAGCCTCGTTATTGTGACCCTGTCACCTTCATACACATAGGGGAATATTCATTCATCTTTACAGTTCGCTGACAGCACACATAACACAGTTACACAAATAAGTATACACACTAGGTTTAGAGTGTGACTATAATGTGTTTTACGGGCTGACTTGGTCAGCACATACATAGTGTGTATAATGCAAGACACTCTATTTTAGTTACACGTATTCTCCAACTTGCATAATGTGGGAAAAAATTCATTATTTTTCAGTTTTCGGCCATTATAGTTTTTAAATAATGCATGCTACTGTGATTAAAACCCATGAAATGTATTTGCCCATTTGTCCCGGTTATAAAACCGTTTAAATTATGTCCCTATCACAATGTTTGGCGCCAATATTTTATTTGGAAATAAAGGTGCATTTTTTTCAGTTTTGCGTCCATCCCTAATTACAAGCCCATAGTTTATAAAGTAACCGTGTTATACCCTCCTGACATAAAAAATTAAAAAGTTCAGTCCCTAAGGTAACTATTTATGTATTTTTTTTAATTGTAAATTTTTTAATTTTTTTTAATTACAAAAATAAAAATGGGGAGTGTGGGAGGTAATGAGTTAATTTTTTGTGTATAAGTAATGACGCTTGGAGGAAGAACTTGGAGGCTGGGTTTTTTTTTTCACAATGATCGCGCTGCTTATCGGCAAAGCAGTGGATCATTGCGGGGCTTAGATCAACGAACAGGAATGGATTTTCCCGTTCATTGATCTCCGGGCGAGCGGCGTGTTTACGAGCGGGAGTGCGCGCTAGAGCGAGCGGGAGCGCGGGCAGCGGCGGGAGCGCGGAAAGTACGTATTTCTCCGTCCCTGGGGGTGAAAGGATGGAAAAAGGGACGGAGAAATTTGTACGGGCGGGGGTAAAGTGGTTAAGATCAGTATATCAATACCCCATGGTGAGGTCATTTTAGAACTGGGATACTTTTCTCTATGTTGAATGGTGCTGCTATGTCAAAAGACCCTCCTAAGGTGCGTACACACGCACTACTATAAGGAACGACGGGTCTATCGGACCCTCCCGCTAGGCGGGCGTCCCAGCGATAGTAGAGTGTACTGTGTACAGTCTGTCTGCAGACTGATAAGGCTGTTTCTTAGCGATCCACTCAGCGGACAGTGTTATCGAATCTGACAAAGAATTATATGGTGTAGATGGGACTGATTCTGGCTCATTCTCCCAGCAGCTTATGACTCTTTGCACAAACGACTCCCTGCACCGGGGTCTGTGTGGTTGCCTGGCAACAATGTAAACACATATTGAGAAGCTCAGCAGAGCTCAGCTGTTATAGCTATAACAGCGATTCCTGCTAAAAGTGGGTTATACTACTGAAAACTAGGTAGGCAGCAGTTATGGTTGTGAAATGAAAGTAAAAAAAAAAAACACCCTTAACAAATGGATTAGCCTCCCAGTCCGTCATCCGTCACTATTTACATTACATGTTGTATTGATGAAACCATTCTTTTTTTTTAAAAAAAAAAACTTTTTACACTATTTTAGAAGGATGTTTAATAGTTTATGCATAAACCACTTTTTATTTTTTTCCCCATTCGCGAAAGAACCCCATTAACATGCAAATATGAAGAGATTGCGTGCTAGGTACCAGCAAAAATTTACCTTCAAGGCCCTGTATTTAAGCAATAACCTAGCGCTGTTATAGAAGGAAAAACAATCACGTTCACCACTTTACTACTGGTAGTCCACCTGTCTTCTTCTGCTTTTAGTGATGTTGTGACATTTTATCTCATTACATCTTGTCACATAGTTTACCCAACACACACAATCTTGCCACCATATTTTATGATCATATTTTTATGGGCTCTTCCTCGCATGAAGGCCAGCAGACTGGCTCCCAACTTGCGCCACTACTCCAGGATGCCCGTACTGTGCTGCCTCACTTCCTCTGTTCCTTGTTGACGCTCCATCCTATACACTTTTCCACAAGAGGTCAGCGCTCACAGCTAATCAAAATGTAGAGTGTCCTCACTCCAAATGGAAAATACCGGTTCGCCTCCTCTATATACAATAATAAACAAATTCAAGAGGTAGCGCTCACAGTATAGGTAGTAAACAGTCCATTCATAAACAATTGCTAAGACTAATAAAATATCTAAAAAGGCTCTAAGTAGAGATCCATCTCCAAAATATGACACCAGTCACTCCCGATGATAATATGGAACTGCTTCTTTTAGAATAGGGAAGAACCACCACCGACACCCTTTGTGTGCCACTCACTGCAATCAAAGACCATCAAATTGGTCTATATGCGCATTGGGACCGTTCCCGGGTCGTCCCCCACCTCTCAGGCAAAAATGACAGGGAGATTCTTCCTCCGCAGTTCCCTCTACTAAAGCTCTGTGTCTTGTCAGTAACCTCAATGGAAAGAACTCCACATAGTGTAAAACCGTAGTAAAAATGTATTTATAAAAACCATATGCACTCACATGTCCAGAAGTAACATCAGCGCTTAGAGTAATTTATAAAACGGGCTCTCCCCCGTAATGGTGGCCAAGCTGGCAGGCTCCGGATCCCGTGTGCCTCACTACACCTCCGCCGCGCGCTCCGTAGGTGGTGAACATCGCCCTTTGCTTCGCCTCGTCGCCACTCTCACTCCGTAAGCAGATCCCACTTCCGCATCAAGCTCCACCCGATCGATTTCGTTCATTTCGCTCCATCCTATATAGTGACTCTTCAGGTGCCCCTAATGAGTCACTCTATGTGACGAAACATGTAGTCACTCTATGTGATCTTGATTAGTCACTCTATGTGAGGAAACATTTTGGTTGGGGATTCAGCAGTGCGGAAATGTTAACAGAAAATTATAAAACACGCATATGTAATGGCATAAAATAAAAGCAAGTTCAGAGTTTGGATAATTTGAACACCAAAAGCCAAGTCTGTTGTTGCCAGGGTCAGTCGACTCATCAGTGACTTTCTCAGATATCTAAAACAATGCTAATGATAGTGGGGATCTACTTTCAACTGCCCTGTAGTATTTTTATCCTGTAATCTGTGGAACGTTCTCCTCCGTTTAAGGAGGAAAGACATGGGACACGTGGGATGTACTGTACAAAAGGGATTGACAAAGTCCTAAAGTGTCCTGGATGGCATGTGTAGTTCCCTTCAGCTTCTAGTCTTCACAACACAGTCAAGTTTGCAATCAATCTGTTTTGCATGTTTAAGTGCAGCAAGGTGTTTATAGGCATGATTCATTTACATTTACAATGTAATGCTGATAATGCATGTAATTGTTAGTATGAGTCATGGAAGCACGTTATGCAGAGGATGTATGGATTGTCCATTTTTCATGCAGGTACCTTGGATAACCTATATTGTTTGCGTAATGTTCTTACACTTTTTGTGTTAGGGTCCTGTTAATCTCCACACTGGAGGTTGGTGTGGGCGCTCCTAGGGTGTGGAGTCTAAGTGACCACAGATCTTCACCAGAGAACCCTGAAAGGGATAATGAGGCTACCATGCTGCCTAGTGGCCACTGGCCACCAGGTTACAATGCCCAGGACTGCCATATCAGTAATGGAAAGAACAGGAAGGAAAACCCTGCAGTGTGGAAAGGGAAAACTGACAGGACTTGCAAGGCAGACTGGACAGGAGAAACCAAAAGGGCGGACTGGATAGGAGGATCTGCCAGGACAAACTGGACAGGAGGAACCGGCAGGATAGCCTGGACAGGACTGACTGGATAGACTAACAGGGCAGTAGCTGACCGGCAACCTACCGCCTGACAAACAGCATGGCAACATGCCGCAGTTGTATAGTCTGTAGAGTGAGAGTAACACGTGTTACACAGTTTGCATAACTCACGCTGACATGTATGAGTGTTATTAATGCATTATTAATGAATGAGCAAGGTCCTATGTTGCATAACTACAAGTCCAACAAAGTAGCCATTGTAGATTGTGAGAAAAAAACAGTTTTGTGTATGTTATCTGGGGTAAATTAGAGGTGAGAAATCAGGTCAGCAGTCATGTGCAAGCGAAACCATTCACTAGGCTACTTTTATGAGGGACTATAAAGATAACTCCTAATAACTTTTCCTTTGCAGCATCAGGCTTAATGACTGTAATATGACCCATACATTCCTCTAAGAGTAGTCACATGACGCGCTGTGTAGTCACAGCGGAAGAAGAGGAAGCCTCTACCGCCGGCTGCCTATGAAGATAAGGTATGTATTTGCTGAGGGAAAATGGATCCGTTCAATCATTGATCAGATCCGTTTTCACTATGTGAATGGGCCACGGACTGAGCCATCCGGATCCGGTGAAGCGGAGACCGGATCCGCTCACCGGATCCTTTTTGGCAGACAACGCAGATGTGAACCGGGCCTATGTCCATGCCCATCCTGAAACCGATTGGACACCACAAAAAGTATGGATGATCACTAAGCAACTTGACAAAGGCCAGAGGAGGCCGAAACAGCGGTCTGTTGTTGCTATCATGCTTGCACCAATAAAACTCTAAAGCGCTATAAGTACTTTGTGTGGTGCCGGTCGTGTGTGTGAAACTAAAAAGTATGGATTGTAAAAATCAATTTGTATCCTACCTAGCAACAGGAAGGGCTCTCATTGGTCCGCCTTCAACCAATGAGAATTTCCCTGTTGCAGCAGGATTCCTATTGGTCATTTGCAAACCAAAGGGGTGCCCCCATGCTTTTTGTGAGCGTTTTCCATGCGGCAATGAACGGACAGTGTCCGACATGGGCTTCCAGTTTGCAGCATTTGCGGTGCGTTTGCGTTACAGAAACATGCAGCAGATCAGAACTTTGCATTTGTGATCTGTCTGCATTGCATTTGTGTTCCGATTGACAGTGTGAACCCATCCTATTAGTAACATAGGATGAGTTCACGGTCTAATTTCGCGGTTTAATGTATTCTGTATTCCTGCATTATTTTTCTGCAGTGTGAACGGAAACTGCACTATAGTCCGGCAGCTGTCTCTGCTAAGTGCTACATGTTTGTGTTCACACTGTTACATCTTAGAGGCACTGCTTTGGCTCATGCAGAATAGTTGTGCCCTTCTTCATCCATTTCGCCTTCCTGTCAACAAGCTTCATAGGGGTGTTTCCTGTACTGTGTTGTTACATGGAATAATCTGGCCTTTACTTCACATTGACCACTTAAAATGGAAACAGTAAAAAAGGGCACAGGAGGCTAGTGGACAAATCGGGTGCCGCCATCCACTCCCATAATAAATATCGTTTACTGGGCGCCGAACGGGAAAAAAGGGCGCCCGAGAATAATAACGTTTTCCAACGACGCCCGAAGATTTTTAATGTTTTATAACTGCTTGTGATGATTTACGTTTCCTATTTGAATAAAACATTATTTTAAATGTTATCCCTTACTGTTTGTAAAACATTATTATTCACAAAATAAAGCGATCAGTACGTAACATAAATTGTAATATATTTTATCCCTTACTGTTTCTAAAACATTATTCTACACACAATACAGTGATCACTAAGGAGGGTCTTAGGTTTAGGCACCACCAGGGGGGTCTTAGGTTTAGGCACCATCAGGGGGGTCTTAGGTTTAGGCACCATCAGGGGAGTCTTAGGTTTAGGCACCACCAGGGAGGCCTTAGGTTTAGGCACCACCATGGGGGTCTTAGGGTTAGGCACCACCAGGGGGGTCTTAGGTTTAGGCACCACCAGGGGGGTCTTAGGTTTAGGCACCACCAGGGGGGTCTTAGGTTTAGGCACCACCTGTCTAGGGGTCAGGGGTAGGTACAGGGAGGGTTACTTACTATTTTTTTTTTAAATGTTATTATACATTTCACTTTTTAAACGGAAAATTAACGTTTTCACAATTGCCGATTTCATGCACATTATTTAATGATTTATAACTTTATAAAAACGAATATTTAAATGAAATATAGTACATTATATTTTTAAACGTTATCCATGTTTATCGTTTAAAACCCCGCGCCCTTTTTTCCCAGCACCCCTTTTTAACGTACGCACTTAAAACAACACCGATTACTAACTTGGCACCCTGAATAGTAGAGAGGCACTATGTCACTTTTGATCTTTATATGTATTGCAGCTTCAATCAACCTTGGAGGTCCTGGTGTGAAACTAAGCAGATGTGTGTGAGGTGAAAATAATGTGACATAATATAAGAAGAAGCACTCCTCTGTGTTGTGTTTACACTTATAGCAGGATATTTACAACAGGGGAATTACTACACTTACATTTTCCATACTTCAGCAAGCAGCTTTTATAGTCTCTTACTGTAGTGGAAGTTTAATAACTTTCTGGTCTTTCTTTCTGCTTTCACTGCTTTTCTTTGATTTTAGCATTTGGAAGTAAGTATTATATCAATTCAGAGACTGGGAATACATTTTAGAATAACATAAACACAGTTTTAGAAGAAATGCATATACTGTATGTAGTCAAAGGAAACCAGAGATCAAAGCTAAATACAATTTCATACATACCTGGGGCTTCCTCCAGCCCCCTCCGGCCTGATCGCTCCCTCTGCGCAGTCCTCCGCCTCCTGGATCTTCGGTACGGGGTCCCAGTAACTTGGCCAGTCGGGGCTTATTGTGCATGCATAGCCTGGCCGTGAACGCCCGCCCCCATTGCCGGAAGCGGTCTGCGCCTGCGCAGTATTAATGCGCAGGCACAGAACTCTCCTGGCTTCGGGAGCGAGATGGGGAGCATGCGAAGCCATACTGTGCATGTGCAGACTTGCCCCTACTAGCCGAAGATACCAGGACCCCGTATCGAACATTCAGAAGGCTGAGGACTGCTCCAAGGGAGCGATCAGGCCGGAGGGGGCTGGAGGAAGCACCAGGTATATATGATTTTTTTTAAGCTTTCGTCTCTGGTACACTTTAAGGATCTGCTCATCAGTCCTGAAAAAAACACAAGTAAAGAGGAAAGAAGGGCATTGGTTTCAAAAGAGGGACTTTCCTTCCAAAAATAAGGACAATTCGGAGCCATGCTATAAAGACTACTATGCATATGCTCATGACTTCAGTTTGGTTTCAGGTTGCACTTAGTTTTTTTTCATAAGCTGATGTCCAAGATACTGAATACTAGTGAATGGCAAACTCAGTTCACAATGAGAATTAATTTTGGTTAAATTGAACAAAGACGTCTCAATTTAAGTCAAACTGACAACAAACACATGTTATGCAGAAAACCTGTTTAGGCACTAGAGTTAAATATAGCTGTATCAGCATCAGGGCTGGATTTAAGCCAAGGCCACCTAGGCCATGGCCTAGGGCACCACAGGAGTAAGGGCATGAAAAGCAGCAAGCAAAACTGATGCAACATTTGCAAGCTTGCAAATGTTGCAATGTAGGGAAATCAGGCAAGCTTCTGAATGCGGTACTCTGCTGCTAGCTGCCTGTGTGACTGTGCGACAGCCATCTTGCTCTCTGTGCACGTTTGCATTGTGGCTGGCGGCTACAGACTTGGGCAGCATTGGAGACAAAAAGGAAGAGGAAGCTTCTGCACTGGAGACGAGTAGAGAAATGAATGACACTGATGGCTGCTGCGGCGTGAAGGTGAGCTGACTACCTATACTGAAAGGAGGGGTGGTATAAGGAGGGATAAAGGCAGTCATCTGGCTACCTATACTGGAGGGAAAGGGGGGAGGAGTCATCTGGCTACCTATACTGGAGGTAAAGGGGGGAGGGGTCATCTGTCTACCTATACTGGAGGGAAAGGGGGAGGGGTCATCTGGCTACCTATACTGGGGTGGGGCTCATCAGGCTACCTATACTAGAGGGAAGGGGAGAGGGGTCATCTGGTTACTTATACTGGAGGGAAGGGTTTATCTTGCTACCTATGCTGAAGGGGGGCAGCTGCCTTGGGCAGTAAAGAGTACAAATCCGGCCCTGATCAGCATAATATTAATGTATAAAATACTGTAGACAACATAAGACATTTAACACTGCAGAAACTGTATTATTCCTGCTCAGGTGAGGGCTAAGCCTGCCTTGCCAACAACATACATTATTCAGAATTATAAGTTTGCCAGCTCATGCCCTTAATTACTGTCATAGAGTTGTGAAGTTTTGCTGGTTACCGTAATTGCATACAATTAGTGTCTTACCTGCACTTAATTAGCCACAGAAACTAGATAATTCATATGTGTCAGTAATTAAAAGGGTGAGTTAGCAACGCAGCAGAATGGTCTATTGCACAAACCCATCCTTCCCTTGCTTGCCTGTCATCCACAACTTACAGAGATGTCAGTAGTGATCAGGGATGCTTAACCACCCTGGCGTTCTGATTAAATCGCCAGGGTGGCTGCGGGAGGGTTTTTTTTAAATAAAAAAAAAAATATTTCATGCAGCCAACTGAAAGTTGGCTGCATGAAAGCCCACTAGAGGGCGCTCCGGAGGCGATCTTCCGATCGCCTCCGGCGCCCAGAATAAACAAGGAAGGCCGCAATGAGCGGCCTTCCTTGTTTTGCTTATATCGTCGCCATAGCGACGAGCGGAGTGACGTCATCGACGTCAGCCGACGTCCTGAAGTCAGCCGCCTCCGATCCAGCCCTTAGCGCTGGCCGGAACTTTTTGTTCCGGCTACGCTGGGCTCAGGCGGCTGGGGGGACCCTCTTTCGCCGCTGCTCGCGGCGGATCGCCGCAGAGCGGCGGCGATCAGGCAGCACACGCGGCTGGCAAAGTGCCGGCTGCGTGTGCTGCTTTTTATTTGATGTAAATCGGCCCAGCAGGGCCTGAGCGGCAGCCTCCGGCGGTGTTGGACGAGCTGAGCTCGTCCAGACCGCTCAGGTGGTTAATAAGATGATAATACTTTCAAGTTGATGCAAGGGTTATGCTAAATATATGCACATTTATGCAGATTAGAATTAGACCAATCAAATGTAGTAGCGGATTATTTTGATTTGTTCAATTCCAAGCTACATAAATGTGCACACAATAAGCATAACATTAATGTAAACAAGAAATTATAAGCATCTCATTGGTATCTCTTGTGCTGGTTGCATGTAGCAAAATGAGTTAAAGAAAAAACGTAACCTAGGATTGAACTTCATCCCAATCAGTAGCTGATACCCCCTTTCCCATTAGAAATATTTTCCTTTTCTCAAATAGATCATCAGGGGACTCTGTATGGCTGATATTGTGGTGAAACCCCTCCCACAGAGTGATGTCAGCACCTAGGTACGGACATCACACTGTGGGAGTCTTGTTGCATTGTGGGAAATAACAGCTGTTTCCAGCTGTCAAAAATGCATAATCTCTTTCCACAGACATCACCTGCCAGCAGTGAAAATGTTGCCATGTAATAAATGTCAGAATGTAAATCGGGGAGAGGAAAGATTTATACAATAGGCAAAAATTTACTAAATCATTTATAAATAAATATTGTAAAAACTAAGCACTTTTTTTCACTACGTTATTTTCACTGGAGTTCCACTTTAAGGTGAACATGAAGTGAGAGAAATGCAGAGGCTGCCATCATCATTCCCTTGTAGTTGCCTCGCTGTTATGCTGAGCTTTTGACTTTAGTTTCTTTTTTCTTTAATCAAACACCTGCAGCCCAGCCAAAGCATCTGATCTGCATGCTCATTCTAGGCCAGTAACTTAACCACTTGAGGATCTAGCCTTTACCCCCCCCTTAAGGACCAGCGCTGCTTTTTCAGATCTGTGCTGGGTGGGCTCTACAGCCCCCAGCACAGATCAAATGACAAGCAGAGCGACCAGACCACCCCCCTTTTTTCCCCACTAGGGGGGATGATGTGCTGGGGGGGGTCTGATCGCTCCTGCATGCTGTGGGTGGCGGCACCTCAAAGCCCCCTCCACCGCAGGATTCCCCCTCTCCTCCCTCCCTTCCCCGAGAGATCGGAGGCTGCACAGGAACGGATCTGTCCTGTGCAGCCTCTAACAGGCTCCCCGCTGTCATGTGACAGCGATCCCCGGCCGCTGATTGGCCGGGGATCGCTGATCTACTACAACGCTGCTACTGTAGCAGCGTTGTAAAAATGTAAACAAAGCGGATTATTTCCGCTTGTGTTTACATTTAGCCTGCGGGCCGCGATCGGTGGCCCGCAGGCTAATCACGGAGCCCCCCGCCGTGAAATGACAGGAAACAGCCGCTCACGCGAGCGGCTGTTTCCTGATTAATTAGCCTGCAGCCGGCGACGCAGAACTGCGTCGCTGGTCCTGCAGCTGCCACTTTGCCGACGCGCGGTATGAGTGCGCGGTCAGCAAGTGGTTAAAGTATTAGCCAGGTTCCCTTTAAATTTGTATTGCAGCGGCTTACACTGCTCATAAATCAAAATGAAAAAGTATTGTCAAGTTTAATTTAAAATCTGCTCTACTACTTTATCTTCATAGAATTTGTAAAAAAAAAAAAAAAAAGCTAAAGCAGAGAATCATGAATGTCCCAAATATACCTTTTATAAAGATAAAGGATAGATCTATTTATAAGTTACACCTTTCAAAGATGCCTGTCTTTAGCCCTCCTAAATTCTCCAAAGAATCCTGGTACCTTCATCCTCCCATCTGTACCTGCAACAACGTGATGATTGCAGGAGATGGCCCTTGCCTTATTTAGTTACCTGGTGCTGCTCCTTCCAGGTGATGCCATCTAATATCAAGCATACAGGAGACAAAGCTTGAAAGAAAGGAGGAGAACCGAGAGCCCAATATGGTGTAGTATGTTAATGAGGTGATGTCTGATGCAAACACACACAATGGTTATACTCACAAGGACGGGTCGCCTCCAAGGCAACCACTGGATAAGCAGGCGGGGAGAATTGTAACCTGACCCCGCTCAGGGTTAAAGAGGAGCTGTTAGGTATAGGGTCTCAGAGAAAATAAACACATATATCAGTAGCTAAAGAGTGGCTGCACTTACATTACATATGCATTTCACTGTCCACGTTTGGATTTCACAGAATTTGTATATAGTATATGCAGAGATAGATGCTCCTGACAGCTCATGGCAGGCTCCATGTTTTTCTGTCAAATGTGTCGTCATGTCCTGCCTGCTTCCTGATCACAGATAAGCTCCTACTTGAACAACACAGTGTGCAGTGAATATTAATGAGCCATGTGGCTAGGAACAATAGCTGACTCCTGCAGTGTACTCTGCCCGAGATTTATCAGTGCTACGCGATTACAAGCTGCTGTAACGTCTCATTAGCAGCCGAGGGGAGAGCCCCAGAATGCTTTGCAGTATGGTATGCGGCTTGCGTCTTCTTAAGAATAACAGACTTGCTGATAAGCACACATCAAAGGTAACTGAGATTTTTATCTTCACTAATTGCTTTTGGGCTTCCTTCTAAACTGTTTAACACAGGAGAATAGAGGTTTAAATTAGCTTCTGCAGCCTGACAGTTACTCTTTAAGAAGTCTTTCTCTGTAGATAGAAGGAAATGGGGATACACCCCTCCACCAAGGGTGGACTAAACAATTATGTGGTATAACAACAGAGGCGCCAAGTAGAGTAAAATTTGTTAAAATTGTTAAAAAGGGGGGAAGTGGGTGGACTCACCTCCCTTCTGAAAAAATGGCCAGACAACGGGCAGGTTACTTCAAGTTTAAAGTAACATTTATTATGAGCTCCAAAAGTGCAACGCGTTTCACGGGTAACAGTCCCGCTTCTTCAGGCAAACAATTTTTGGAGGGAGCTGGGGAAGGGAAACAAAAGAGAAAAGGGGAATGCCAGAGGAACGCTAGATACAAGCACCCGAAGATGCACCAAAACTACAAAAATGTCATGAAAGACTTACAAACAGCGGTAAGGCTATGCATAAATCATAAATTGCATAATAACTTATATAATACTTTACAGCAGAATCCATAACACATAAATAAAATGACTGTGCAATTGTAACAGGTACATGGGGGTGCATCATAAAAACAAACGGCAATAATATAGTCAGTGGGTATGAATGAAGGTGTTGTTATGCATATAGAATGGATTGTAATGGTGTTATTCGAAATGCATATGTGAGGTAGCGTGTAAAGTAGCATAGCGCTGCAGTTAACTCAAGGATTTTGTGTGCTTAAAAGCCACTGAGCTGCATATAATATGGACAAGTGCAAAGTAGTGTAGAATATACAAAACATAATGGTACTATGCATCAAAATAAATGAATATACTAAAACAATTATATATGTACATGTACATTGGCAATGTGATACACCGTTCTGATAAATTAGCTATCAGTGGAGGAGGGGAGGAGATGTATAAGAATGTGCTTATACAACAGTGGTAAGACTATGCATAAATTATAAATTGCATAGTAACTTACATAATAAATAACAGCAGAGTCCATAGCACATATATAAATATATATTTTTTATTTTTTTTATATTTATTTATTTTATATATGTGCTATGGCCTGCATACAGCAAGTTAGAATAACGCCTTTCCGTTACAATGCAGTACTGTGAACAGGCCCATAGAATTGTATGGGCAGTGAGTTGACATGCAGAATTATTCTGCAATGCAACTGAGCACTGTGACCTAGCCCTAAGTCCATATAAGAACACTGTGTAATATGACATGTGCTGTTGTCCATCTGAAGTATGTTTACCTAATTTTAAAGGAGAACTGTAGTGAGAGTTATATGGAGGCTGCCATATTAATTTCCTGTTAAACAGTACCAGTTGTCTGGCAGCCCTGCTGATCTATTTCTCTGCAGTAGTGTCTGACTAACACCAGAAACAAGCATGCAGCTAATCTTGTCAGATCTGACAATAATGTCAGAAACACCAGATCTGCTGCATGCTTGTTCAGGGGCTATGGCTAAAAGTATTAGAGGCAGAGGATCAGCAGGGCTGCCAGGCAACTGGTATTACTTAAAAGAAAATAAATATGGCAGCCTCCATATACCTCTCACTACAGTTCTCCTTTAAGACCTGTTAATGAATGTATCATTTTTTATCATGCACTGTGGCAAAACCTTAGAACTGAAAGAGGATGTGCACACTGCATTATTTTTCTCATGACTGTTACCTTATTACATCTGCTGAAATAGCAACTACTGTACTGCAAATGTTCACATGTAGTTTGTATTGTAAGTATCCTCTGATTATGTCATTTGTTAATAATGTATCTGATATTTATAAAGACGTGAGGAATCTCATCACTAGAGCTTCATCTGATCTTTTTTGCCAAAATAGCGAGAAGTTTAATTATTTTTTTTTGGCAGTAGTCTGTTTATTGGATTATGGATCTCATTTATGTACAGCGACATTGCATGCAACTCAATCTGGGCCAAATGTCCTGTTGATATGCACACTCATTCATCTCTGAGTATTTCTTCCCCTCACTTGAACTGATTAGGCCGCCTGACTCAGGATGGTCAATGAGAATCAAATAACTCAAAATTTCTGTAGGATTATGCAAATGATGTCTGCACATTTATACAGTTCGAAAAAAGAACCAATAAAATCCTGCCAAGGTGAAATTATATTGGTTAATTTTAAAGCTGCATAAATTTGTATACAAGATGTTCACAATCCTGCACCAAGTTATTTGCATCTGATTGACCATCCCTACACTTGACTAGAGATGAAAGGTTTTCAGGAATGCAGGAAAGAAAACATCCAGCTAAAATTGCCCTACTTTCCTGTCTGACACACTAACCCAGACACACTGACTACCTAAAGAGGAACTCCAGTGAAAATAATGTAATAAAAAAAAGTGCTTCATTTTTACAATAATTATGTATAAATGATTCAGTCAGTGTTTTCCCATTGTAAAATCTTTTAAATTCCAGATTTTGACATGTATCACATGGTGACATTTTTACTGCTAGCAGGTGATGTTGCTGCTGCTTGCTGTTTTGGCAGTTGGAAACAGCTGTAAACAGCTATTTCCCACAATGCAACAAGGTTCACAGACAGGAAACTGCCAGGAGTACCATAGTTACATAGTTATTTTGGTTGAAAAAAGACATACGTCCATCGAGTTCAACCAGTATAAAGTACAACACCAGCCTGCTCCCTCACATATCCCTGTTGATCCAGAGGAAGGCGAAAAAACCCTTACAAGGCATGGTTCAATTAGCCCCTAAAGGTAAAAATTCCTTCCCGACTCCAGATGGCAATCAGATAAAATCCCTGGACCAACATCATTAGGCATTACCTAGTAATTGTAGCCATGGATGTCTTTCAACGCAAGGAAAGCATCTAAGCCCCCTTTAAATGCAGGTATAGAGTTTGCCATAACGACTTCCTGTGGCAATGCATTCCACATCTTAATCACTCTTACTGTAAAGAACCCTTTCCTAAATAAATGGCTAAAACGTTTTTCCTCCATGCGCAGATCATGTCCTCTAGTCCTTTGAGAAGGCCTAGGGACAAAAAGCTCATCCGCCAAGCTATTATATTGCCCTCTGATGTATTTATACATGTTAATTAGATCCCCTCTAAGGCGTCTTTTCTCTAGACTAAATAAACCCAGTTTATCTAACCTTTCTTGATAAGTGAGACCTTCCATCCCACGTATCAATTTTGTTGCTCGTCTCTGCACCTGCTCTAAAACTGCAATATCTTTTTTGTAATGTGGTGCCCAGAACTGAATACCATATTCCAGATGTGGCCTTAATAGAGAGTTAAACAGGGGTAATATTATGCTCGCATCTCGAGTTTTTATTTCCCGTTTAATGCATCCCAAAATTTTGTTAGCTTTAGCTGCAGCTGCTTGGCATTGAGTACGATTATTTAACTTGTTGTCAATGAGTACTCCTAAGTCCTTCTCCAAGTTTGATGTCCTCAACTGTATCCCATTTATTTTGTATGGTGCTAGTCCATTAGTACGTACAAAATGCATGACTTTACATTTGTCAACGTTGAATTTCATCTGCCATGTATGTGCCCATATAGCCATCCTATCCAGATCCTGTTGCAATATGACACTATCTTCCTGAGAGTTGATGATTCTGCACAATTTTGCATCATCTGCAAAAATAGCAACATTGCTCACTACTGCATCCACTAGGTCATTAATAAATAAATTGAAGAGCACTGGACCCAGTACAGACCCCTGTGGGACCCCACTGCTAACAGTCTCCCATTTTGAGTACGATCCATTGACCACAACTCTTTGTTTTCTGTCCATTAGCCAGTTCCCTATCCATGAACACAGACTCTTCCCCAGTCCTTGCATCCTCAACTTTTGCACCAGACTTTTGTGGGGAACAGTGTCGAAGGCCTTTGCAAAGTCCAAGTATATCACATCTACAGCATTCCCAATATCCATATTCGCATTCACTACCTCATAAAAGCTGAGCATGTTAGTCAAACAGGACCTGTCTTTAGTAAACCCATGTTGATGCTGAGAAATAAGATTATTTTCTACTATGAAGTCATGTATAGTATCTCTTAGTAACCCCTCAAATAGTTTGCATACAACTGATGTTAAGCTTACAGGTCTATAATTTCCTGGATCAGATTTTTTGCCCTTCTTAAATAATGGGAAAACGTGGGCTGTACGCCAATCCACTGGGACTCTGCCAGTTGCAAGAGAGTCACAAAAGATAAGATAAAGGGGTTTAGCTATAACTGAACTTAATTCCCTTAGGACCCGAGGATGCATGCCATCCGGGCCAGGTGCCTTGTCTATTTTTAATTTATTTAGTCTTGCCTTCACTTCTTCCTGCGTTAAGTATTTAATATTACAGTGAGAAGATTGAGACTCTTCCGCATCTGTAGTTTGCAACAGTGCTGTTTCTGTGAAGACAGAAGCAAAGAAAGCATTTAATAACTCTGCCTTACCTTGGTCATCCACCATTGAGTTCCCCCCCCCCCCCCCCCTCATCCTTTAGGAGTCCTATACAGTCAACCTTTCTTTTTTTAGAGTTAATGTACTTGTAAAACTTTTTTGGGTTAGATTTGATATCCTTAGCGATTTGTTTTTCAGCTTTAATCTTTGCCTGCCTAATTTCTTTTTTACAATTTTTATTGCACTCCTTATAATTGCTTAGTGCAGCCTCGGTCCCCTCCTGTTTTAAGGCCTTATAGGCATTCTTTTTCCTCTTCATTTTATCTTTAACCTTTCTATTCATCCATAGAGGCCTTTTTTTATTCCTAGACATTTTGTTTCCATATGGGATATACATACTACAATATTGATTGCGTATAAGTTTAAAAGCTTGCCATTTCCCTTCAGTGTCTTCCCCTTGTAGTACATTATCCCAGTTCACCAAACTTAGTGCCTGCCTAATCTGATTGAACTTTGCTTTTCTAAAATTCATAGTTTTAGTGGTCCCGCTGCCCCGTGGCCTATCAGTCACCAGATCAAACGTTATCATGTTGTGATCACTATTTCCCAAATGTTCTTGAACCTGCACATTTGATACATTATCTGGTCTATTAGAAATTATCAGATCCAGTAACGCATTCCCCCTAGTTGGTTCAGTTACCATTTGAGTCAAGTAGTTGTCCTGTAGTGCTGCCAGAAATCTGCTGCTTTTACCAGAATGGGTAGCCTCAATACTCCAGTCAATGTCTGGAAAGTTGAAGTCGCCCATAATTATGACCTCATTTTTACTTGCAGCTTTTTCAATCTGCTGTAGTAATCGCAGTTCTGCAGCTTCATTAATAAGAGGTGGCCTGTAGCATACCCCAATAAGCAATTGGCAACTTTTATTTCCACCATGAATATTTACCCAAACGGACTCCACATCTTCGCAATCTTCCTCCATCTCATCGTTGAGGACAGCTGTAAGAGAATTCTTAACAAAGAGACAAACCCCTCCACCTTTTTTCCCTGTTCTATCCCTCCTAAACACATTGTATCCTTTTAAATTAGCTATCCAGTCATGGCTTTCATCCATCCATGTCTCGGTTATTCCCACAATGTCATAGCCTTTGTCATTCAGAATGAACTCTAGTTCATCTATTTTATTTGCAAGGCTCCGAGCATTGGTTACCATGCACTTTATATTTTTACCACCACATTTACCAATTTTGTTTACATGAAATGGGCTACTTGAATTTTTACCAACCTCCTTAACCTATTTTGGTTTCTGGACGTAGAAACTACGTCCAGAAACCATGTGCGCTACCGCGCGCCCCCGCGGCCGATCGCGCGTGTGCACGCGCACTCCCTGCCGCGGATTCGGTAGACAGGGAATCAATATATCGGGCTATAAAGCCCGATTACTGATTCCTCTCCCCCGCTGAAAAAGCGACAGCTTCTCTCGGAAGCTGCGCCTTTTCTGGCCGTTCCCTTCCTGATGCGCCACTCTAAGCGTGTGTTACGCTTAGAGTGACGTCATGTAAACAAACTCATGGCCGCCATCTTGTGGCCAAAAAGTAACACTACACCTGAAAATGAAAATAAATTAAAATCAACACACATTTACATTATAAATCTATTGTTTACCCCCCACCCTCCCAAAACTACCCAAATAAAATGTTTACTATAAATAAAAAAAACCATTACAATAAAAAAAAAAAAAACATGTAAATATTTACCTAAGGGTCTAAACTTTTTAAATATCAATGTAAAGATGAAATATTTCTATATGTTTTTTATTTTAAACTTGTTAATAGTGATAGATGCAAAATGGAAAAAATGCACCTTTATTTCCAAATAAAATATTGTCGCCATACATTGTGATAGGGACATAATTTTAACGGTGTAATAACCGGGACATATGGGCATATACAATACGTGAGTTTTAATTATGGAGGCATGTATTATTTTAAAACTATAATGGCTGAAAACTGAGAAATAATGAATTTTTCCATTTTTTTCTTATTCTTCCTGTTAAAATGCGTTTACAGTAAAGTGGCTCTTAGCAAAATGTACCCCCCAAAGAAAGCCTAATTGGTGGCGGAAAAAACAAGATATAGATCAGTTCATTGTGATAAGTAGTGATAAAGTTATAGGCTAATGAATGGGAGGTGAACATTTCTCTCGTGAAAACCACGGAACCTGAATGGGTTAATCTTTACACTGTCCCCACCCCCCTCTCCACCTTCCATAATGATAGGTTCCCACTGTCTTTTTACCTCATCTTGTCTACGTAATGAGACTTTATCCTCCCGCCTCCCCCCAGATCCTAGTTTAAAATCTCCTCCAACCGTTTAGCCATCTTCTCCCCCAATGCATCTGCACCCTCCCCATTAAGGTGCAGCCCATCCCTGCTGTAGAACCTGTAGCCGACTGCAAAGTCTGCCCAGTTCTCCAGGAACCCAAACCCTTCCCTCCTACACCAATTTCTCAGCCACTTATTTAACTCCCTAAGCTCCCTCTGTCTCTCAGATGTAGCACGTGGCACTGGCAGTATTTCAGAAAACACCACCTTGGAGGTCCTTGCTTTAGGTTTATCTCCAAGTACCTGAAAATCATTTTTGAGGACCTTCCATCTCCCACTAACTTTGTCATTGGTGCCAATGTGTACCATGACAGCCGGGTCTTCCCCAGCCCCACCCAGTAATCTGTCAATTCTTTCCGCTACATGCCGAACCCGAGCACCCGGGAGGCAACAGACTGTACGGCATTCACGGTTTCTTCGACAGATTACCCTATCTGTGCGCCTAATAATTGAATCCCCTACCACCAGTACCTGTCTAGCCTTAGCTGCACTCCTATTCCCTTTCTCGTTACAGCAGTCTGCCCCTTGGTTGCTAAGGAGCACATCCTGCTGCAGCATTGCTACTCCTGAATCATCCTCCCCAATATTACGCAAACAAGCATACTTATTAGTGAGGGACAACTCGGGAATAGCCTCCCTGCCACTTTTTCCCCTACCCCTTCTAACTGTGACCCAACTAGCGGCTGCCTCTGCTTCTTGATCCGGCTGTACTCCACCCTCCTCATCTTCAACGGTTCCATCCAGTGTCTGGATCGTGAGATCCAAGCTCTTCTCCATGTTGTGTATGCGTCTCAGTGTTGCGAGATGCTTATTTAGCTCTGCGACTTCCGCCTCTAACTGAGCAACACGCACACACCCTGGGCAACAGTAAACACCCTCAATCCGCTGATCAAGGCATGCATACATGTTGCAGGATGTACACTGTAAAGCATAGTCCAACATGATGACTTTTGTGTGGGGAAAAATTATTTAGAGTAAACTGTGGCGGTAAAAGATGAAACGGGAGAGTGAGTGTAGCTGGGGAGGAGGAAAGGGAGAGTAAGTGAAGTTGGGGAGTGAGGGGAGGAGGGGGTGGGGGGAGTGGAGGGGAGGAGGGGGTGGGGGGAGTGAGGGGAGGAGGGGGTGGGAGGAGTGGAGGGGAGGAGGGGGTGGGAGAAGTGGAGGGGAGGAGGGGGTGGGGGGCGGGGAGGAGGGGTGGGGGGGAGTGAGTGAAGTTGGGGTGGAGTCCTCAAAATTTAAAGACTACACCACAACGTGCCTAGCACATTCTAACCAATGCAAAAAAAAACGCAATATTGGTTAAAGGTTTTTTTTTTTTTTATTTTTTTTTTTTTTTTTTTAGTCCTTACCTACTTCCTCTCACCACTCTCTTTGTGCCTGTGTTGTAACGCCTGTTTTTAACGCCTATGCCACTTGTGTCGCAGCCACTTAGTGAGCAAGCCACAGACTGAGCAAGCTTAGTGCTGAGTCCTGAAGCTGACCAAATACCTCCTGTTGCAGCTAGTCCCTCCCCCTAGCTAATTTCCTGCTGCAAAGCAAACTAGAGGGAAAAGAAAAAAAAATTGTACTTTTAAAAACTGACACTTGCTTGCTTAATATCAGATGAACCACAATAGACAATCCACCAGATATCGCAGCAGCAAAAAACAATATACAAACAGCAATGTAAAATAATTAGTGCTCACAATTCCCAGCAGTGAAGTGAAGCAGCCCTCCACCAAGCTTAGAGCTTTGGCCTACACTTCCTGTTTAATTTAATTTAACACCTGTGTTGCAGGTCCTCAGAGTTTCTTGTGGGAGGGGTTTCACCACAATATCAGCCATACAGAGCCACCTGGTGATCCGTTTGTGAAAAGTAATAGATTTCTCATGTAAAAGGGGGTATCAGCTACTGATTGGGATGAAGTTCAATTCTTGGTCACGGTTTCTCTTTAACTAAAATACTGTAGTGAGGAAGTAGAGAGCAGACTTCCAGATTTTGCAGGTGACAAGGGCCCAGGGAATTCCATGATGGGTGTTCAAGATGGTGCATCAGAGATTTGTAATGAATCCACAACCAACATTCACTTCTGTAGATCCACCACATCTGTAGATGCACCACCACATACAGTTTCAGATGATTCATCGTCTCAATTCTGATGTCATACATGAAGCCTGTAAGCACTATTATATATTAACTTTTCAACTTTAGCACATTATTTGGTCTCACCGACCGTGTCTATTCCAGTCTTCAGTCCTGGTGGCAAGGTAGACACCTACATTGTTTTCATGGATTTGGTATTATATTTTGTAGCTCAGGAATCTTCCACAGTAGCAGTGCTTCACTGGGTACATAGCCTACTTTGTTGTTTTCATAACACAGCAACGTTTTATATATTTATGATGCCCTGTACCACATGAATTGTTTGTAAAAAGAGATCTCTTTAAAGTGAATATCAAAATATATTTTGCTATTGAAAAACTAAATTCAAGCATGTTTTTTTGATTTTATAATGTAAAGATTGTAGCGGCAGTGTAAATTCGTGTTATTACAGCACCATCACTTCCTAAATGCTAGACATGTAATTTCTTATTGGCCTTTTAGTAAAGCAATGTATAATACCATCTCATACATCTTATAATAAATAGTTTAGTGCAGAATTTTCATAGCACTATTCTTAACTTAGAAATCACAAATAAAGGTTGCAGTGAAAATCAGAGCCTTTTTCCTCAGAACATCATTTCACCAGTAGAAAATAGAATAAAACTATAGCAATGCCTAAAGCCTTATATACTTGCTAGATGAAACTCAGCTGAGGTTTCCGATAACGACCGCCTCTGTCAAGAATCTATTACATGCAGAGGCTGCGCCAGGGGTGTGCCTTGGGGTGCTGAAGCACCCCCTAAAATTCCCCGAGCACCCCCAGCCGCTCGCCACCCCGCTCTCGCTCCCTTCTTTAGTGCTACAAGAAAATGACCGCCGATGTCCACGAGTGCGGACATCGGCAGGCATTTTCTTGTAGCACTACAGAGGGAGAGGAGGCGGGGAGACTCAGACGCCTGAAGCAAGAGCAGTGCCGGCGGGAACAGCCATAGAGGTAGCGGCCGCCAGCTCAGAAGGATGCACGAGCGGCGGCCGTGGGAGGGGCGAGCAGGCTGGGGTAGCATACTACCTATGCTGGGGGCAGATCTAATACCTACACTGGGGCAGCATACTACTTACGCTGGGGGCAGATCTACTACCTACACTGGGGCAGCATACTACCTACCCTGGGGGCAGATCTACTACCTACACTGGGGCAGCATACTACCTACCCTGGGGGCAGATCTACTACCTACACTAGGGGAAGCATACTACCTACGCTGGGGGCAGATCTAATACCGACACTGGGGCAGTATACTACTTACGCTGGCGGCAGATCTACTACCTACACTGGGTCAGCACACTACCTACACTGGGGGCAGATCTACTACCTACACTGGAGCAGCAGCATACTACCTACGCTGGGGCAGATCTAATACCTACACTGGGGCAGCAGACTACTAGTGATGGCCTGAACGATTCGCATGTGAACTTATTCGCACGAACATCACGGGTTCGCGTTCACGATCTAACGCAAACTTTATGTGAGTTTGACCCGCCCCCTATACTACATCTTTGGGGTAAACTTTGACCCTCTACATCTCAGTCAGCAGACACATGGCAGCCAATAAGGCTGCACTCTCTCCTGGAGCCCCTCCCCCCTTATAAAAGGCAGCAGCGTTGTCCGTTTTCTTACTCAGTCTGCTGCTGAATCAGTGAGAGTAGGGAGAGAGGTTGCTGCAGAGATAGGAAAAGCTTAGTTAGGCTCTTGTTAGGCTTGTTAGCTTGCTCCTTGCTGATATTTATTGCTAAAAAGGACCCCAAAACAGCTCTTTTGAGAGCTAATGTTCTGGTGATGTGTTTTTTATTTTTGTGGGCCACAGACACTTGCACATACAGCCCTGTCTGTCGCAGCTGGCCCTTGCTAATTGCTATACTGTGCTAGGCCCAGCACAATCACTGCATACCTGTTCACTGTACCTGTGTGTGTGACAGCTGCACATTTGTAATACCAGTCTGTGCATACCTGTTCACTGCACCTGCATGACAGCAAGCAGTTTTATATACCAGTCACTGCATACCTGTTCACTGTACCTGTGTGTGTGTGAAAGCTGCACATTTGTAATACCAGTCCGTGCATACCTGTTCACTGCACCTGCATGACAGCACACAGTTTTATATACCAGTCACTGCATACCTGTTCACTGTACCTGTGTGTGTGACAGCTGCACATTTGTAATACCAGTCCGTGCATACCTTTCACTGCACCTGCGTGACAGCACACAGTTTTATATACCAGTCACTGCATACCTGTTCACTGCACCTTTGTGTGTGACAGCTGCACATCATATTGATACCAGTCCATGCATACCTTTCACTGCACCTGTGTGACTGCACATTGTTATACCATACCAGCAGTCACTGCAAACCTTTTCACTGAACCTGTGTGACTGCACATTGTTATACCAGCAGTCACTGCATACCTTTCACTGCACCCGTGTGACTGCACATTGTTATACCAGCAGTCAGTGTATACCTTTCACTGCACCCATGTGACTACACATTGTATTAGTCAAGTCAGTGCATACCTTTAACTTCATCCCCCCCAATGTGGACAAACGAGGCAGACCCAGAGGCAGGCCACCCGGCAGGTCTGTTCAAGGTCGTGCTGTTGTGATTTTGTGTGGCCCTGGACCAAAGTACAGTGTTCAGAAGGCACATGCCATCAACCCCCAAGATTGTCAGGACGTAGTTGACTATTTAACACAGAACACCTCATCTTCCTCAGCTTCCGCATGGAACCGTGACATATCTTCCTCCTCCTGCTCTGATTCTTGCACCCCACTTAACACTCAGTTGGCCGCCACCACCGAAGTGCCATCATCCCAGGGCTCAATGGTGTGGAAAATGTTTTGTGTGTCTGCCTCAGATGAGAGCAATGCCATCTGTACTCTCTGCCACCGAAAATTGAGCCATGGAAAGACCAAGACCCGAGTAGGGACAACTTCCTTACGAAGGCAAATGATGACAAAGCACAAACTGCAATGGGATGACCACCTGAGGAAAAGCAGCACACAAAAGCAAAGCCACACACCGCAGTGGAAGATACCAGGCCGCAATTATTTCTCAAAAAAGGCGATACCCAAACTGTACCATGATGTTGAAAGGCAAGTGGTGTCATGTCTGGCACACAGCGTTGGGTCAAGGGTCCATCTGACCACGGATGCCTGGTCTGCAAAGCACGGTCATGCCTGCCCGAAGACTAAGTCAGTCCCCACACGCAGCATCTCTGCCTGCCCCAGTAAGTCGGTCCCCACACAGCATCTCTGCCTGCAGGCCACTTGACTGCCTTCTCCGCCACCACCAACAGGTTCCAGGATTCCAACAAAAACAATAATATTTTTTTCTGGTGTGTGTACATGCCTGCCTAATTTTTCTAGCTGCACTGTGGCTGCAACAACAAAACAAAAGGCATGTACATGTGTCAATTCCCCTTCGTGATTGTTACCTTGCTGTGGTGAAGGGGCTTGCGTATCACAATGAAGCAATGACCGCCAGCTATATGAGTGTGTTGGGGGCACACCCAAGATAATAAGGTCGTTGCTTCATTGTGGACAGACCAAATTCGATCAGTTGAACAGGCACTGTTGTTCTGTCATTGAGCTTCCTCAGCCCAGCCACCATATGGGCTTGAAAACCGCCATGGCCTGCACCCTTGCCATGGTGCGCACCAGTCCACCATGGCCATCACTACACAAACAGCTGTTTGCGGCGCCTAACACAGTGAGTTTGGTCTGTCAGTGTGAAGCAGTACACTAATTACACTACCTGATTGATGTATACACACGCAAGATGTTTTGAAACATCTTTTCCATCACTTTTGTGGCCATAATTAGTGTTTGTAGTTTTGAAAGTTTGCCTGCCCATTGAAGTCTATTGCAGTTCGCAAAGTTTGTATGCATCTTTCATGCAGGCAGTAATTCAGGATATGGCACTGCAGCTTGCAGCCCCGTTGCTCATAACATGTATAGAAACCAATCAATCTGACATATATTAATATTATTACTAGTTTATAAAGCTTACTTTTAGGAAGTATTATATGACACAGGAACTTTAATTTTTTTTTTTTTTTACTTCTTTGGGCTGACCAGATTAAAATCTGGTCATTTTCGATATCTTGACAGGTTCCTTGCCGCACCTTAAAGTGACTGTGTGGTGACAGGGATGTGGAGGCTGCTATATTTATTTCCTTTTCAACTATGCCAATTGCCTGTCTGTCCTGCTGTTCTTTAAAGGATACCCGAAGTGACATGTGACATGATGAAATAGACATGTGTATGTATAGTGCCTAGCACACTAATAACTATGCTGTGTTTCTTTATTTTCTTTCTCTGCCTGAAAGAGTTAAATATCAGGTATGTAAGTGGCTGACTCAGTCCTGACTCAGACAGGAAGTGACTACAGTGTGACCCTCACTGATAAGAAATTCCCCTTTTTATCTCTTTCTTGCTCTCAGAAGCCATTTTCTGCTAGGAAAGTGTTTTATAGTTGTAATTTCTTATCAGTGAGGGTCACACTGTAGTCACTTCCTGTCTGAGTCAGGACTGAGTCAGCCACTTACATACCTGATATTTAACTCTTTCAGGCAGAGAAAGAAAAAAATGAACACAGCATAGTTATTTGTGTGCTAGGCACTGTACATACACATGTCTATCTCATCATGTCACATGTCACTTCGGGTATTCTTTAACAGTGTCTGAATTAACTCCCTGAATCAAGCAGTTAGGCCTGGTTCACACTATTATGTAGAGTACAGAAAAGAACACCCACGGACCCAAGGGCATATCAGAGGCCTGAGCCCCCCAGAAAAATTATTGTGGTGCCCCCCCATTTCATGGCTGGACAATCCGTAGTGACTAGCTATTCTGCTTCTTCTCCCCCCTCTTGTGAAGAGTGAGAGCAGGAAGCACTGCTATACTTACCTAATCCATAGCGCATCTGGTCTCCACTTCCTCCTACGAGCCGCCTGCGAGCTCTGTGCTGCCACCCTTAAGGTGGCCAAACACTGGCCTGATTCGCGGCCGTTTCGACAGCAGATTCGATCCTGGGATCGAATCTGCTGCCAATCGTTTGCGGTAAACGCACCCGCCGATCCGATTTCCTCCCGAAATCGGATTGGTCCGTCGATCGCGCCGTGCGGGAAATTACCCTCGATCGCCCGCGGGTAGGGAGCGCGTCGCTAGCGGCGGCCGATCCGATCAGGTATACATTACCTGAAGCTGGCTCCCGGGCATCTTCTCCGCGCTGCACGGCTCTGTTCCGGCTCCATCTTGGCGCTTCCTGTGTCACTCCGTGACCAGGAAGTCCAAATAGAGGGCGCTCTATTTGAACAGAGCCGTGCAGCGCGGAGAAGATGCTCGGGAGCCAGCGTCAGGTAATGTATACAGGGGGGGGGGGGGGGGCAGGCGGCAGGAGTAGCTCAACAGATTGTGATCGGTTTCAGGCTGAAATCGATTCACAATCTGTTTGCAGTAAAGGCAGCCATACGATCCCTCTCTGATCAGATTCGATCAGATAGGGATCTGTCAGCTGGTCGATCTAATGGCAAATCGACCAGTGTATGGCTACCTTTAGGCTCCTGATGACATGACATTCATTGGGAATCTTGGTACGTCAGCATGAGGCACATGAATGCCAGTAGACCAGGTGCAGTGTGCACTAGGTGCCTACTCTGCACAAGAGGGGGGTAGGAGGAGCAGGCCCCTGAGCCTTACTAAGCCTTACTATAGTCATACTATAGCAACTGACCTACATACTCATTGTGCAAAGTTGTTTAAAGTATTGGAGGAAGAGAATCAACAGGATAGACAGGCAACTGACATTGTTTAAAAGGCTGAAAACATGGCTGTTCCTACATTGCCATTTTAGGCAGAATTTTAACTTTTCAGGCATTTTCGGGATTAGGTGGTCAGTGATATGCATACAATTCCAAGTTGATGCAAATTTTATAGTACATTCATGCAAAAGTAACATAGCTCAAAATTGGGCCATCAAATGCAGCTGCAGCAGGAACTGCACACATTTACACCAAGTTATCATAATATTTGCATTAACTCCGAATTAATTGCCTCTTATTATTGACCATCCTTACATATCTAGCATGATGGTTTATTAAGTAAAAATTGTAAAATATTATTTTACTTTAGCGTCTTCATGGGGATTTAAACATTAAATCCAAGGAAACAGAGAATTGCCAGTTCCGAGGCAGAAAGTGTAGTGAGTGAGCACCACAGCTATGTCACAAACTGGAAAGGGCAGATGGAATGAACATAATAGTTTAGCTAGACATAGGAAAGTAAGACAGTGAAACACCATGAATAAATGACAAGTGTCAGTGTGGGAAGATAGGCGTTGAGGGAGAATGCCATGACATTAGCTTGCTCTGACTGGGCAGTGAACAGGAGTACCATTTATAATTCAAACTTATCATCTGCACAATTTTTCATTTCTCCTCACACTTTGTCTCTCTCCAGCCAGTTGTCTGACTCATGCTATGCGTGTGAGTCAGATGGCTAGACAAACAGACTACTTGGTGTGCAGATCCTTTAGCATTCAAGACAATGACATGCAGTATCTGGGTACCGCCAGGTAGAAATTGTTTAACTTAAAGATAATGCTTTGGTGCTGTTAATCAAGCAGTTTGTTTATCTTTCACAGGCATTTCAAGAGCATGAGTCATGCAACTAGAGAGGGTTAAAAATAGGGTTAAAAATATTAAACATGTACCTGCGATTTATAATGTAGAGCAAGTGTCGCAGCGTTTTGCAATTTTGGTTCAATCAATGTTCAATAGATTTCCTGCTGAGATCTACTGAATATTGATGTGCTGTGTACGGTAGGGATAAAATCAGATTCTGATCAGAGAAGAATCGATCATTTTGCCACATCGGGTGACAAGTCTAAAAGTGTAACACCACCTTAAAGGATACATGGATAGACGCTTTACTCACCTGGGGCTTCTTCCAGCCCTTAGAAGTCTAACCGTTCTGGCACCACAGTTCTGCCAGCCATGCTCGAGACCACCCCTGTCCCCACCATAAGATCATAATCCGCAGCTGGGTCGTGGTCTTCTACACGTGTGGTGTGCTTGCGCACCTCTCGTGATTGTGCTCCCCTGGCTGGGAGCACTCTGCGCATGTTCAAGTGTTTGTGAACTGGCAAGCAAAGAGCGTTCCCAGCCATGGGAGCACGATCATGAGATGCGCGAGGCCTGCCTGCGCATGCACAGAAGACCATGACCTAACCGCAGGTCGCCATCTTATGGGTGGTACAGCAGTGGCCTCCAGCACGGAGGAACTTTGGCGTTGAAACCGTTAGACTGCAAGGGTCTGGAAGGAGCCTCAGGTGAGTAAAGAATTCCTCTCATTTTTTGCCTCCTGTAACCTTTAACTGTTCTCCAAATGCTCAGTTTCCATAATGTTTTGCAAGTAACAACAGCAATTTTAACACAATTGTAAATGAAAAAAATGCTGGTGTTGTCAGAAGTCTTGACTTTTGTAGCAGTTGACACAGTGGGAAAACCTTAATGAAATTATAATGTAGACCAGAGCTCACCAACCCTGTCCTCAAGGCCCACCAACAGTGCATGTTTTACAGAAAAAACACAAACATGCACAGGTGAGGTAATTAGTGTCTCAGCAGAGCCGATTACCTACCTCTCTGGATTTCCACAAAACATGCACTGTTGGCGGGCCTTGAGGACAGGGTTGGAGAGCACTGATGTAGATTATAATTTCTTGATGTTATTAAACTGAAAACATTAGCCTAAAGCAGCGATGGCGAACCTATGGCACGCGTGCCAAACCCGGCACGCGTAGCTGAATCTGCTGGCATGCCATCGCTGCTGCTCTATGTCCCGTCAATTGCATGAACTGGCCACGGCGTCTACTGTACTAGACACCGCGCCAGTTCATAGCCCGCAGCCCCGCTCCAGCCTGCATAGTCTTCCGGCAGGCATAACAGGGCTACGGGAAGATGGCGTCCGAAGCCCAGTACTGGAGACTATTTGTGTCTCCAGTACAGGGCTTCAGGCGCCATCTTCCCGTAGCCCTGCTATTGCATTCAGCGCGGGAGATATGCAGGAGCAATATCCCTGGGAAGCTGCGCCCCAGAGGCCGGCCAGGAGAGGAGACTTCTGTTAGGTGAGTAAATTCCTTTTTTTGCAGGTGAAATGTTGCTCACTGCATTTATTTTCTGGTGAAATGTTGCCCACTGCGTTTATTATCTGCTGAAATGTTGCCCACTGTGTTATTTTCTGGTGAAATGTTGCCCACTGCGTTTATTTTCTGCTGAAATGTTGCCCACTGCGTTATTTTCTGGTGAAATGTTGCCCACTGCCTTATTTTTTGGTGAAATATTGCTCACTGCGTTTATTTTCTGCTGAAATGTTGCTCACTGCGTTATTTTCTGGTGAAATGTTGCTCACTGCGTTTATTTTCTGCTGAAATGTTGCTCACTGCATTATTTTCTGGTGAAATGTTGCTCACTGCGTTTATTTTCTGGTGAAATGTTGCCTACTGCGTTATTTTCTGGTGAAATGTTGCTCACTGCGTTTATTTTCTGCTGAAATTTTGCCCACTGCGTTATTTTCTGATAAAATGTTGCCCACTGCGATTATTTTCTGCTGAAATGTTCCCCACTGCGTTATTTTCTGATAAAATTTTGCCCACTGCGATTATTTTCTGCTGAAATGTTGCCCACTGCGTTATTTTCTGATAAAATGTTGCCCACTGCATTATTTTCTGCTGAAATGTTGCCTACTGCATTATTTTCTGCTGAAATGTTGCCCACTGCATTATTTTCTGCTGAAATGTTGCCTACTGCATTACTTTCTGCTGAAATGTTGCCCACATTGCGTTTATTTTCTGGTGTCTGGGGTAACTGTTGCTGCATTTATTATTTAATGGTCATAGTTGGCTATATTTGCTGCTTTGGGGTTACAGCGGGTATACTAATAAATAGCATCACACAGTTTCTGCACACCCAGGATGCGAATCCTCGTTTCACCACATCATGGCGGAAACACTGCTTTCTTATGCCATGCTGTTACATCATTACATTAGCTCCGCCCATGCAATGTCATGGCCACGCCCATTTTTTCGGCAAACAACCCCCTCCCCTGTCCAAGATGGAACCCAGAAAAATCTGGTCATTGTAGGTTTGAGGGCCTGGTATTTGTCATCTCTTATGTACTGAGGAGGGGGGGGGGGGTTCATTTTGTTCAAATTGGCGTGTTGGCACTTTACGAGAGACAAGAGACTTTTGAGTTGAAGTTTGGGCACTCGGTCTCGAAAAGGTTTGCCACCACTGGCCTAAAGATTTATTATTGGCCGATGAATGGCTTGTTATACTTATTTATCATCATCACAAAATAGTGAACTGACACATTTAAAACATTCAGAGATTATATTTGAACTTTTTTTTTTTTTTTTTTTTTTACTCCTGAAGTACCACAGTCATGACTTTGAACTAAGAGAAATCTGTTTTAAATTTCCATAACATACATATGTGGACACAGACAAGTACAATGAAGGATTTGTTTGAAATGAACGATTGAAAAGAGATATGTGCAAATCCGATGCCATTTTAAATAACAGGTATTGATATGATAATACAGATGCATTGTGGGTAATGACACGCTGTCCTAGTTGCAGCCTTCTTCTACCCACTGAATCATAAGATGTCACTTGGTCAGTAGATCGATGGTGTCAGGCTATCCTACTGCGGGGTCTCCTCCCTGTCAAAGCAAATTGGAGATCAGGTATTATCTATGACATAATAATAGCTATGAAAATAGTTATTTTATATATTTACATAAAATAAGCCAGTATTCCAAAAATATTATTTTGTAATCAGGTATCAGCTTCATTTGCTATGATAAACTAGAGAACATGGGGGCTTGGCACACTTAGCTTGAATTTATAGAGTCATCTGGTATTAGGTGATAAAAGTGAAGCAGGAAAAAAGGGCACAGAAGCCATTTCGGTAAAAATGGTGCCGCCAAGACACATTTTGTGGCATAATAGAGAAATTTGGGCACATGGCAGAGGCCGCTAGCAGGAGCCTCAAAGCGCAGATTTTTACCTTCTTTGCCACAAATAGCGGCTTTTAGAATAGCCGTGATATGCAGCTATGAAGGTACATTTCTGAGCCCAGAGGCTCCCTATTAGCGGAAATTTTCTGAGCTGATACAAATGTTTTTCTAATTACAGCTTAAAAATGGTCCAATCAAATAAGTTGCTGCCAATTTCGATTGGTCTGATTGCAAATTGCATACAGACTGAAATAAATTGTCATCAAGTCGGGAAAACATAATATATCACTGATCATGATTAATTATTTCTAATTGAGTGCAATTGCATGCATGGTCCCACAGTTGCCTTTCAGCAACCCATGATATAGTCCAATATGACCTAAGCAGGGTTTGCAAACTTACTGACTCACAACTAACAGTTTTTATCAAACCCAGGCCAAGCGTCCAGGAGAAGTTATATTCTCAATGCTCTCTACCTTTAGATGTCCTTAATAGATTAGGCCTCATCGGCTTATTTAAAGTAGTACTGTATAGTTTGTGTAAGGCATGCTCCCAACTTGGAGCAAATGCAAAACGCAAGCAGGCCGGGAATGTACCACAGGGCCTTAAACGCCTTTAAATAAAATGGTCAAATGTATAATTTATACAACTTGACAAAGCTCTGATTTACCAATACCTGGGGCACAGGAATAAGGGGCACATTGTTAGGTACAGTACTTTTCCATTTATAACATTTCTTTCAAAAACCAAAGTTCATTTTTGAAAGGCTATTATATCCCCTACACAAATCTTATTAAAATTGGTGCCTAGAGTACATATTTCATTGTTTTCTTTTATTTCATTAGTATTAGGCAGCTTGTAGGGGTTGAGTAGTGATGAGTATTGCTTTTCCTATAAGTCTACTAATGAGAAATAATTCCACATGATCGATGTATATACAGTATAAAGGTCTGTGGTAGTGTACTACCCAGACTGGGGCCACTATGGTCATTTTTTAAACAAAAAGCAGTTTTATCTATATATATAAAATCGGATATATGTGTGTGTGTATGTATGTATGTATGTGCCGCAATCACATGAAAACGTCTTTACCGATTTGAACGAAACTTGGTATACCGATTCCTTACTACCTGGGATGAAGAGTAAGACCCCTGAAGAGTTGCCATAGCGACGAAATGCGTAGGGCGGAGGTACGGAGTGGTGCAACGTTTGACGTCACCGGACTCAGTGAATGATCGACGCGCCTACACTGTTTGATTTAGCGGCGGTCCTTGCGGGTTCACAAGCCGGGGTAACGCTTTTTGACAGCCGATCCGCATTGTGCATTGAGCTGCTTGGTATCCCCCAGTCCCGTGCAGCTGGGCTCGCTACATGATTTAAAAAAAAAAAAATTTAAAAGTGCTGCGCCGCCCCCTTGCCGACACAATTGGAACGGCAAGGGGGTAATCTATTTTTTAAATAAATGTGGGGTCAATCCCTTAACCCTTTCGGGACCGGCCGCCTAACCCCCCCCCTTCTGGATCAGGCAGCCGGATCCCTGCAGGGTCTGGCTGGGCAGTGTCCCCCCATGGTGGCCAGGTGTCCCCCTGTGTGCAGCAGCCTTCACTCACCTTCCAGGCTCCAGCGATGAGCCGCAGCCGATCCCTCCGCTCCGGCCGGCATGTCAGCTCCTACTGCCGCTTTGTTCCGGGTCGCGGCCTGATGACGTCATCAAGCCGGGACCCGGTGCTGACGTCAGAAGGAGCAGAGATGCCGGTAAGAGCGGTGGGGGGTGCCGATCGTCGCGGGAACGGCAGGGAGGTGAGTGGATCCTATTCTTTCCCCCTATCGCTGCAACTGTCAAATTGATCACTACGATCCGACGGCAATCGTAGTGATCACGTGATCAGCAGCAATACGCGATGGCTGCTGATCACTGAGGGGAGATGCCAGCTGTAATATGACAGCTTAATCTCCCCTTTCCGATGTGCACAATCGCGTCGGGACCGATCATTAGCGCGGACACTGAATCAACATCCGGTCAGAACGGTAGCACCACCTGCTGTACGTTGATTCAACGTACCTGGTCCCCGAGGGGTTAAGCACTTTTACGCTATGTGAAGCTATTTTTCCACTTGGAGGTAACAGCAACATCTACCTGAGAAGCAAGCCGGGAGTAGTCGCTGCCGAGGTGTAGAGATTGCCGGAGGGGCTGAGGGGTGGCCTATATCCCTGAGGTGAAGTCGGGCCCATTCAGGCCATACATTCTGGTGAGTCTCTCCACGTTGGGGGGGGGGGGGGGGGATAGCACCATTGATGTTACGCTGCTGCTTCTGTTTACTACCAGCCACAGTATTTGAATACTGATTTACAGTAGAGACTTCTTTGAGCGCTAACCCAATTAGTCCTTTATTACCTGGGATGATATGTTCTGGGGGTCTCGCGTCCCCCCTGCCCACTTGGGCGGAGCTACAAACAGCAAATCAGATTTCACCCATTCATGTCAATGGAAAAAATGTAAAAGGCTGCCATTCTCAGAGAACTCAAACCAGAGTCCCCACACTTGGCACAGTTGGTCACTTGGTGACCGAGGTTACTAATCCAGGAAAAGTAGGCGGAGCATAAAACAGCCAATCAAATTTCAGCCATTCATTTTAAATAGGAAAATGTAAACTGCAGCCATTCTTACACTGTTAATAGCAGGGCTTTCAAGCTTGGCACACTTGGTCACTGGGTGACTGGGATTAATATTCAGAAAAGTGGGTGGAGCCTACAACAGCCAATCAAAATTCACCTATTGATTTTCACAGGGCCACCATCAAAAATTTTGGGGCCCCTCACACATCATCGGGCCTGGCCCCCCCCCCCTCCCTGGTTCCTGTGCCCGCCCAGTAGCCGCCCCACCCCCATGTCCGTGCGCGAAGTGCACTGCGGCGAAAAATGTGCATGGCTCCAACACTGAAGAAAGTGGCATGCATAGCGTGATGCGGCAAAAAGTGGGCGTGGCCATGTTGTGGGTGGAGCCAAATACTAGCAAAATACAGATAGTCCCCAGTTAACAAATGAGATAGGGACTTGTAGGTCCATTCTTATCCTTTATCCGTTCTCTTTTGTCCCCCTCTTTTCTTCCTGTGCCTCTTTTGTTCCCTTCTGTCTCACCTCAGTTTGTGCCTCTTTTGTGTCCCTCTGTGTGACCTCATGTTCCCATCTCATCTCTTTTCTCCCTGTGCCTCTTTTGTCCGCCTCTGTTCCCCCTGTGCCTCTTTTATCCCCCTGTGTTGCCACTTGTCCTCTTCTGTCTCAGCTCATCCCCCTGCCCTAGCCAGGTATAGGTGCCCACAGTATAGGTATCCAGGCATAGGTGCCCCCAGTATAGGTAGCCAAGTATAGGTTCCCCCAGTGTAAGTAGCCAGCAAGATACAGGTGCCCCAGTATAGGTATTCAACTATGGGTGGTGCCCCGGTATAGGTAGCCTGGTATAGTTGCCCCCAGTATAGGTAGCCTGGTATGGGTGGTGCACCAGTATAGGTAGAAAGCTATAGGCATCCCAATATAAGTAGCCAAGTATAGGTGGTGCCACAGTATAGGTAGCCAGGTAGAGGTGGTGCCCCAGTATAGGTAGCCAGGTAAAGGTGGTACCCCAGTACAGGTAGCTAGGTATAGGTGGTTCCAGCCCCAGTATAGGTAGCCAGGTATAGGTGGTGGCCCAGTATAGGTAGCCTGTAGCCAGATATAGGTGGTGCTCCAGTATAGAAAGTCCGCTGTAGTGGGCTCACTCATCTACTCCCCACGTTCAAGCGCTGATGTCACTCTTCTCTCAGTGCTGGAACGCGGTGTGCTGGTTAGGGAGCCACAGACCGTAGCCAGCACACGCGGCCCTTCCAGCGCTTTGGGGGGGGGGAGGGGCAGGGCCCTCAGACGTCCTGAGGCCCCTCACTGCAGTGTCAGTTGTCCCCCCCCCCCCGATGGCTGCCCTGGATTTTCAAGGGGAATATTGAAACTGCTGCCATTCTTACACTGTTTATGGCAGAGGCTTCAAACTTGCACCAGTCAGTCATTGGGTGACTGGGGTTCAAATTTGCCAAAAGGGGGCGGAGCCACAAACAGCCAATCAGATTTCCTTGGTGAATAAACTGCTTCCACCCACTTTTTGTAACCTGGCTTCACCCACTTTTTGTAACCTTAACACATGGTCACTCAGTGACCAAGTTTATGAGCTTTCAGGTTCCTGGCATCAAAAATGTGTGAATACACATTTTTCCTTGGTGAATAAACTGCTTCCACCCACTTTTTGTAACCTGGCTCCACCCACTTTTTGTAACCTTAACACATGGTCATTCAGTGACCAAGTTTATGAGCTTTCAGGTTCCTGGCATCAAAAATGTGTGAATACACATTTTTGATGCCAGGAACCTGAAAGCTCATAAACTTGGTCATTGAGTGACTGTGTGTCAAGGTTACAAAAAGTGGGTGGAGCCAAAACCACACTTCACTGGTCAAATATAAACCGCAGCCATTCTTACACTGTTAATGGCAGGGCTCTCAAACTTTGCACAGTTGGTCACTGGGTGACTGGGATTATTATTCAGGAAAATAGGTGGAGCCTACAACAGCCAATCAAAATTCTCCTGTTGATTTTCATGGGGAATATTTAAATTGCTGCCATTCTTACACTGTTAATAGAAGATACCTCAAACCTGCTACAGTTGGTCACTGGGTGACTGGGGTTCAAATTCAGAAAGGGGTTGGAGCCACAAACAGCCAATAAACTTTGCTTAATTTCACTGGGAATATACATATTATCGATACCAAGGACCCCAAAGCTCACAAACTTGATAATTGAGTGACTGTATGTCAAGGTTAGAAAAAGTGGGCAGTGTCAATAACTACATTTTTTACATGGGAAAATGTAAACTGCAACCATTCTTACACTGTTAATGGCAGGGTTCCCAAACTTGACCCAGTTTGCCACTGGGTGACTGGCATTAATATTTAGAAAGTGGGAGAAGCCTACAACAGCCAATCAAAATTCACCTATTGATTTACATTTCTACCATTGTTACACTGTTAATGCCAGAGGCCTCAAACCTGATACAGTCAGTCATTGGGTGACTTGGGTCCATATTCACTAAAGGGAGTAGAGCCACAAACAGCTAATCAGATTTGTCAGATTGATTTCAGCCATTCTGTCATTGGCAGGGTTCTCAAACTTGACCCAGTTGGTCACTGGACGATTGGGATTAATATTCAGGAAACTGGGTGGAGCCTACAACAGCCAATCAAAATTTAATTATTGATTTTCAAGGGGAATATTTACATTGCTGCCATTCTTACACTCTTAATGGCAGATGCCTCAAATCTGGTACAGTCAGTCACTGGGAGACTGGGGTTTACATTCTGTAAAGGGGGCGGGCCACAAACAGCCAATCAGATTTGTTTAATTTCAACGGAAAAATGCAATTTATTGATGCTAAGGACCCCAAAGCTCATAAACTTGGTAATTGAGTGACTATATGTCAAGGTTATAAACAGGGGGCAGAGCCAAAAACAACTAACTTTTTACATGTAAAAATATAAACTGCAGCCATTCTTACACTGTTAATGGCAGGGTTCTCAAACTTGACACAGTTGGTCACTTGGTGACTGCCTGGGATTAATATTCATAAAAACAGGTGGAGCATACAACAGCCAATCAAAATTCACCTATTGATTTTCAAGGCGAATATTGAAACTGCTGCCATTCTTACACTGTTAATGGCAAAGGCTCAAATTCACTAAACGGGCGGAGGCACAAACAGCCAATCAGATTACTTTGCTGGATAAACTGCTTCCACTCACACTATTTTGATGCCAGGAACCCGAAAACGTACAAACTTGGTCATTGAGTTACTGTGTGTTAAGGTTACAAAAACTGAGTGGAATCAAAAACAGATTTCCCTGGGAAAATGTAAACTGCAGCCCTTCTTCACTGTTAATGGCAGGGTTCTCAAACTTTGCACAGTCGGTCACTGGGTGACTGGGATTAATATTCAGAAAAGTGGGTGGAGCCTAAAAATGCCAATCAAAATTCGGCTGTTGATTTTCAAGGGGAATATTTAATTTGCTGCTACTCTTGCACTGTTAATGGCACAAGCCTCAAACTTGGTACAGTTGGTTATTGGGTCACTGAGGTTCAAATTCAGGAAATGGGGTGGAGCCACAGCCAATCAGATTTGTTTTGTTTTTTACTGGGAAAATACAAATGATTGATGCCAAGAACCGCAAAGCTCACAAACTTGGTCACTGAGTGACTGTGTCCAGGTTACAAAAAGCGCACAGGGCCAAAAACAAATTTCACTGGGGAAATGTAAACTGCAGGCCTTCGTACACTGTTAATGGCAGGGTTCTCAAACTTTGCCCAGATGGTCACTGGGTGACTGCGATTAATATTCAGAGAAGTGGGTGGAGCCTATAATAGCCAATTAAAATTCATCTGTTGATTTTCAAGGGGAATATTTAAATTGCTGCCATTTTTACACTGTTAATAGCAGATGCCTCAAACCTGCTACAGTTGGTCATTGGGTCACTGGGGTTCAAATGCTGGAGAGGGGTGAAGACACAAACAGCCAATCTGATTTGTTTAATTTTTATGGGAATAAACAAATTATTGATGCCAAAGCTCACAAACTTGCTCATTGAGTAATTGTGTGTTAGGGTTAGAAAAAGTGGGTGGAGCCAACACAGCCAAATACATACCCGGGCAAGGCCGGGCCATCAGCTAGTTGTTTATAAAGAGAAACAATGAACAGAGTGTAGAACAACATAGAGGCTCCAATGAGGAGGCCAGTATAAACAGTAGTTGACAGTTGTTGGGATAAAGCTTTACAGTTATACATATTAGAAGGCATACAATATAAACAACTATCAAGCAGTATTATGGATGTATATACTAGGGTCATTTGGCAATACGATTTGTATACACGAATCCTTGAAGAGACTCTTGTGCTGAGTAAAGGAAGAAGAAGAAGAAGGCAGCAAGAAGGCAGGTGAAGAAGTGAGAAGAAAGATAAGTGAGGAGAAGGCAAAGAGAGGTAGAAAGAAGGTTATGTAGGCTACGAGATCATCCCTCACCCAGCTTTATACAATTAGAAAACTGAAGCAAAATGGGCAAGGGATTAATACACTATTGTCATTTTTAGCAGAATCCTGCAGTATTTGTTTTTAAAACAGTTGAGTGCTTTTTTATCAGATACAGATCACACATAAGAGTGCATGGTTGTGTATGGATGTAATAATCATTGTGACTACAATAGTAGTAGTAGTAGTAGTAGAATCTCACATAGTTTGGTATTCTCGGTCTGGTCCACGGAGGTGCTTTAGGGCGAAGTATCCCACAGTCTGCAGCACTATCACCAAAACACCTCCTCCAATAAAGCTCCCAGTGTGGAAAACCGGAGGAGGAGCCATTGTGTCGGAATTAGGGGAGTCTAAGGAAGAGAAATATTTATGATGTTATTTATTAAGCAACATGAAAACCATGAAATACAGTACATCAGAAATACTGTACATCAGGTTAAAAGAAGCATTTAATGATATATTATTTTAGCTGTTATAAGTTTCCAGTTCTTTGACTGCTATGCTGACCGTCTGTTAATTGTGCTCACTGACAAGGCACAAGTACGGATTTAATGCAAGGCACTGTTTTAAGGACAGAAATCGCATTGAATGCTAAATTGCAGGACTAAAGTGCTTTAAAACATCTTGCATGGGTATACATCAATCAGGGAGTGTAATTAGAGTACTGCTTCACACTGACACACCAAACTCACTGTGTAAGGCCTGGTTCACATTAGAGTTCGCTGTCCGGATTCGCCTGATCGGATCCGGACCGTATACTGTACAAACGGAATGTACGTTCCGCATAGCAATGCAAAGTCTATGCGGACGTTCACATGTGTCTGTTCCGTACAGAACGGAGCCGGATCGGATCCGGACACTTTTCCAACATGCTCTATTTTTCTTGTCCGGATCATCCAGCCCACGCACCCGGACCGGAGCCTGACTGCACCATCCGGAAATAGAAACCAATGGGAAACGGAAAGCACAGAACACACTGGCTACAAACACCTGACGTTCTACCCCACTTCCTATGCGTATTCTAGCGGCCATTTTGGATGGGGACACATGGGCCAAGCATTTGTGGAGTGGAGCAGCAGTGACTAACGTGCTGGAGCTGTTTGGCAGTATGTTGGAGGTGGAGGTGAGGCCTAAACAGCGGAGGACCTGATTCTACAGGTGCACCTTCTGCTGATCTCCCAGACCCCAACAATTATATAGTTTTATTTATAACTTTTACCAAACGGATCCGGATCGCAACCGTATATATACCTGATGCAACCGGACCGGATCCGGATCCGGTCCGGACACCCGGTCTGTTTGGCACAGAAACGCAAGTGTGAACGGAGCCTAACGCACCGCAAACAGCTGTTTACGTAGTGACGGCCGTGCTGGACTGGTGTGCACCATGGTTGTGGAGATATATTGAGGTGCTGATGATATTAAGGATAACAGGAACATATTTCCTTCATTTTTTGACTGTAACATATGGGATTGTCTGTTAGCCAGTCTTCCTGGAATTCCGTATAAAGTGTAAATTACCTATCATTGTCTGCTTCTAATGAGGAAACCCTTAATTAGACAGTTGCTGTGAAGCCTATACAGGTGGTCAGACCATGTTGTCTGAATAATGCCTCAGATGTGTATTGGGCTTGGGAGTAATTGGTCACCTGGCCAGAGTAAACTGAAGTCTGTCTAATGTAATTCTGTATGTAGATGTCCATTACCTCTGCCCCATTGTCCAGCAGGGGAAACTGTGTCTACTGCTAATTACCTGCCAATTGAGGAAGAATAGGCTGGTCGGCATGGCTTTTGAGTCTGGTGTCAGCCATTGGGACAAGGCAAGCCTGCTAGAGTCTTGGGGGCAGGGGGAAGCTGACACCTGAATGTTTGAAATGTATTTGACAGCCTACTGGAAATTATTGAAGAGGTGAAGTCCTTTTGATACCATTTTCTACCTGTGGAAATTGAATTATTGGTGGAGTTGAAAAGCCTCATTTAACAATCTCTTGATGTAAAGACATTGTAACCTGGGGAAATTGGGCTAAGGAAGTCTTTTGTTGGGTGTGTGGACTATAGTGGATGTTGGATCTCTGGAAATCCAATTATGACTGAGGATGTAATTAAATCCAGCTTCCCCCCCCGTCCACACAGGCTTACAGCCTCGAGGCGAATATTTCATTATAAAAACCAGGGGACAGCTACCTCAAAGCAGTTCTCTTCTGACGGTAGTGGCAGCCGGTCTCCTGGCCCAAGCTAGTGAACTCCTGGTCTAGCCAGACTGTGTCCGTCCACACCAAAGTCCACGATTCTTCTATCGGGATCCCTTTATTTTGGTAAGCAAAATCGCTTTGTGTGTTATCTTTGTACATTTTATCTTGTAACTATTTTTACTTTGTTTTTTTGTAATCTTTTTGTATATCTTCAGTTTTGCACTGTTCTATGTTTTTCTAGAATATTAAATTATTATTTAATAAGTTTGACTTCTGCCGTACTAAACTAACCCTCATAGCCTAGAAGAGACTGAAGTGTAACCGTGTATAAGTTCATGCCTAATTGTACGCTTGAGCAACACTACCGTAGGAAATTGTAATTGCATTGTGTGTGGGGGCGTTTGTCATACGTTGGCCTAAGCGCGCAGCTGACCCAACGTACGAACAACGCCAGTGCGAGTAGCTAACAGTATCGTTCGGAACGACTGTTAGTGGGTCTTTGCTTCACGACAGTGTAAGATTGCAACTGTGTGTGTGTGTGGGTGCGTGGCGTTCCCGTATTTGGCCTAAGCGCAAAGCTGACCCAAATACGAAAAACGCGGAGTGCGCGCTGAGGACTCGACAGCAGAGTGGAAGTGTCTAGCAACGCTAGTGGTGGCAGTGAGAGGTGTTTTGAGGGGTTCCAGCCTTGTTTGTAGCTTAAATAAGGCTGTTCCCCGCTTAATCTGGTCAAACCCGCAGTCGGGAACCGTATACGCAGGCGTGCCGCGGGCCGGTTCCTGACATAATTGGCTGGCAGTGGTGGGATCGTTTAGTACATTAGTACGCAGTTTAGCTCGCTATTCTGAGTACTAAAGGCTGGAAGCTTGCTAGAAGCAACTAGCCTACAGAAGTCTACTCAGTGCAGAAACTATATACGTTTTTTTTTTGTTCAAAGATACACACTTGGTGTTTTGCTTTCCCTTCCCCCCTTTTTTCTTTTTATTTTTTGCAACACGATGGCTCAGAAAGCATCCAGCTATGCAAGGCAAAACAAAGAGATACTACTCAACCTGTGTGAGCACAAAGGCATCGAGACGGTGAGCGGCCAGACTAAGGAGCAGTTAGTTCGTGCGCTCGAGGAGTATGATGAGGCAGAGCGAGCCCGTGCTTCAACGTCAGCGGATGCAGCTCACGACACGCCAGAGGAGGAATCGCTCCCGCCACAGAATGCGAGTGGAGACGATGTCCTGGATGATCCACCGAACACGGAGATGCCATCTCTGGAAGCTGATCTACAGCTACTGAACTCGGCTGATCCTGAACTGCGCCTAAAGCTAATCCTACTGCACCGACAGGCAGAGGAGGGGAGAGCTGAACGGCGACGCCAGGCCGAGAGTGAAAGACGCCGGGCGGAGGAGGGAAGAGCTGAACGGCAACACCAGCTGGAGCTGGCTAAACTTCAGCAGCAGAACCGGTCTGCTGGACCCGCAGAACGCGAAGGTGAGCGAGTCCACAGAATCCCCCTGGATAAGTTCCCCGCTATGGACAAGGACTCTGACATAGACACTTTCCTACAGGGGTTTGAAAGGACCTGTCGGCAGTATGGGGTGCCCCGTGAGCAGTGGGCAAGATACCTCACACCAGGGCTGAGAGGCAAGGCCCTGGAGGCATTTGTGAGTCTCCCCCAGGAGGAAGAAACAGACTTTGAGGCAATTAAGAAAGCCATCATTGCGCGATACCACCTCACGCCAGAGGTGTATCGCAAACATTTCAGGACAGTGCAGCGAGGTCCTAATGACAGCTACCTGGATCATGCTTGCAACCTGCGCACTGCCTTCCAGCAGTGGCTAAAAGGACTGTCAGTTAAAACCTTGGATGCCCTGCAGGAGCTGATGATAAAAGACCAGTTCCTACACACCTGTCCTGTTGAGGTCCGGCTGTTTGTGCTGGATCGAGAACCAAAGACAGTGGATGAGGCTGCGGAAATGGCCGATGCCTACACCGCCCATAGAGCACCTGAGTCCCGGAGGACTACTACGCCCAGCTGGAGAGGAGAACAGATTGCTAAACCTGTTTCACCCAGCACCCAGAGGAGGCAAGCACCGCTGTCTCCTGGATTCAAGCAACCTGACACTCGGAAATGCTTTGTATGTGACAGGGTGGGTCATATCAGCACGACTTGCCCAGAGAGGAAGAGGGAGGCCCCAAAATCCAATGAGGCCTCAAACGCCAGTGAAGTCCCAACTGCTCTGTGTGCTACCAGGAATGCCACTGGCTATGCAGAGAATCTGCAGCTGGTCACGGTTGGGGGTACAGTTGCCACTGGGCTGAGAGACACTGGAGCAGAAGTGACTCTCATACATCCCCAGCTTGTGAACCCGGAGCAGTACATACCTGGGAAAATGATTGCTGTCAGAGGAATTGGGGGTGTCACCCCAGCCATACCCACCGCCTTGGTCCACCTGAATTGGGGGGCCGGCAGCGGACTGAAAGAAGTTGGGGTAACTGACAAAATCCCCACCAACGTTTTGCTGGGTACTGACCTGGGACGGTTAGTGGCCCGGTATGAGCCTACTCCAAACCCTGTGGAGCCTGCATCCCCAGCAGAAGTTCTGGACTCGTGCAAGGTACTGTTTGATAATGCTGTGCAAGTAGGGAGTGCTAGTGAGGCCCCAGGGGCTATGGACTGTTTGCTAGGAGCCAGCCCTAGTGATTCTCCAGTGCCTAGGCCTGGAGTGGGACATGTTGATCCGGAGAATGCAGAAACTGATGATGTCCTTTATGACGCATGGACTATCGAGGCGATCGATGCAAGAACTAGTGATGCTACTTGTGAAGTGCTGGGTAGCACTGGGTATAATGCAGCAGATAATGTTGATGTGGAATGTAATGTTCTAAATGTCAATATGTGTAAGATGGATAATGCTGATGTCATATGTGTTGTGCTACATAATGCTGTGTGTCAGGTGGACACTCCGTCGGCTGCAGGAGTAACCAGCCGGGCTCGCTGGGCTGCAGCAGATGGATTGCCCACTGAAGGGGCAGACGGCACCAGGCCAGATCTTTCCCCTTCAGATGTTTTTAAGACCAAATGTGATGTGATTCATGATGTGTATAATGTGGGCACTCCCTCAGCTGCAGTGGTAACCCGCAGTGCTAGCGGGTCTACAGCAGAGGGACTGTCCACCGAAGTGGCCAATGTTGCTGGGTCAGCCACATCCAATTCGGAACCTGGCCCGGATGGCCCAGGAGCCTCTCCGTCTGCAGCCTTCCTAGAATGTGTGACAGGCAGCACTGAGCTCTCTGGGGCTGTTCGATTTGACAGCAGCCTGGAAGAGCTCAGGGGGCTAGCCAACAGGTCACCAGCTGGGAGGGGCGGGCTGAGAGGGTTCTGGGAAGTTATTCCCTCGGAGCTGTCCGAAGTGGAGGAGGCAGACCGGCAGATACTCGTTCCCCAAAGGGACCGAGAGATAGCTCCTGCCACTATAGAGAGAGTGCGTGTAGCGACGGTTGGAACCCTTCCCCAGTTGCAGCACAGTCTCTATGGTTGCGAATTCACGGTCGCCACTGACCCACATTCCCCTGGTTGGTTACGTCAGGTTGCCAAGGGCAACGACACCTTGCAGCAACCTGACCTAGCTTTCCAGTCGTGTAGCTTGGAGCTAACTGACAGGTGGGGAACCCTCCTGAGGATGCTAAAGGGTTTCCCCACCCGGCCAGGCCGTCAATGTAGGCTTTGGCAGGATGATGCGTTAGATTCACCTGCCAGCGCCATCTGGAAGGGGAGCAATCATGGGAATGCGGACGGGCTGTCCCGTCAAGCAGAACCAACAGTGTAGGTGCAGGCAGGATGATCTGGGAAGATCATCTGCCTTGCACCAAGTTAACGGCGGAGGTGTGGAGATATATTGAGGTGCTGATGATATTAAGGATAACAGGAACATATTTCCTTCATTTTTTGACTGTAACATATGGGATTGTCTGTTAGCCAGTCTTCCTGGAATTCCGTATAAAGTGTAAATTACCTATCATTGTCTGCTTCTAATGAGGAAACCCTTAATTAGACAGTTGCTGTGAAGCCTATACAGGTGGTCAGACCATGTTGTCTGAATAATGCCTCAGATGTGTATTGGGCTTGGGAGTAATTGGTCACCTGGCCAGAGTAAACTGAAGTCTGTCTAATGTAATTCTGTATGTAGATGTCCATTACCTCTGCCCCATTGTCCAGCAGGGGAAACTGTGTCTACTGCTAATTACCTGCCAATTGAGGAAGAATAGGCTGGTCGGCATGGCTTTTGAGTCTGGTGTCAGCCATTGGGACAAGGCAAGCCTGCTAGAGTCTTGGGGGCAGGGGGAAGCTGACACCTGAATGTTTGAAATGTATTTGACAGCCTACTGGAAATTATTGAAGAGGTGAAGTCCTTTTGATACCATTTTCTACCTGTGGAAATTGAATTATTGGTGGAGTTGAAAAGCCTCATTTAACAATCTCTTGATGTAAAGACATTGTAACCTGGGGAAATTGGGCTAAGGAAGTCTTTTGTTGGGTGTGTGGACTATAGTGGATGTTGGATCTCTGGAAATCCAATTATGACTGAGGATGTAATTAAATCCAGCTTCCCCCCCCGTCCACACAGGCTTACAGCCTCGAGGCGAATATTTCATTATAAAAACCAGGGGACAGCTACCTCAAAGCAGTTCTCTTCTGACGGTAGTGGCAGCCGGTCTCCTGGCCCAAGCTAGTGAACTCCTGGTCTAGCCAGACTGTGTCCGTCCACACCAAAGTCCACGATTCTTCTATCGGGATCCCTTTATTTTGGTAAGCAAAATCGCTTTGTGTGTTATCTTTGTACATTTTATCTTGTAACTATTTTTACTTTGTTTTTTTGTAATCTTTTTGTATATCTTCAGTTTTGCACTGTTCTATGTTTTTCTAGAATATTAAATTATTATTTAATAAGTTTGACTTCTGCCGTACTAAACTAACCCTCATAGCCTAGAAGAGACTGAAGTGTAACCGTGTATAAGTTCATGCCTAATTGTACGCTTGAGCAACACTACCGTAGGAAATTGTAATTGCATTGTGTGTGGGGGCGTTTGTCATACGTTGGCCTAAGCGCGCAGCTGACCCAACGTACGAACAACGCCAGTGCGAGTAGCTAACAGTATCGTTCGGAACGACTGTTAGTGGGTCTTTGCTTCACGACAGTGTAAGATTGCAACTGTGTGTGTGTGTGGGTGCGTGGCGTTCCCGTATTTGGCCTAAGCGCAAAGCTGACCCAAATACGAAAAACGCGGAGTGCGCGCTGAGGACTCGACAGCAGAGTGGAAGTGTCTAGCAACGCTAGTGGTGGCAGTGAGAGGTGTTTTGAGGGGTTCCAGCCTTGTTTGTAGCTTAAATAAGGCTGTTCCCCGCTTAATCTGGTCAAACCCGCAGTCGGGAACCGTATACGCAGGCGTGCCGCGGGCCGGTTCCTGACAATGGTGATAGCGTTTTTCAAGCCCATATGGTAGCCGGGCTGTGGTAGCTCAATGATAGAACAACAGTGACTGTCCAGCTGATCAAATTTGGGCTGTCCACAATGAAGCAACGACCTAATTATCTTCTTGTATGTAGGTAGGCATAGGTAGGTGCCCCAGTATAGGTAGGTAGGCATAGGTAGGTGCCCCAGTAGTTAGCTAGGCATAGGTAGGAGTCCCAGTAGGTAGGTATAGGTAGGTAGGCAGAGGTAGGAGCAGGGTCGGACTGGGACACTGGGGGCCCACCAAAGAAATTTCAACCTGGGGCCCACACATCCCATGATTGCGGTGAAAAAAGGGCGTGACCATGCACCGGAAGGTGGGCGTGGTCATGATGTATTATCGACAGGGCCAAATGTACATGATCTTAGCAGCATTGTAATTCAGAGACACTGCTGCCTAGCAAACCTTTGCATAGAGTCCCCTCCTTCAATATAAAGTGATGTCCTACTTTGCAGAGGTTGCGACCGCAGAGGTTGCGACCGCAGAGGTTGCGACCGCATCAGGGCCCTTGGGGCCCCGAAGGGCCCTCCCTCAACTACAGTATTACCTCTCTATTGGTCCTGTGCTCATAATAATCACTTCTATAGATACTTTGAACAGTGGTAATCATTAGCAAGCTATTTCCCATCCCCTTCTTGCACCTCTGACACTGTAGTTGCCATTGGCAGGTTTTGGTGCATCATATCAATTGTTATGTATAGAGTGCTTGGGGGGCCCCATTGTAAAATTTGCATCAAGGCCTACAGATCCTTAGCTACGCCACTGCTCTCAGCATGAGTGATTACACTACTGAGAAGATAATTTTTGTGCTGCAGGCAGCAATTGGAGCTCTGTCAGAGGAGGGGGGCCCACCAAAGACCTGGAGGCAGGGCCCACCGAGGGAAAAAACTGTACTACTGTGGCCCAGTCTGACCCTGGGTAGGAGTCCCAGTATAGGTAGGTAGGCAGGCATAGGTAGGTGTCCCAGTATAGGTAAATAGGCATAGGTAGGTGTCCCAGTATAGGTAGATAGGCATAGGTAGGTGCCCCAGTAGTTAGCTAGGCATAGGTAGGAGTCCCAGTATAGGTAGGTAGGCATAGGTAAGTGTCGTCAAGAAGAAAAAGTGAGTGTGGCACTCCTAAAGGGTCAGGAATAATCCGTGGGTAGGGACAAAAAACTCCCGCTGTAGGATATCTCTTACACCATTTGACACTCAGCCATTGACGTGTGCCTCGCATATGTAGCAAGAAGGAAGCAAATCACAGATTCATTGTTGGCAAGAAGCAGATTCGGGCACCGTCCGTCATTCAGCTTATTTATTGTAAAACAATTAGTGCAGTACAAGGTATCAAATGGTTGTCACCTGGTATTCCATGGCGATACTGTGCGGGGTAAGGTGGAGGTGGGTGCTCAGGGCTGCAGAAGGACGGACGGACGGACGGTGCCCGAATCTGCTTCTTGTCAACAATGAGGCATAGGTAAGTGCCCTAGTATAGGTAGGTAGGCATAGGTAGGTGCTCCAGTAGTTAGCTAGGCATAGGTAGGAGTCCCAGTATAGGTAGGTAGGCATAGACAGGAGTCCCAGTATAGGTAGGTAGGCATAGGTAGGTGTCCCAGTATAGGTAGATAGGCATAGGTAGGTGCCCCAGTAGTTAGCTTGGCATAGGTAGGAGTTCCAGTATAGGTAGGTAGGCATAGGTAAGTGCCCTAGTATAGGTAGGTTGGCATAGGTAGGTGCTCCAGTAGTTAGCTAGACATAGGTAGGAGTCCCAGTATAGGTAGGAAGGCATAGGTAGGAGTCCCAGTATAGGTAGATAGGCATAGGTAGGTGTCCCAGTATAGGTAGATAGGCATAGGTAGGTGCCCCAGTAGTTAGCTAGGCATAGGTAGGAGTCCCAGTATAGGTAGGTAGGCATAGGTAGGAATCCCAGTATAGGTAGGTAGGCATAGGTAGGTGTTCCAGTATAGGTAGATAGGCATAGGTTGGTGCCCCAGTAGTTAGCTAGGCATAGGTAGGAGTCCCAGTATAGGTAGGTAGGCATAGGTAGGTGCCCTAGTATAGGTAGGTAGGCATAGGTAGGTGCCCTAGTATAGGTAAGTAGGTGCCCCAGTAGTTAGGTAGGCATAGGTAGGCGACCCAGTATAGGTAGGTAGGCATAGGTGGGTGCCCTAGTATAGGTAGGTAGGTAGGCATCGGTAGGTGTCCCCGTATAGGTAAGTAGGTGCCCCAGTAGTTAGGTAGGCATAGGTAGGAGTCCCAGTGTAGATAGTTAGGCAGGGCCTGGCTGGCACAGTAATAGCAATTACCAAGGTCCAGCTGCAACAGATAGGGCTGCATAATGAAGTGTAAGTGGGCAACACAAAAAAAACAACACATCAGGTGAACATTAGCTCTGAAAAGAGCTGTTGAGGGGTGCTATTTTAGCAATAACAATCAGCCAGGAGCAAGCTAACAAGCCTACAAGAGCCTAACTAATCTTTCCCTATGAGAGTCTGCCAGCAGCTGTCCCTTCGCTAATTAATGCAGGCACACGAGTGAGTGTAAAGCCCGGGGCTGCCTGCCTTTTATAAGGGGGGAGTGGCTCCAGGAGAGAGTGTAGCCTAAGTGGCTACAATGTGCCTGCTGACTGTGATGTAGAGGATCAAAGTTGACCCTAATGGTGCACTATGGGGGGCGAACCGAAGTTCCGGAAAAGTTTGCGTTCCATGGCGAACGCAAACCACCGGAAGTTCGCCTGGAACCTTTTGGCGGCGAACCGTTCGGGCCATCTCTACTGAGCACTTGGTGTCTGCAGGAGGATACTTTTAAAGCTATGCAAGATATGTTTTGCCAGCGCTGAGGTTTTTTTGACCATCCAGAGCTGTGCAATTAACAGCTATCATTTACCTGACCATCAGTGTTGCCAACTCATCTCTATAATTAGTGACACATATGAATTAAACAGGTTTTGTGGCTAGGTAGATGCCGTTAAAGGGGAACTGAAGAGAGAGGTATATGGAGGCTGTCATGTTTATTTCCTTTTAGACAATACCAGTTGCCTGGCAGCCCTGCTGATCCTCTGCCTCTAATACTATTAGCCATAGCCCCTGAACAAGCATGCAGCAGATCAGGTGTTTCAGTGGTTCAGACTTATAAGTCTGATCTGACAAGACTAGCTGCATGCTTGTTTCTGGTTTTAATCAGATACTACTGCACAGAAATAGACCAGCAGGGCTGCCAGGCAACTGGTATTGATTAAAAGGAAATAAACATGACAGCCTCCATATACCTCTCTCTTCAGTTCCCCTTTAAGGCACTGATTATGTGCAAATAGCCCCCGAACCTGTATAACTTAGATGTGTCAGTAATTAAAGGGATGAGTTGTCAACACTGCTGAGCATGCTGCCTGTGCATTCAAATCTTGTTGCTGACTTTGGCTTGTTCCCTTTTGTGCCTTTGTCTGCACACCTCCCACTGGCCAATGCTGACTGGAACCCACTTGATTGTCCTGTTGCCTGCTACTTGGCTGTATTACTGGGACCAGTGTTGCCAACTCATCCCTTTAAATACGGACGCTTATGAATTATACATGTCTTGTGGCTAGTTAGATGCAGTTTAGGCACTGATTATCTGTGAGAAGCCCCAGAACCTGTATAACTTAGATGTGTCAGTATTTAAAGGGATGAGTTGGCAACCCTGACTGGGACTCACCCAGATTGCTGTCTACCCGGTCTCTGCCCGCTGCCTCAGTAGCGGTTATCCATCTGTTGCTGACCTATGGCTGAATCAAGTTTGGTCCCTTTCTCTGATCTGTATTTACCTACTTGCCTGTGGGCACAGGACTGCTGCAGGGGGCTGGTAGAAGCCCCAGGTGAGTAAAACTAATTTTTTTTTCTGGCTTAAGGTTCACTTTAACTTTGTCATAGCAGCATTTTGCCTATTTGTGTCTGTGATACCTAATCCCACTTTCAATATTACTACATTGCAAGCTTCAAGAAAGGTTGACCTCATCATACCAAACCTCCCACAAAGGCATATGATAAAAATAGCCAGGCTTTAGACTTATTACATATTAATGACATTTTCCTTTTAGATTATCCCTCACCCCATATATACTACACTAGCATTTAATGGAGTTTAGTCAGATGGATAGTTTAACGATTAAGAAGTATTACACAGAGTACTAAAGGGAACTCTTCTCTAGCATTTCCTTACATCTCTCCAGTGTTAACATCACTTCATTCTTCCCGTTGAAGTGCAAGCTGCTACTGTTGCCAGGCTGCTAAAAACTGGAGCGCCATTAACAAAGCCTCAGTGATGTGGAGTGATGGGGCAAGGCTTGACTCTCCTATAACACAAGCAAACCTGAAGACATTCTGTGGAATTCTCATTAATATATCAGGCTAGCAGGTGATATTTGTTTGTGCAGGTAACGTAGCATTGAAGTTAATTTCAGAGTGTGGCTAAGAAATATTATACTGTACTGTATCAGGAGAAATACTATTGTAAAGAAAGAAGTAAAGAAAGAAGTGCGCAGACTAGAAAGGAAGTGGCGAAAATCTCAGAATTCAAAAGATAAACACACCCTTGTCTCTCACTTGGAAAGCTACCAAAATGCGATCCCCAAGAAAAAATCCTCCTACCTATCACAGGAGATCGCAAAGGCCGCCAACAGACCAGCCCAACTATTCCGCACAGTTGATAGACTATGTAATCCATCCTGTCTAAAACCTACTATAACTCCCTCAAAGGAGCTATGCGAGAAATTTGCTTGCTACTTTGCTGACAAAGTATCTTCTATTCGGTCTCTCATTCAGTCCACAGCACCCAAGACTCATGCAACTAATGGAAATAGCTGCAAAAACAGCCTAACACCCTGGACTGACTTCAAAAGTATTAGTGAGGAAGAGATCTTAGACATCCTCTGTCGTCTCCGCCAGACAACCTGCGACCTGGACCCTGGACCAACTAAACATATGCTGAAATGTCCTGACCTGCTTGGTCCAGCATTTCACAAAATAGTAAATTGCTCTCTGCAAGCAGGGAGGTTTCCTACCTCTCTAAAAGAAGGAATCATCAAGCCCCTTCTTAAAAAACCTTCCACGGATCCAGATGCTATGAGCAGCTACAGACCTGTCTCCAACCTCCCCTTCTTAGGTAAAGTTATTGAAAAGGCTGTCTATCTGCAACTTGAAACCAGGCTGTCAGTAAACAACATCCTGGACCCTCTACAATCTGGCTTTAAGAAACACCACAGCTGTGAAACAGCCCTCATCCAAGTCTGCAACGATCTGCTCATGGCAAGGGACAGAGGGGAATGCTCCATCCTAATCCTGCTGGATCTCTCAGCTGCTTTTGATACAGTTGACCATGAAATCCTGCTTAACAGACTGCAGGAGTACTGTGGCATCAGTGGATCAGTCCTCCAGTGGTTCAGATCATTCCTGACTGACAGAACACAGAGAGTATGCCTAGGACCTATAATGTCCAAACCTGCACCTCTACAATTCGGAGTGCCACAAGGATCAATCCTATCCCCTCTGCTGTTTGCAATCTACATGTTGCCACTCGGTACACTTATCCAACGACATGGCCTGACGTACCACTGCTACGCCGATGACACACAGCTATACCTGTCCTTCAAACCTGGTGGAACAGACCCTACCCCAAAAATAAACTCTTGCTTAGCTGAGCTTCAGGCATGGATGAATGATAACTGGTTGAAACTGAATGCTGACAAAACTGAGGTCCTGTTTGTCCAAAGCCAGTGCTCGCCATCAAAACAGCTCTATCCTAAAGCAACACCAATCAGGATTGGGAATTCAGACATAAACAGCTCCAACCTTGTGCGCAGCCTTGGCGTACTAATCGATGGGGAATTGAGTTTCAGAAACCAAATTTCATCTGTAGTTAAATCCTCCTTTTTTCATCTGAAGAACATTGCAAAGATTAAACATCTGATTCCCCCAGAGGATCTTCAAACCCTAGTCCACGCCTTCATCACATCACGGCTGGACTACTGCAATGCCCTTTATGCTGGCCTCCCCAAAAAGGACCTGCGTCGCCTGCAATTAGTGCAGAATGCTGCTGCCAGATTGCTAACAAACCAGCCTCGCCACTGTCACATTACACCGATCCTTCGCTCACTGCACTGGCTACCAGTAGAATGGAGAATACTCTTCAAAATTGGACTGCTGACATTCAAATCCCTGCACAATCTGGGCCCTGGATACATGAAGGACTTGCTGAAGCTGCACCACACCTCTCACAACCTCAGATCAGCAAGTTCTATAAACTTGGTCACTCCCAGAGTGCACCTCAAAAAATCTGGAGACAGAGCCTTCTGTCATGCTGCCCCTACTCTTTGGAACTCCCTACCACACCCAGTAAAGACAGCACCATCCCTGGAGCTATTCAAATCCAGACTGAAAAGCCACCTGTTTAGCCTGGCATTTCCAGATTTATAAAATTCTTCCTCTGTACCACGATGGTCTGAGCCATGCTTATGCGCTTTGAGTCCCACGGGAGAAAAGCGCTTTACAAATGTTATTTGTTGTTGTTGTAACAAATTACATATTATTAAATGAGGTCACACTGGGAATAGAAAAAAAAAAAAGAAACAGCATTAAACAAATTGACAAATAGGCATTTTAATTAATCATTATACAAGAAAGTAGCTTGTACTCTATGACAAATACATTGTGTATTAAAACCTACCTAATAATTGCAGGATCAGAGTGTAGTTCAGCATACAGGCACATTGCCAATACAAATAGAACAAACCCTGAATTCAAGTAAATCACATTCAAAAATCCCTCTGTGCTGAATCTCTATAATAAAACTTAACGTTTATTGATGTATAAAAATTATCTGGCTGATAATATCTATAAACTTGCAAATATTGCTGGACCCGCTCTGTCAGTAATGTATATGGATAGCTATGCTGCCATCCCAGGTCCTATCGCAATATAGATAATAGTTAAATTACACAACCCCCACCAAACAACCCGACATGTTTCACTTCTAGATGAAGCTTTTTCAAGGGAAAGTGCTTAAAAAGTGCTCATAGTGATAAGGTGCAAAGATAACATTCTTAAAAACAAGTATCAAGATATAGCCTATCGGCTCATAGCATAGTAGCAGCCAAACGAAATGGCAGATTGCTTCGCCTTTTATACTTCCCTATGGGGTGGAGCTACATACCCCTCCCCTAATTCCCCATCCCCAGTCACTCCCACCACAAGGGCCAGTTCCCCATTGGTGCCCTTTCAAGTCCATCACTTGGGCCACCAATGGTATCAAAGAAGTATATGACTCCATAGGTGAAAATTATCCCCTTTAAATAGATACTAGAGTCCCCTAAATACATATGCAGGGCTAAGGATGTACACTGAAGGTATTAGCGGAAAGGAGGCGCTCCCCTATTCATACCCTCGACTTTAGAAGGGGATGTAAACAGGTTCCGTGTTCGCCGCCTGTTGATTGGTCAGCCCGCGTACTAACGCTGGGAGTCTCTCGCCCAATCAGGGGCATGTAAGGGCGGGACTTAGCCTCTCCGCTCTTCCGTGTAGAGTACACTGGAGCGCATACGTCATCGCCCCTTCTTCACTTCCGTGTTAGGCCTCTGTCACGTGGGTAGCGTGGATGTTGCCTAGTTACAATGGCAACAACACAGCCCATACTCTTCCACCGCACTAAAGAACCGCTTCTATTGTCAGCACGGCATAAAGTAACAAATGTAGCACGGGCAGAAGCCACTGTAAGTAAACATTGCCCCATTATACTGCACTATATCATACGCTGCAGGAAAGGCTGCAACGATATATAACCCCTCAGAAAATATAGGGGACCCACATCAAAGATAGGGGATCGGGAAAGGTCAGTAAAGGGGAGACGGGGGAAGGGAGGGGGGGGAGGGAAGGAAGAAGATATAGGGGTCAGGACACGAAGGTGCTGCTGAGCAGCCCCTAGGGTGAGTATCCTCATTGATGGCACCTACTGTAGAGGTTTATTACCACATATAAGTGGATATAGATTTAGATGGATGAAATATCCATAATGAGAGTAAAACATATAAATAAATAACATTGACAGTTAGGTACCACAGGATACCAGAAGTTAATGCCCTGAGATAAAAGAAGAAGTATGAAAATATGTAAGAAACGTCATAGCTCAAAACCATCCTCAAAACAGTCCATCACAGAAACGGAGAAAAGGTGAAGCCTTCATTGAGCCCATCTGGGCTCAGGGTGCCCAGTCTGTATATCCACCTGGATTCAAGTTGTCTTAGCTTTTGGTCCAGGTTACCCCCACGGGGTCCCAGATGCCAGTCCTGAATAACCCAGTATTTGAAGGAATTGATGTCACCCCCATGTTGTTCATTAAAGTGGCGGCCGACAGATGTATTTCTCTTGTGCTTAATGTCCCCTAGATGTTCTAAAATCCTTACTTTCACTGCTCTGGTAGTTTCACCAATATACATCAGGGGACATGAGCATTGTATGGCGTATATGACCCCCTCAGTATCACAATTAAAGAAATCCAATAGGTCAAATTTACGACCATTTTTGGGGGCATGAAAATCCTTGCACTTCATGACATGGGGGCAGGTTTTACATTTGCCACATTTATGCATGCCATTTAGTCTATGATCCAACCAAGTTTTCTTCTTAGATTTTTCTGCCGGGTTCCTAATTTTTTCAGGTAAGAAGGAGTGTACTAGTGAGTCACCTAGATTTTTTCCTCTCCTATAAGTGATTTGTGGATTAGAGGGAATGAATTTTTTAAGGTCTCGATCGAGTTGAAGGATAGGCCAGTGAGCACCAATTATTCTCTTGATGGCCGGTGATTGCTTAGTATATGTACTGATAATTCTGGTCATACCCGAATCAGAGTCTGGTTTCCCCTTAGGACACAAAAGTTCTGTCCTTTCGATCGTCCTAGCTTTTAGTTCCGCATCTTCCAGCACTTTTTGGGGATAGCCCCTATCTCTAAATCTTTTGTGTAAATTTTTACATTCTCTATCAAATTCCATCAAGTCCGAGCAATTTCTCCGCGCTCTGAGAAACTGACCCTTTGGTATACCCCGTTTTAGGGGGTCTGGGTGGTGACTCTCCCATGACAATAGTGAGTTTGTCGCTGTAGGCTTGCGGAAGATACTTGTGTCAAGACCATCAAAATCATTCTTTACAATATGCACATCCAAAAAATCAATGGAGGTCGAACTTATCTCGTGAGTAAAGAACATACCTATGTTGTTGTTGTTGAGTTCCGCCACAAACTCAAGGAACATGCTCCTGGGGCCGTCCCACAAGATGAACACGTCATCTATGAAACGGCCCCAGAACAAAATGTGAGAGGCATACACTGCCATGCCCTCCCCAAATACGGTCACATCCTCCCACCAGCCAAGGAAGAGGTTGGCATATGAGGGGGCACACGCCGTCCCCATAGCACAACCCCGTTCCTGTAGGAAGTATTGGTTCTGGAAGAGAAAATAGTTGTGGGTGAGAATGTACCTCAAAAGGTCCAGAATAAACAATGAATGCTCCCGTACATGGATACTCCGTGACCTCAAAAAATAGTCAACTGCCTCAATCCCTAGATGATGTTGTATGTTGTTGTAAAGGGACTCAACATCCAAAGTTGCTAGCCAGGTATTCGCTGTGACTCTGATGTCTTGTAGTTTATTAAGTAGATCCATGGTGTCCCTTAAATATGAGGGGAGGCTTTCTACAAATGGTCTAAGAAAGAAGTCTATGTATCTGCTCGCATTCTCAGTAAGGCTATTATTTCCTGCCACAATCGGTCTACCGGGGGGAGACGATATGTTCTTATGGACCTTGGGGAGTGCATAGAAAATGGGGACAGTAGGGTACTTCGTGTTAATACATTCAAAATCACCCTTATCCAGAATCTGTTTGTCCTTTGCCACTTTCAATATAGCCTCAAACTCACCCTGAAATTTAATTGTAGGGTTACAACTTAACTTACGATATTGCCTGACATCATCGAGAAGTCTCGTACACATATCAATGTATCCTGCCCTTGACATCACAACAATATTCCCCCCTTTATCAGATTTTTTGATTACGAGTTCACTGTTACATGATAAATCTTCAAGGGCCTTCCTCTCAATCCTTGTCAAGTTGTTGATCGCATCTCCATTTTTCTTCCCCCCTCTTGCCAGATCCTCAAGTTCTTTAGTGACCACATCCACAAATGTCTGTATGGAGGGGTATTGGCTAATAGATGGACAGAATTTGCTCTTTCCCTGTAAATTACTGACTGGCGTGCAATTCTGTATCTCCCCCGAGGCGTTTTCTTCAAGGAGAGCATTCAAGTTGGCTAAAGCTTCCTCATCCTTCCTAAAATTCGATCTACTCTGTGCATTTGGGGTACTCATAAATTTCTTAATAGCCAGCTTTCTGGCGAACAGGTTAATGTCCTTAACAGCCTCAAAGAGATCAAATTGCAGAGAGGGGACAAATGAGAGGCCCTTAGACAAAACCCTAATTTCTGTCTCATTAAGTACATAATCGGATAAATTAATAATTTTCATTTCATCAGATGTAACCGATTCAGTTACCATTCCTCCTCTTTTTGCTTCCAATAACGGGGTTTGTATCCCCACCTGTCCCTGTTGCGTAGGTCTCTCGGGGTCCCCACTGGTCTTGATTGTTGACCTCTTGGTTTTCCCCTTCCCTTGGGTTTCTTGGGGGCTTTGTTTGTCTCCCCTGATTCTGACTCAGAGTTTTGTTCACTCTCAGATTCTGTATTTGTGTCTGTTTCTGTATCTGTCTGTCCAGAGGCCGGTTGTGGTCTAGGTCTCTTAGGAATACGTCCCCAATCATACACTTTATTAGACTTAAAATCTTTGTAATCCCTGGTGTATTTTTTATGTTTTTTACTCTTGATGGACTCTTTGTGGTTATGAACCTTATTGTGTAATTTTTCCTCAAGGTCCTTATATAATGGGTGTGATTTAAAGGTTAAAACCTTCTTATGTTCATCCGCCAATTTTTTATTTATTTTTTCTAATTCTTTTAGCTCAAAATCTCTCAAATATGCCATCAGCTCAAGGCTTTGTTTCGTTTTTAATTTATTCCATCCATCCATGAAATCATTATTCTCCGTATGTTTATGAGGGGTAACTAGATTCCTCAAGCCTCGTACCGTGATTTTCTCTTTCAAATATGTATTAAAGCTCGTTATTTCCCACCAGCTCCTGTTATGTTCTTTATATATACTAAATATGCTTTTAAACACTTCATTAATTTCGGAATCTGGTGTGGTATTGACAGAAGGAACACTCTGCTCAGACTCCTCTACGGAAAAGACCTGTTTGGCTTCAGCAATCAATTTATCTATATCAGGGATAGTATCTAAAAAGCCTGCCATACTATAAAATAGAACAAGATTCAGAAAGAAGAAAGGGATAAGGTGTCAGGACACCTAAACTTATTATAAATAGAACAAACCCTGAATTCAAGTAAATCACATTCAAAAATCCCTCTGTGCTGAATCTCTATAATAAAACTTAACGTTTATTGATGTATAAAAATTATCTGGCTGATAATATCTATAAACTTGCAAATATTGCTGGACCCGCTCTGTCAGTAATGTATATGGATAGCTATGCTGCCATCCCAGGTCCTATCGCAATATAGATAATAGTTAAATTACACAACCCCCACCAAACAACCCGACATGTTTCACTTCTAGATGAAGCTTTTTCAAGGGAAAGTGCTTAAAAAGTGCTCATAGTGATAAGGTGCAAAGATAACATTCTTAAAAACAAGTATCAAGATATAGCCTATCGGCTCATAGCATAGTAGCAGCCAAACGAAATGGCAGATTGCTTCGCCTTTTATACTTCCCTATGGGGTGGAGCTACATACCCCTCCCCTAATTCCCCATCCCCAGTCACTCCCACCACAAGGGCCAGTTCCCCATTGGTGCCCTTTCAAGTCCATCACTTGGGCCACCAATGGTATCAAAGAAGTATATGACTCCATAGGTGAAAATTATCCCCTTTAAATAGATACTAGAGTCCCCTAAATACATATGCAGGGCTAAGGATGTACACTGAAGGTATTAGCGGAAAGGAGGCGCTCCCCTATTCATACCCTCGACTTTAGAAGGGGATGTAAACAGGTTCCGTGTTCGCCGCCTGTTGATTGGTCAGCCCGCGTACTAACGCTGGGAGTCTCTCGCCCAATCAGGGGCATGTAAGGGCGGGACTTAGCCTCTCCGCTCTTCCGTGTAGAGTACACTGGAGCGCATACGTCATCGCCCCTTCTTCACTTCCGTGTTAGGCCTCTGTCACGTGGGTAGCGTGGATGTTGCCTAGTTACAATGGCAACAACACAGCCCATACTCTTCCACCGCACTAAAGAACCGCTTCTATTGTCAGCACGGCATAAAGTAACAAATGTAGCACGGGCAGAAGCCACTGTAAGTAAACATTGCCCCATTATACTGCACTATATCATACGCTGCAGGAAAGGCTGCAACGATATATAACCCCTCAGAAAATATAGGGGACCCACATCAAAGATAGGGGATCGGGAAAGGTCAGTAAAGGGGAGACGGGGGAAGGGAGGGGGGGGGAGGGAAGGAAGAAGATATAGGGTTCAGGACACGAAGGTGCTGCTGAGCAGCCCCTAGGGTGAGTATCCTCATTGATGGCACCTACTGTAGAGGTTTATTACCACATATAAGTGGATATAGATTTAGATGGATGAAATATCCATAATGAGAGTAAAACATATAAATAAATAACATTGACAGTTAGGTACCACAGGATACCAGAAGTTAATGCCCTGAGATAAAAGAAGAAGTATGAAAATATGTAAGAAACGTCATAGCTCAAAACCATCCTCAAAACAGTCCATCACAGAAACGGAGAAAAGGTGAAGCCTTCATTGAGCCCATCTGGGCTCAGGGTGCCCAGTCTGTATATCCACCTGGATTCAAGTTGTCTTAGCTTTTGGTCCAGGTTACCCCCACGGGGTCCCAGATGCCAGTCCTGAATAACCCAGTATTTGAAGGAATTGATGTCACCCCCATGTTGTTCATTAAAGTGGCGGCCGACAGATGTATTTCTCTTGTGCTTAATGTCCCCTAGATGTTCTAAAATCCTTACTTTCACTGCTCTGGTAGTTTCACCAATATACATCAGGGGACATGAGCATTGTATGGCGTATATGACCCCCTCAGTATCACAATTAAAGAAATCCAATAGGTCAAATTTACGACCATTTTTGGGGGCATGAAAATCCTTGCACTTCATGACATGGGGGCAGGTTTTACATTTGCCACATTTATGCATGCCATTTAGTCTATGATCCAACCAAGTTTTCTTCTTAGATTTTTCTGCCGGGTTCCTAATTTTTTCAGGTAAGAAGGAGTGTACTAGTGAGTCACCTAGATTTTTTCCTCTCCTATAAGTGATTTGTGGATTAGAGGGAATGAATTTTTTAAGGTCTCGATCGAGTTGAAGGATAGGCCAGTGAGCACCAATTATTCTCTTGATGGCCGGTGATTGCTTAGTATATGTACTGATAATTCTGGTCATACCCGAATCAGAGTCTGGTTTCCCCTTAGGACACAAAAGTTCTGTCCTTTCGATCGTCCTAGCTTTTAGTTCCGCATCTTCCAGCACTTTTTGGGGATAGCCCCTATCTCTAAATCTTTTGTGTAAATTTTTACATTCTCTATCAAATTCCATCAAGTCCGAGCAATTTCTCCGCGCTCTGAGAAACTGACCCTTTGGTATACCCCGTTTTAGGGGGTCTGGGTGGTGACTCTCCCATGACAATAGTGAGTTTGTCGCTGTAGGCTTGCGGAAGATACTTGTGTCAAGACCATCAAAATCATTCTTTACAATATGCACATCCAAAAAATCAATGGAGGTCGAACTTATCTCGTGAGTAAAGAACATACCTATGTTGTTGTTGTTGAGTTCCGCCACAAACTCAAGGAACATGCTCCTGGGGCCGTCCCACAAGATGAACACGTCATCTATGAAACGGCCCCAGAACAAAATATCTTCTTCCTTCCCTCCCCCCCCTCCCTTCCCCCGTCTCCCCTTTACTGACCTTTCCCGATCCCCTATCTTTGATGTGGGTCCCCTATATTTTCTGAGGGGTTATATATCGTTGCAGCCTTTCCTGCAGCGTATGATATAGTGCAGTATAATGGGGCAATGTTTACTTACAGTGGCTTCTGCCCGTGCTACATTTGTTACTTTATGCCGTGCTGACAATAGAAGCGGTTCTTTAGTGCGGTGGAAGAGTATGGGCTGTGTTGTTGCCATTGTAACTAGGCAACATCCACGCTACCCACGTGACAGAGGCCTTACACGGAAGTGAAGAAGGGGCGATGACGTATGCGCTCCAGTGTACTCTACACGGAAGAGCGGAGAGGCTAAGTCCCGCCCTTACATGCCCCTGATTGGGCGAGAGACTCCCAGCGTTAGTACGCGGGCTGACCAATCAACAGGCGGCGAACACGGAACCTGTTTACATCCCCTTCTAAAGTCGAGGGTATGAATAGGGGAGCGCCTCCTTTCCGCTAATACCTTCAGTGTACATCCTTAGCCCTGCATATGTATTTAGGGGACTCTAGTATCTATTTAAAGGGGATAATTTTCACCTATGGAGTCATATACTTCTTTGATACCATTGGTGGCCCAAGTGATGGACTTGAAAGGGCACCAATGGGGAACTGGCCCTTGTGGTGGGAGTGACTGGGGATGGGGAATTAGGGGAGGGGTATGTAGCTCCACCCCATAGGGAAGTATAAAAGGCGAAGCAATCTGCCATTTCGTTTGGCTGCTACTATGCTATGAGCCGATAGGCTATATCTTGATACTTGTTTTTAAGAATGTTATCTTTGCACCTTATCACTATGAGCACTTTTTAAGCACTTTCCCTTGAAAAAGCTTCATCTAGAAGTGAAACATGTCGGGTTGTTTGGTGGGGGTTGTGTAATTTAACTATTATCTATATTGCGATAGGACCTGGGATGGCAGCATAGCTATCCATATACATTACTGACAGAGCGGGTCCAGCAATATTTGCAAGTTTATAGATATTATCAGCCAGATAATTTTTATACATCAATAAACGTTAAGTTTTATTATAGAGATTCAGCACAGAGGGATTTTTGAATGTGATTTACTTGAATTCAGGGTTTGTTCTATTTATAATAAGTTTAGGTGTCCTGACACCTTATCCCTTTCTTCTTTCTGAATCTTGTTCTATTTTATAGTATGGCAGGCTTTTTAGATACTATCCCTGATATAGATAAATTGATTGCTGAAGCCAAACAGGTCTTTTCCGTAGAGGAGTCTGAGCAGAGTGTTCCTTCTGTCAATACCACACCAGATTCCGAAATTAATGAAGTGTTTAAAAGCATATTTAGTATATATAAAGAACATAACAGGAGCTGGTGGGAAATAACGAGCTTTAATACATATTTGAAAGAGAAAATCACGGTACGAGGCTTGAGGAATCTAGTTACCCCTCATAAACATACGGAGAATAATGATTTCATGGATGGATGGAATAAATTAAAAACGAAACAAAGCCTTGAGCTGATGGCATATTTGAGAGATTTTGAGCTAAAAGAATTAGAAAAAATAAATAAAAAATTGGCGGATGAACATAAGAAGGTTTTAACCTTTAAATCACACCCATTATATAAGGACCTTGAGGAAAAATTACAGAATAAGGTTCATAACCACAAAGAGTCCATCAAGAGTAAAAAACATAAAAAATACACCAGGGATTACAAAGATTTTAAGTCTAATAAAGTGTATGATTGGGGACGTATTCCTAAGAGACCTAGACCACAACCGGCCTCTGGACAGACAGATACAGAAACAGACACAAATACAGAATCTGAGAGTGAACAAAACTCTGAGTCAGAATCAGGGGAGACAAACAAAGCCCCCAAGAAACCCAAGGGAAGGGGAAAACCAAGAGGTCAACAATCAAGACCAGTGGGGACCCCGAGAGACCTACGCAACAGGGACAGGTGGGGATACAAACCCCGTTATTGGAAGCAAAAAGAGGAGGAATGGTAACTGAATCGGTTACATCTGATGAAATGAAAATTATTAATTTATCCGATTATGTACTTAATGAGACAGAAATTAGGGTTTTGTCTAAGGGCCTCTCATTTGTCCCCTCTCTGCAATTTGATCTCTTTGAGGCTGTTAAGGACATTAACCTGTTCGCCAGAAAGCTGGCTATTAAGAAATTTATGAGTACCCCAAATGCACAGAGTAGATCGAATTTTAGGAAGGATGAGGAAGCTTTAGCCAACTTGAATGCTCTCCTTGAAGAAAACGCCTCGGGGGAGATACAGAATTGCACGCCAGTCAGTAATTTACAGGGAAAGAGCAAATTCTGTCCATCTATTAGCCAATACCCCTCCATACAGACATTTGTGGATGTGGTCACTAAAGAACTTGAGGATCTGGCAAGAGGGGGGAAGAAAAATGGAGATGCGATCAACAACTTGACAAGGATTGAGAGGAAGGCCCTTGAAGATTTATCATGTAACAGTGAACTCGTAATCAAAAAATCTGATAAAGGGGGGAATATTGTTGTGATGTCAAGGGCAGGATACATTGATATGTGTACGAGACTTCTCGATGATGTCAGGCAATATCGTAAGTTAAGTTGTAACCCTACAATTAAATTTCAGGGTGAGTTTGAGGCTATATTGAAAGTGGCAAAGGACAAACAGATTCTGGATAAGGGTGATTTTGAATGTATTAACACGAAGTACCCTACTGTCCCCATTTTCTATGCACTCCCCAAGGTCCATAAGAACATATCGTCTCCCCCCGGTAGACCGATTGTGGCAGGAAATAATAGCCTTACTGAGAATGCGAGCAGATACATAGACTTCTTTCTTAGACCATTTGTAGAAAGCCTCCCCTCATATTTAAGGGACACCATGGATCTACTTAATAAACTACAAGACATCAGAGTCACAGCGAATACCTGGCTAGCAACTTTGGATGTTGAGTCCCTTTACAACAACATACAACATCATCTAGGGATTGAGGCAGTTGACTATTTTTTGAGGTCACGGAGTATCCATGTAAGGGAGCATTCATTGTTTATTCTGGACCTTTTGAGGTACATTCTCACCCACAACTATTTTCTCTTCCAGAACCAATACTTCCTACAGGAACGGGGTTGTGCTATGGGGACGGCGTGTGCCCCCTCATATGCCAACCTCTTCCTTGGCTGGTGGGAGGATGTGACCGTATTTGGGGAGGGCATGGCAGTGTATGCCTCTCACATTTTGTTCTGGGGCCGTTTCATAGATGACGTGTTCATCTTGTGGGACGGCCCCAGGAGCATGTTCCTTGAGTTTGTGGCGGAACTCAACAACAACAACATAGGTATGTTCTTTACTCACGAGATAAGTTCGACCTCCATTGATTTTTTGGATGTGCATATTGTAAAGAATGATTTTGATGGTCTTGACACAAGTATCTTCCGCAAGCCTACAGCGACAAACTCACTATTGTCATGGGAGAGTCACCACCCAGACCCCCTAAAACGGGGTATACCAAAGGGTCAGTTTCTCAGAGCGCGGAGAAATTGCTCGGACTTGATGGAATTTGATAGAGAATGTAAAAATTTACACAAAAGATTTAGAGATAGGGGCTATCCCCAAAAAGTGCTGGAAGATGCGGAACTAAAAGCTAGGACGATCGAAAGGACAGAACTTTTGTGTCCTAAGGGGAAACCAGACTCTGATTCGGGTATGACCAGAATTATCAGTACATATACTAAGCAATCACCGGCCATCAAGAGAATAATTGGTGCTCACTGGCCTATCCTTCAACTCGATCGAGACCTTAAAAAATTCATTCCCTCTAATCCACAAATCACTTATAGGAGAGGAAAAAATCTAGGTGACTCACTAGTACACTCCTTCTTACCTGAAAAAATTAGGAACCCGGCAGAAAAATCTAAGAAGAAAACTTGGTTGGATCATAGACTAAATGGCATGCATAAATGTGGCAAATGTAAAACCTGCCCCCATGTCATGAAGTGCAAGGATTTTCATGCCCCCAAAAATGGTCGTAAATTTGACCTATTGGATTTCTTTAATTGTGATACTGAGGGGGTCATATACGCCATACAATGCTCATGTCCCCTGATGTATATTGGTGAAACTACCAGAGCAGTGAAAGTAAGGATTTTAGAACATCTAGGGGACATTAAGCACAAGAGAAATACATCTGTCGGCCGCCACTTTAATGAACAACATGGGGGTGACATCAATTCCTTCAAATACTGGGTTATTCAGGACTGGCATCTGGGACCCCGTGGGGGTAACCTGGACCAAAAGCTAAGACAACTTGAATCCAGGTGGATATACAGACTGGGCACCCTGAGCCCAGATGGGCTCAATGAAGGCTTCACCTTTTCTCCGTTTCTGTGATGGACTGTTTTGAGGATGGTTTTGAGCTATGACGTTTCTTACATATTTTCATACTTCTTCTTTTATCTCAGGGCATTAACTTCTGGTATCCTGTGGTACCTAACTGTCAATGTTATTTATTTATATGTTTTACTCTCATTATGGATATTTCATCCATCTAAATCTATATCCACTTATATGTGGTAATAAACCTCTACAGTAGGTGCCATCAATGAGGATACTCACCCTAGGGGCTGCTCAGCAGCACCTTCGTGTCCTGACCCCTATATCTTCTTCCTTCCCTCCCCCCCCTCCCTTCCCCCGTCTCCCCTTTACTGACCTTTCCCGATCCCCTATCTTTGATGTGGGTCCCCTATATTTTCGGAGGGGTTATATATCGTTGCAGCCTTTCCTGCAGCGTATGATATAGTGCAGTATAATGGGGCAATGTTTACTTACAGTGGCTTCTGCCCGTGCTACATTTGTTACTTTATGCCGTGCTGACAATAGAAGCGGTTCTTTAGTGCGGTGGAAGAGTATGGGCTGTGTTGTTGCCATTGTAACTAGGCAACATCCACGCTACCCACGTGACAGAGGCCTAACACGGAAGTGAAGAAGGGGCGATGACGTATGCGCTCCAGTGTACTCTACACGGAAGAGCGGAGAGGCTAAGTCCCGCCCTTACATGCCCCTGATTGGGCGAGAGACTCCCAGCGTTAGTACGCGGGCTGACCAATCAACAGGCGGCGAACACGGAACCTGTTTACATCCCCTTCTAAAGTCGAGGGTATGAATAGGGGAGCGCCTCCTTTCCGCTAATACCTTCAGTGTACATCCTTAGCCCTGCATATGTATTTAGGGGACTCTAGTATCTATTTAAAGGGGATAATTTTCACCTATGGAGTCATATACTTCTTTGATACCATTGGTGGCCCAAGTGATGGACTTGAAAGGGCACCAATGGGGAACTGGCCCTTGTGGTGGGAGTGACTGGGGATGGGGAATTAGGGGAGGGGTATGTAGCTCCACCCCATAGGGAAGTATAAAAGGCGAAGCAATCTGCCATTTCGTTTGGCTGCTACTATGCTATGAGCCGATAGGCTATATCTTGATACTTGTTTTTAAGAATGTTATCTTTGCACCTTATCACTATGAGCACTTTTTAAGCACTTTCCCTTGAAAAAGCTTCATCTAGAAGTGAAACATGTCGGGTTGTTTGGTGGGGGTTGTGTAATTTAACTATTATCTATATTGCGATAGGACCTGGGATGGCAGCATAGCTATCCATATACATTACTGACAGAGCGGGTCCAGCAATATTTGCAAGTTTATAGATATTATCAGCCAGATAATTTTTATACATCAATAAACGTTAAGTTTTATTATAGAGATTCAGCACAGAGGGATTTTTGTACATTGCCAATACAGGCAGATGGATTAGCAGTGTGAAATACAGCAAAGGTAAATAAACCAGGAGCACAGAGGTACAAACATGACAAGTGCAATCAGGTGGTCACGGTGTGTGGGGATTGCATCTGCTCGGGCCATATGTAGAAAAAATTGCTCTGCTATGTTAATTTTACAGAGCAGTACTACTGTGTTAATGGCTCTTACCTGATCCCTGTGGGATAGAATATCTGGCTGAATCCTGTCGAGAACTTTCTGGGCTAGATGTAAAATTTCAAGTAGAAGACGTTTGCTATATTTGTCTAGGATGGTCACTGGAAGGATATTAATTAATCATAGTTTTGGGTCACTCACAGGAACAGTGTTCCCATGACATTATGTAGAAACATTGACTCTTGCTTCCATTAGCCTTGAATGATTAAGCATGCCCAGCCGTGATGGAAAAAGCTACACACAGCTTCATTTAGGGCTTGTTCACACCTAGGGTGTTTTGCGGTTTTGTTTTGTTTTTGAGCACCAGCGATTTTTCAAAACGCCCTGAAATCACTAGTGCAATGAATCCTTATGGGGCACTTCATATCAGCGCGTTTCGTCCGCTTTCCGCTCAGCTCTGCATGCACCATTTTTGGGGCGATTTTGCTACAATGGTAGGTATAGGAAAAGCGCAAAACGCTCACAAATCGCTTTATCCGGCAATTGCGTTCACGCTTTAAAGAATAAATATGTTGTATTTATTCTTTTCCGGGTCAAAGAGTTCACTTCCTGACTTGTGTCAAAAAAGCAGAATCGCTCTGCAAAGCTCTTTAGAGAAGGCTTTTTAAAAAACCGCAGTACCCACCCGAAAAAAAAATCAATGGCGTCAGCGATTTTGATTTTAGATGTGAACAAAGCCTTAAAGAGACTCTGTAACAACATTTTCAGCCTTATTTCTTCTATCCTATAATTTCCTATACCTGTTCTGATGTGGTCTGGCTTACTGCAGCCTTTTGTAGTTGCACTGTCTTTGTAATATATCTTGGGCTTAATTCACCAACCGGCGCTAAGTGTTAGCGCTGGTGTGAAAAGCCCTTTTTGGAATGCTAGTACTTGGCGCGCAGCCCCGGGCACTGCGCGTGCAGCGCGGGTGCACCAACATTAGTGTGCGGTGCAACGATAACGTTGCACCCACTGGCCCTTAAAAGTCGCACCTGGTGCGACGAAAATGGCGCATCGAATGTCCTCGAAGTGGCGCATCATAGCGCTGCTTAACGGGCACCCAATGCGCCATTTTCGTCGCGACTTCTAAGGGCCAGCAGCACGCACTATTACCCGTGCTGCGTGCTGCGCAGGTAATAGCTTAGCGCCGGTTAGTGAATCAAGCCCCTAATCTTCTTTTCTTTGTCAAGCTTTGTCGACCCAGAGAGGAATGCACTGCCTCTGCTATGATAGGGAAAAGTTATACATGCCCCCTCCACACCCCCTGCAGGCTTTGTGTGTGTGCTTTGTTTATCCCTCACAGGCAGGTCTCTGCTCTCAATTTCAGCTTGTCGGGGGGGGGGGGGTGGGAGCTGGCCCTGCTGAGAAACTGTGAGACTCCCTGACTGGAGTGCAGAAAATTCACTATGTAATGAAAAAACTTGTAGTATACTGTAACATGATATGTATATACATATGCATCACTTCCTGGTTAGCCACCATGTTTTTTGTTTGTAAGCACTGCCTAAAACTGGCGATTAAAAGACAGGATCACGGTGGGGAGCGGCGGAAACTGCAAAGAGGGATCCAGGAGATCACAGTGACTCGATTGGTATATTTTTTATTGTACAAATCGGACAGTACAGATTCTCTTTAAGGCAGATATATGCAAAACCTTGATGGATCTGCAATGTTTTTCCGTTAAAAATACCCTGCAGTATTAGGGCTTTTTCACAACAAAAAGTGCTTTGTGATTTTAGAGCAATTTTTGGCAAGCAATTTTGAAGCGATTTTCATAGCGCTTTTGTTTCTCTATAGTTTCCACAGAATCACAATAGTTGCAAAAATGGTACATGCAGTGTTTTTTTTTTTTTTTTAAACAAATCACTCCAGTGTATGGTTCTGACCTATTTCTGTATAACTGGAGATGGCAGACAAATGGCTCAGCAATCAAACTGTATTGGGAGCACAGAGAGGTACACACTACATGTGTTGGGTGTTGCCATTCCTCAGGTGTACCACCCCTCACCTAGGTGACACCTTTATACCCACCCACATGAAGTAATACAATTATATCACATGATTAAACAGAAATGAAATCACAAAATGCTAAATTATGGAAAAAAATTAAAAAATATGCCAGCCGACTGCACCGCAGTTCCAGCCTTGGTGCCAACCACCCTCGGCCGACCACTCAGTTCCTGATCATCTGCTGTGGACTAGGCCATAAGCTAGGGGCTAAATTTTGCACGCATGGCCCCGACCAGGACTGTTTCCACCCATGGGACCTCTCTGTCTCTCTCCCCTCTCTGTTTTCTATCTCCTTTCTCTTCTCTCTCTTCACCGGCACTTTCCAGGACCTATGGGGGGGGGGGGGCTTCTGTAAATTGCTGCAGAGCAGGTGAGCGCCGCATGGATGTGTGGCAGCTCCACTCAACATATCACTCAGACGGTCCCCTCAGGTCCTTCTCCACTGTATCTTATGTAACGTGTATGGATATGATGATGATGTAACGTTTTGTGTATATGAGGATGATGTCAACTAATCTGAGGGCCAGATTTATCTAAGCATTACCAACAGTTTTTTCTTCTTAAACAGTTCTATCCAGCAGGGGAACTGTTCTGCATGATAATAAGAAACTTCTTAAATCCTAATTAATAGTGGCATTTAGCATGAATTTCTAGAACTGTACTACAGTTAAGAAAATTGCAAATCCATATTCCTAAAGTGCTGTAGATTAAAGGTGGCCACTGGCCATACACTCGTTAGATTAGCAGCAGATAGATCATCAGATTGATTTCTGATCTATCTGATGTGTTTAGGAACATTTTTTACTAGGAACAGATTTCCAATAGATTGCAATTTGAAATTGATTGAAAATCGATCGATCGATCGATCAGCGAAAAATCGTCCCCTTAAGAAGTGCTTAATAGCAGTTCCATAGATTGTGCAGCAGTGCAGGGTAGACACGATTTGTCAAGTGCTCCTACTTCCTGCTGAATTTCTCACTCAGACCATGACGGTATCAATACAGCAACATTGGTTATCTTAGCAGCAGCAATTTCCCTCACACACTGCACTGTCTGAGAAACCTTCCTAGCTCCTCCTATTGTCCTAATGTCCCCGTGTATCTCTACTGTATGTTGTTACTGTACCATCGCCACCATATTAGCCACATCCTTATTTCAAGGGTGAGATTAAAAAACTACTGCAGCCAAAATGATCAGCAAAATTGCCAGGTGACTGTCATTCTTTAAAAGGAAATAAATATCCAGCCTCCATATCCCTCTTACTACAGTGACCCTTTAAAAGCAGTCTGCCAAATAACATGGCCATATCCTGTTCTTGGTTAAGAGCTCTGCCTCTGACACAGGAGACCAGGGTTGGAATCTCACCTCCTCCTGTTCAGTAAGCCAACACCTATTCAGTAGGAGACCTTGGACAAGACTCCCTAAAACTGCTACTGCCTATAGAGCACGTCCTAGTGGCTGCAGCTCTGGTGCTTTGAGTCCGCCAGGAGAAAAGCACAATATAAATGTTCTGTGTCTGTTCTTCCTATTTCTCAAGTCGTGATAAAGATGCAACAACTGAGCCACATGTTGCAGATGGAGAAACTAGGAAATTCTATGCTTTTCAAGTTTTTTAATTTTGGAAAGCATTAAGGGTGGTTATAAACATAGCTGCTTGGTCGTGTAAAGGTATAAATGTCCTAAGGAGTAGAAGCACAGGAATCTCTTGCACTATGTACCTTATTTAGGCGACAAGATCATTTTGAAGATGTTTGTTTGGCCTACAGTATTTACAATGAGTTCCAGGCCCGCAGTTTGGACTTAGTGAGAGAAAAGGGTCAATGTTGAGACTCACAAGTCTCCCACCATTCTGGAAACTTTAATTCCAAGCAGTGGCATAGCAAATAGGGGATGCAGAGGCTGTGACTACACCAGTGATGCTTGGACCAGAGGGGCCCACTAGGGACCCTCCCATAACAATAGCAGTATTAGTTCTTCAATGGTGCTATGCTAGTAATGATCACTTCAATATATGCGTTGAATAGTGGTAATCACTAACAAACTGCTCCCCTCATCTGTGGAGGTCTTGGGCAGGTTTTGTTGTACCAGATGAATTGTTTTGTATGAAATGCTTTGGAGGCCCAATGTAAAACTTGCACTGGGGCCCAAAGCTCCTTAGCTATGCCACTGATTCCAAGGAAGGTAATGTCATCGACTCACAGAGTGGCAGCTTTCAAATGAGTGGGTGGGAGGATGTGAGTATATTAGACTTGGACTAATTAATAAGTAAAGCCAGAGTATTCTTGGAACAATTTTAACATAATGCCTGGAGTTTAACTTACCTGACTCCAAAAGTGTGCACATTTCAAAGTTCATTGTGTAAGCTGAACACACAGGGGTGCAAGGCTGCTGCTTGGCATGGCCACAATGTCGTATAGAACATAGACAAATAACATTTACATTGCGCTTTTCTCCTAGCAGACTCAAAGCACCAGAGCAGAAGCCACTAGGATGTGCTTAGTAGACAGTAGCAGTGTTAGAGAGTCTAGTAGTCCAATGTCTCCTTACTGAATAGGTGCTGGCTTACTGAACAGGAAGAGCTGAGATTTGAACTCAGGTCTCCTGTATCAGAGGCAGAGCCCTTAACCATTACACTATACAGCCCCTACATAACATGCAGACCTTACCATTTTCTTTAACATGAACTACCTATAGGGCTACAGGTCTCAAAGTTTATTCAAAGGTGTTGCCCTTAATTCTGGTAATTGGTTATTAGGAGTTTTGAAACAGCATACGTCTCAGGTGTTTCCCTTCGGCCCACACTTTACTACATTTCACAATACTGTAATAATATACAAAGTTTAGCTGATTATTATAAAAATCAGATAAAGTTTTTTAATTTATGTCACGTAAGCAAACAGAACACATTGTGCTTTGTACTCCTATTTTAGTCTAAAATTGCTGATCTCATTGAACAAATGTCATAAGAAAAATTAAATTATACATGACAGTTCTGAACAGACTTGGCTACAGCAATTTGTATGTATTGTACAGTGTGATTCAAACACCTTTCTGTTATTCAACGGCATAAGTCAGAATAAAAGAACATATTTTAATATAAATTTCTCTTTTATTTATGTGTATTAATGGCTCATTTTTAGGCACAGTGCTAAGATATGCATTTAACACTGTTTTATTACTTTTTGCTGCCTTTTTTTCATTTATAAACAACAACAAAAAGGAAACATGCGTAAAGCACTTTTCTCCCGAAGGGAGCCAAAGCGCATAAGCTTGTCTCAGATCAATACATAGTGATGTGTACTGGGAAACAGGGACACCATCAGAATTTTCTGGGTCCCAAACTGGGCAAACCTACTGGTCCCCCATCATTCCAAATCACAATCTGCAGAAAAAAAAGCTATTTAAAGGCCTGAACACACAAATGCTGCTGTTCACTCTTCTTATCAACTCTAATAGTGCTCATACACGGTATAATAAATACGTTCAATTTTCCAATTTTTTCAATCTAAAGGATTGAATCAAATGAAAGTTGAAAATGTTTTTTTTTTCCGATCAAGAAATTCGAACGATTATCCTGTTTTTTCAAGAAAAATCTGATCGGACATTTAGGAAAATTTTTGATGATTGTGTGTTGTAATTGTATCATGTATGGTAAATTGTATGAAAAGTTCTTTCAGATTTAAATTGTTAGAAATGTTTCAAAGTTTTTTATCTTTATTTGTATTGTTAAAAATAACATGATTGAAGATTTAAAGTGGATCCGAGATAAACTTTTACTCATTGCATAATTGTGTTCCTTTCATATAGTTTATAGGGCATTCCTCAAGCCAAATACTTTTTTAAGGGGTTTTGTTTTAATACTCTAATTCCCTATAAACTAAACACGCCTTGCCCACAGCTTTTCAGAGTCCCTTGGCATTTTCAGACAGTAACAAGGGCTTATGGGAACTCAGTTTGGGCAGGAGGAGAGGGAGGTGTTACTAGCCAGAGATTTCAGAGGCAGAGGGGAGGAGGGAGGAGGGGAAGTTAGGTTTTCACAGGCTGAGGGCTGGAGATGCAGATCAGCTTGCCTGTGTGTAATGTTTACAAACAGAACATGGCCACTGTCATTGTATCACAGGAAGAAATAATCATATTCTGTTGAAGCTGTTTGCAGCTCGATTTGCTTTGTAAATTATCTAAACTTCAGATAAGATATATAGACAAGTTACTTGTTATTGTAACAAACGTATCTGGTGTGGTCTCTGGAGGCTGTTCTGATAGCGTGGAGCAGCTGGAGGAAGCTTCCTCTTCATCTTTTGTCGGTCGCATCACCGGCTCCCCTGTAGACCTGAATCAGCATGTTCGCATCCCGGCTCCCCTGTAGATGTGGGTCAGCGTAGTCTCTCTAGAAGGACGTGCACAGCTCAGAGCTGCCTTTATAGGTTAAGTGTAACACTCTGTAGGAATAGGAGACCAATACGCTGAGGACAGCAACCCTTGCGGCTCACTGACTGGATACCCTGGAAGTGAGACAGGGAATTCCAGTAAGCAAGGGGCAGGAGCGCTTGTGAAACCAGTGGCGTGACTTCTTTGGAAACACAGCACTCCCGCAGGCTGAGTCTGGTACTGCAATGACTCAGACACCAGGTAAGTTCAGAAGCAGGCACCAGATCGAAGATGAGGTTGGGTCCTAGACAGGCAGAAGTCGGCAACGGTGCAGGTACTCGTACAGGCCGGGGTCTGGCAGAAAGTCGGGTTCTCAGGCAAGCAAGGGTCGGCAGCAAATCGGGTAATCGTCCTAAGCCAAGGTCAGCAGGTAATCGGGTAGTCAGACGAGCCAGGGTCAACATCCAGGGGGTCAGAAAACGGGCAGAGCAGGAACTCACGCACGGGAGTGCAACACACACAAAGCTGCAATACTACAGCACCGAGGTGTGCACTCTCCAGACTTAAATAGGCCGTTTGGCGCGAATAGCGCAATGCGTCACGCGCATGCGCACACGCGCGCACACCACCCGCGCATGCGCACGCACGGACGCACGCAACCATCCGCGCATGCGCACACGCACGCAATACGCGCGCATGCGCACACGCCGCGACAACAATCAGCCATGCATAAACAGCCATCCTGTCACAGTCACTAACCTGGTTCTGGCGGCAGGTACACACGGGGTCCAGCGCGTGCGTGTGTGTGGGTGTGTTGACATGCTCTCCTTCCGGGGGGGTGTGTTGACGCACATCGCGTCCGCTGGCGCATGCGTGTGGAGGTCCGCGTTGGACGCGGATTCTTTGTGCGCGTGCGTTGGTGTGACGCGTAGCACGTCGCGTCTGCTGGCGCATGCGTATGGGGGTCCGCGTTGGATGCGGATTCTTTGTGCGCGTGCGCTGGCGTGACGCGTAAGCACGTACGCGCATGCGTACACCATTTTGGCGCCTAGAGGCCTATATAAACCAGGAAGCAGCACTCACAACTTGCTGTAGTATTGCAGCTTGTGTTGTTACGTGACCTGATCCTTCTCTGCCCTGATTCCTGAATCCTGTTGATGACCCTGGCTTGTATGACTACCCGATCTGTTGCCGACCTCTGCCTTGTCCGACTTCCTCTCTCTGGTGTTGACCCCGGCTCGTCTGAGAATCCGAGTTGCTGCCAATCTTTGCTTTGTCCGAGTTCCTGATCTGTTGCCGACCTCAGCTACGTTCACCGACCAAGAGCTGTTCCGGAGATTATTCATTCATGCTTTAAGACTCCCTGGTGCTGGTCCAGTCTGCCTATCGTTCCTTCATCAGAGATATACTTCATCAGCCACTGAAGTACACGGATCATTATCTGCATCTCCGGCTCTCCTGCCCTTTGCTGCCTGGCGCCTCCTGTTCCAACCTCAGGGGCAATCGGCAGTGATCTGCAAGGGAAGCTGTCCTCCACGTTTTGGTATCCGAAGATTCAGGTACGTGAGTTCAACTAACCTGACAGAATACTACAGCCACAAAATGGATACCACGGAGGCAGTTTCCGTCCTGTCAACCCTGTGCACTCAAGTTACAGCCCTCACAGACTCCATCAAGCAATTACAAACCGGATACACTCATCTAGAAGGGCGTCTGGATTATCTTGCTTCCACCGCTTCAGCTCCTCCAGTAAATCTTCCTCCTGCACCAGTAGTTCCAGCCCCATCTACTGCACCTTCGTTATTACTTCCTGCACCTGAGCCACGTGTTCCGTTACCTGAACGTTTTGCTGGGGATCGTGCCAAGTACAGAGCCTTTAGGAATGCTTGCCAGTTGTTCTTCTCCTTACAACCCAGGACATTTGCCTCTGAAGAGACTCGAGTAGGGTTTATTATCTCACTATTATTAGAGGAACCTCAGGCTTGGGCTCATAATCTCATGGAACGAAAAGATCCTGCTCTGATCTCAGTAGTCGAGTTTTTCAAAGCTATGTCTACCTTGTATGATGATCCCCAGAAAGAAGTCACAGCAGAGAGTACGTTAAGGCATCTTCGCCAGGGCCGTAGGCCGGTTGAAGAATACACGGCAGAATTCCGCCGTTGGGCTATTGATACTACATGGAACGACTCCGCCCTCCGCTATCAGTATCGTATGGGACTTTCCGAGAGTTTAAAAGATGAGATAGCTCGGGTTGGATTACCAGAGACATTGGAAGGCCTGATTCAGTTATCAATTCAGATAGACCGGAGGTTCCGTGAACGCCAACTTGAAAGGGCGGGATTTTCCCGTCCACCCTGGTTCTCTGCTGCCAGCACCAATCCAGCTAGTTCTCCCACCCAGACCCATCAAGGTGCGTCTACTGATTCCAGTGAGCCAATGCAGTTAGGAATGATGCGTCCATCCCTCTCCCCGGATGAAAGAAACCGTCGCAGAAAGGAAAATCTCTGCATGTACTGTGGAAATCCTGGGCACTATGTAAGAACATGCCCCGTAAAATCGTCAGGTAAGAAAACAACCTCATCAAGTGAACTCCCTGTTCCGGTCCCTGGCAGTGATAATAACTTTACTCTTCCTATTACCTTACAGTTCCCAGGAGGGATCGTTAAGACATCCGCCATCTTAGACTCTGGCGCCTGCAGTTGCTTCCTTGACTCCACCTTTGCCGCCTCTCATCGGATTCCCCTTCAGCACCGCTCCTCTCCGTTACATATTCATCTTGCAGATGGTTCATCAATTAGCTCTGGACCCGTCACATCCGAAACCATTCCAATCCTCTCTACCCTACCAACACAGCATTCAGAATTATTAAGATTTGATGTTGTCTCCTCCCCAATATATCCTGTTATTCTGGGACTACCTTGGTTTAAAGCACACAACCCTGTAATCAACTGGTCCACCAAACAAGTTACCTTTTCTTCGGACTATTGTCATAGACACTGCATCCAATCTAATAGCCCAAATCCAGTCAACACTTTGTTAAATGTTTCGGACATCTCAGCTCTGGTTCCGATTAGTTATCACGGATATCTGGATGTATTCGATAAACAGAAAGCTGAACAGCTACCTCCTCATCGCCCATACGATTGTCCAATTGACTTACTTCCCGGATCTCCAATTCCGTATGGTCGTACCTTTTCTCTTTCTGAACCTGAGGAAAAAGCATTAAAGGATTATATTACTGAAAATTTAGCCAAAGGATTCATCCAGCCTTCTTCATCTCCAGCAGGTGCTGGGATTTTTTTTGTTGAAAAAAAAGACAAGACTCTCAGACCATGTATAGATTACAGAGACTTGAATAAAATCACAGTCAAGAATCGGTACCCGTTACCTTTGATGTCAGATCTTTTTCAGAAATTGCGGGGAGCGAAAGTTTTTTCAAAACTCGATCTACGAGGAGCATATAATCTCATACGGATTCGGGCAGGAGATGAGTGGAAGACAGCCTTCAGGTCGAAATTTGGACACTTTGAATATCTGGTTATGCCGTTCGGCCTTTGTAACGCTCCTGCCACCTTTCAGCATTTTATGAATGACGTCCTCAAAGACTTTATTGATTATTTCGTCATTGTTTATTTAGATGATATTCTGATCTTTTCTGATAATTTGGAGAATCATCGAAATCAAATAATACAGGTTTTGGAACGATTACGTCTGCACAAGTTGTACGTCAAGGCAGAAAAATGTGAGTTTGAGAAGCATAGTATTCAGTTTCTAGGCCTTGTCATTTCTTCTCAGGGTATTGCAATGGATCCACAGAAGGTTCAGGCAGTTCTAGACTGGCCTCCTCCAGGTGATAAGAAAGGTGTGCAAAGATTTGTAGGGTTTGCAAACTTCTACAGGAAATTCATTAAAGGATTCTCGGCCATTATCCTTCCTATCACACAGCTTACCCGTCAACAAATAAAGTTTGTATGGTCCGTAGAGGCACAACAAGCATTCGAAAAATTAAAAGTGGCTTTTACAACGGCACCCATCCTTAAACATCCAGATCCGTTACTACCATATATCCTGGAAGTTGATGCATCTGAATCAGCAGTGGGAGCACTCCTCTCACAAAGGCAGGGAGCAAAATCATTACTACATCCTGTTGCATTCTTTTCCAAGAAATTAAGTGAGTCTGAAAGAAATTATGACGTTGGGGACCGAGAACTACTGGCCATCAAGGAGGCCTTAGAAGAATGGAGGTATTTGTTGGAGGGAGCAAGTCAACCAATATTGATATATACGGATCATAAGAACCTTGAGTATTTAAAGACTGCTAAAAGATTGAATCCTCGACAGGCAAGATGGGCACTTTTTTTTTCCAGGTTTAATTTCCATATCACTTTCCGTCCTGGCCCAAAGAATGTGAAGGCCGATGCCTTATCTCGTATGTTCTCGGAAGAATCTCAACCTCAGAAACCTGATACAATCCTCAAAGAAAACAACTTTTTTTAATACAAGCAGATTTGATCGGGAGACTTAAAGCTGAATCAGCATGTCCGCCAGAAGAGGCGGGAAGATTTCTATTTAAAGATGGACTATATTTTTTCCAGAACAAAATATTTGTTCCCAAGAAATGTCGTGTAGAAGTACTTCAGACCTTGCATGATCATCCGTTAGCAGGACATTTTGGGGTAAGGAAGACTCTGGAGTTAATCAAAAGATCATTCTGGTGGCCTGGAATGATTCCTGACTGCAAGAACTATGTAGATACTTGTGTTACCTGTAACCGAAGCAAGACCTCACAAAATAAGCCTTGGGGATTGTTGAATCCATTACCTATTCCGGAGAGACCCTGGAGTTCTATATCTATGGACTCTATTGTTGAATTACCACCGTCTGAAGGGTTCACAACTATCTTCGTGGTGGTTGATCGATTATCCAAGATGGCCCATTTCATTCCTATGAAGGGCACTCCATCTGCTTTGTCCACAGCTAATATGTTTATCAGAGACATTGTTAAGCTACATGGAGTTCCTGGTGATATTATCTCAGACAGGGGAGTACAGTTCACTTCAAGATTTTGGAAAGAATTATGCAAAACCTTAAAGATTAAACTTCAGTATTCATCAGCTTATCATCCACAAACTAATGGACAAACGGAACGCACTAACCAATCTCTGGAACAATATCTCCGTTGCTTTTCATCATTTACACAGGACAATTGGGCTTCTCTCCTTCCGCTTGCAGAATTTGCTTATAACAATTCAGTTCACTCTTCCACCAACCAAGCACCGTTCTTCTCCAATTATGGGTTTCATCCAACATTTCTACCAGACATGATTATTGAATCCACAGTACCCGCAGTTGAAGATAAGAGGAAATTTTGGGAGGAAAATAATAAACTGTTGCAAGACACTATGGCCATGGCCCAGGAAAGGTTTAAAGGATACCACAGCCCACAGGCTGTGGTAAAATAAATGCAGCATGTGTAGGGAAAAAGAAAGGACATACTCACCGCTCCCCTCGCTCCCAGCCGTCGGGTCCCGCTCGTCTGCTACAGCTCCCGGTACCGGCCGACTCATCTGACCCCTGACCCGGACATACTGCTATGCGCATGTGCAGTATGTCCAATCATCTTCCCTTCTGCCGTCGCATCATGACGGCAGAAGATCGGACACTCCCACGCCTCCTCCCTGCCCAGCGTGTGCGCTCCACTAATAAAGCTAGCGTGACATGCTAGCTGGAGTCACGCTGGGAGCGGCGATTTAGAGAGAGAGTGGAGGGGGAGTGAGTTGGGATGGACGGGAAGCGGGCACTTTCATAATAAGTGCCCGCTTCCCGTCCATCCCAACCCACTCCCCCTCCACTCTCTCTCCAAATCGCCGCTCCCAGCGTGACTCCAGCTAGCATGTCACGCTAGCTTTATTAGTGGAGCGCACACGCTGGGCAGGGAGGAGGCGTGGGAGTGTCCGATCTTCTGCCGTCATGATGCGACGGCAGAAGGGAAGATGATTGGACATACTGCACATGCGCATAGCAGTATGTCCGGGTCAGGGGTCAGATGAGTCGGCCGGTACCGGGAGCTGTAGCAGACGAGCGGGACCCGACGGCTGGGAGCGAGGGGAGCGGTGAGTATGTCCTTTCTTTTTCCCTACACATGCTGCATTTATTTTACCACAGCCTGTGGGCTGTGGTATCCTTTAAGCATTATGCAGACATCCACAGAAGAGGAGACCTAGAATTGAAGGTGGGAGATCTAGTCTGGCTGGCAACCAAAAACCTGAAGCTACGTTGTCCATCCAAAAAGTTAGGACCAAAATTCATTGGTCCTTTCCCTGTGAAGAGAAGTATTAATCCTGTAACTTTTGAACTGTCACTACCTAAGAAATATAGAATTCACCCTGTATTCCATGTATCTTTATTGAAACCAGCACTGAATAACCAGTTTTCGGAGCGTCAGGAGGATCCGCCACCACCGATAATGGTTAATGAGCAAGAGGAGTATGAAGTAGAGACAATATTGGACTCTAGAAGAAGAGGCAACAAGATTCACTACCTTATCAAGTGGAAAGGATATGGTCCAGAGGACAATACTTGGGAACCAGCCTCTGAGGTACACGCCAAGAGATTAGTTAAGAACTTTCATCTGCGGTACCCAGGTAAACCAGCCCCAAGGGGCATCCTGAGGCTGCCCTTAAGAGGGGGGCACTGTCACAGTCACTAACCTGGTTCTGGCGGCAGGTACACACGGGGTCCAGCGCGTGCGTGTGTGTGGGTGTGTTGACATGCTCTCCTTCCGGGGGGGTGTGTTGACGCACATCGCGTCCGCTGGCGCATGCGTGTGGAGGTCCGCGTTGGACGCGGATTCTTTGTGCGCGTGCGTTGGTGTGACGCGTAGCACGTCGCGTCTGCTGGCGCATGCGTATGGGGGTCCGCGTTGGACGCGGATTCTTTGTGCGCGTGCGCTGGCGTGACGCGTAAGCACGTACGCGCATGCGTACACCATTTTGGCGCCTAGAGGCCTATATAAACCAGGAAGCAGCACTCACAACTTGCTGTAGTATTGCAGCTTGTGTTGTTACGTGACCTGATCCTTCTCTGCCCTGATTCCTGAATCCTGTTGATGACCCTGGCTTGTATGACTACCCGATCTGTTGCCGACCTCTGCCTTGTCCGACTTCCCGCTCTGGTGTTGACCCCGGCTCGTCTGAGAATCCGAGTTGCTGCCAATCTTTGCTTTGTCCGAGTTCCTGATCTGTTGCCGACCTCAGCTACGTTCACCGACCAAGAGCTGTTCCGGAGATTATTCATTCATGCTTTAAGACTCCCTGGTGCTGATCCAGTCTGCCTATCGTTCCTTCATCAGAGATATACTTCATCAGCCACTGAAGTACACGGATCATTATCTGCATCTCCGGCTCTCCTGCCCTTTGCTGCCTGGCGCCTCCTGTTCCAACCTCAGGGGCAATCGGCAGTGATCTGCAAGGGAAGCTGTCCTCCAAGTTTTGGTATCCGAAGATTCAGGTACGTGAGTTTAACTAACCTGACACATCCCTCACGCGCGCGCGTACGCAGCACTCACGCCAACGCCTTGCAGCGCCACCGCTTGCGCCGCGCCACGCAACGCTCGTGGGCAAGCACCGACAGACCGCCACACAGGGAAGCCCGCCGAGACCCGCCAGGACGGCTGCCAGCATCCGTATGTGCCAGCCGCCTCGTCTGGACAGGTAACTGACCGTGACAATGCCCCCCCCCCAAGGGGCAGCCTCCGGATGCCCACTGGAACAGGTTTATGCGGGAATTTCTTATGAAAGTCCTTGATTAGCCTAGAAGCATGTAGGTTCTTGGCAGGTTCCCATGTATTCTCTTCTGGTCCATAACCTTTCCATTTTATGAGGAACTGGACCTGACTACCCCTCATCCTGGAATCCAAGATTTCTTCCACCTCGAACTCCTCTTCCCCATTGATCATAACAGGTGGGGGAGGAGGTATTACCCGATCAGGAAACGGATCCACTGATGTTGGTTTCAACAAGGAAATATGGAATACTGGGTGAATCTTTAAACTTGGAGGTAAGTCAAGTTCATATGCCACCTGGCCAATTCTTCTTTTCACAACAAAAGGTCCAATGAATTTGGGTCCCAATTTCTTGGATGGGCAGGACAATTTCAAATTCAAAGTGGATAATAATACACCATCTCCAGGCTTAAACTCCAAGTCACCCCTTCTATGGCTATCCGCCTTTCTCTTAAAAGTACGTTGTGCTTGGGACATCATTTGCTGCAAAAGTTTGTTATTTTCCGAAAAGAATTTTACCACGTCAACCGCGGCTGGTACAGAGGTTTCGGGAATAAGGTCTGGCAAAAATGATGGATGATAACCGTAGTTGGCGAAAAAAGGTGATTGCTGGGTGACGGAATGGATAGAATTATTGTATGCGAATTCGGCTAATGGAAGTAACTGAACCCAGTTATCTTGAGCCGCGGAAGAAAAACACCTAAGATATTGTTCGAGAGTTTGATTGGTGCGTTCCGTTTGACCATTAGACTGAGGGTGGTATGCAGATGAAAAATGAAGTTGCACGTTCAATGATTTGCAAAGGGCTTTCCAAAAACGTGAGGTAAACTGTGAACCCCGATCTGAGGTAATATCGGCTGGAACTCAGTGGATACGAACAATCTCCTTGATGAATGTGTTAGCAGTTACTTGGGCTGAGGGAATACTGAGCATTGGAGCATTGTGCCATCTTTGATAGTCGGTCGACTATAATAAAGATTGTATTACACCCATCTGACATAGGTAGTTCAATGATGAAGTCCATAGAAATGGAGTACCATGGCCTGGGAGGAACAGGAAGAGGATTTAACAATCCTAACGGCTTCAGCCTGGAATCTTTACAGCGATTGCAGACTAAACATGTAGAGACGTAAACTTTACAGTCTTCTTTGAGATTTGGCCACCAGAAGTGGCGTTGGACTAGCTCCTGGGTCTTAGCACAACCAAAGTGGCCGGCCAACTTGTGATCATGGCAAAGCTTGAGTACCAAAGAGCGAATTCCACTAGGTACGAATATCTTGTCTCTGTTTAGCCAAAGTCCATCCTTCTGGATTAATGGGACCTTAACCTCTTCGGCGAGCACAGCGGAACCATGCCGGATCTGGTCAACCAGTTCTGATTGTATCATCAGAAAATTGTTCTTGGTTAAAATAGTATCAGATGTAGTTGGAAATTCTTCGTCGGGAAACATACGTGAAAGTGCGTCTGGTTTTATATTCTTTGAGCCGGGTCTATAGGTAATATGAAAGATGAATCGAGAAAAAAAAAGTGCCCATCTGGCCTGTCTGGGATTCAGACGCTTGGCTGTCTTAAGATATTCCAAATTACGATGATCAGTGTATATCAATATTGGGTGAATTGCTCCTTCTAGTAAGTACCTCCACTCCTCCAGGGCATCCTTGATTGCCAGTAGTTCTCTATCTCCCACGCTGTAGTTCCTTTCGGCATCTGACAACTTCCTTGAGAAGAAGGCTACCGGGTGAAGTGCTGCTTTCAGACCCTGCCGTTGAGAAAGTACTGCGCCTACTGCAGTTTCTGAAGCGTCTACTTCCAGGGTGAAGGCTAAGGCTGGATCCGGGTGCTTAAGAACAGGAGCAGTAGTGAAAAGCTACTTGAGTTTGTCAAAGGCTGCTTGTGCATGCGACGTCCAGAGGAAACGAGTCTGCTGACGTGTGAGTTGGGTGATTGGTAGGATGATTTGTGAGAAATTTCTGATAAATTTGCGATAAAAATTTGCAAAGCCTATGAATCTCTGTATGGCCTTCTTATTACTTGGAGCTGGCCATTCTAGGATTGCCTGAATTTTTTGAGGATCCATAATGAACCCTTCCCGTGAAATAATACGTCCCAGAAATTGGATTGATTGTTGTTCAAATTCGCATTTCTCTGCCTTCACGTACAGATGATGGAATCTAAGCCTTGCGAGTACCTGTGAGACTTGGCAGCGATGCTCTTCTAGAGATGAGGAGTACACCAGAATATCATCCAAGTAAACAATTATGAATAGGTCAATTAAATCTTTAAGAACGTCATTGATGAAGTACTGGAAGGTGGCTGGGGCGTTGCATAGTCCAAAAGGCATTACAAGATATTCATATTGTCCATAACGGGATCTGAATGCGGTCTTCCACTCATCCCCTTCCCTTATTCGTATCAAGTTATACGCCCCTCTCAGGTCCAATTTTGTAAATATTTTGGCGTCTCGTAGTTTTTGAAATAGTTCTGGAATCAATGGTAACGGGTATCAGTTTTTGACGGTTATTTTGTTGAGTTCCCGGTAATCAATACAGGGGCGAAGTGACTTGTCTTTCTTTTCAACAAAGAAAACACCCGCCCCAGCCGGAGAGACAGAAGGGCGGATAAATCCTTTTCTCAGTTCTTCCTCGATATATTGTTTAAGGACCTTTTGCTCGGGTTCGGATAAGGGAAACATTCGGCCGAATGGAATGGCTGCGCCTGGCAAGAGGTCTATGGGGCAATCATACGTGCGATGTGGCGGAAGTTGGTCTGCTCCCTTCTTATCGAACACATCCAGGAATTCATGGTACTGGGAAGGAACAAGTTCGACCAAAGATGAAGTGCATAACAGGGATCCAGAATCCCTTACCCCTTTCAAGGAACAGAAGTTGTTACAGTATGGAGAGGAAAATGAAACTTGTCCGGTAATCCAGTTTATCGCAGGATTGTGGGCCCGAAGCCAAGGTAACCCCAAGATGATTGGATATAAAGGGGATGCCACTAAGTCGAATTTGAGATATTCTTGATGATTTCCAGATATATGAGTAATGATTGGAGTTGATTCCATTGTTACAGGACCGGAACTGATCGATGTTTCATCGGCCAAGTGAATGTGAAGAGGTTCTTTCCGGGTTTGAATGGAAAACTGGTGAGATGTGGCAAATGAAATGTCCATAAAACAGCTGCAAGCGCCGGAATCAATAATGGCAGTGGATTCAAGGACTCTTCCTGGGAGCTGGAAAGAAATAGGGATAATGAGATGGTTTGAACTAACAGGAGGATTAATTGAAGATAAGGGATTGGTAGCAAGATTCTTACCCATTGGTCTGACTGGACATGAGCGGATGAAATGACCAGTGGCTCCGCAGTAGAAACAGAGATTGCCCTGTCTTCTTCTTGTCTTTTCCTCCATGGATAATGCAGGACGAATCACACCTAATTGCATGGGTTCGGGTAAATCCAAAGAGGAGGCGGATGCCGGGGCAGGAGAAGAAATTGAAGGAACCCAAGTTGAGCGGTTGGTACCAGCTGATCTCTCTAATTGGCGTTCCCTGAAGCGTCGATCAATCTGGATGGAGGTCAGGATGAGCTCGTCCAGTGTACCAGGTGTGCCAACTCTTGCCAATTTGTCCTTCAGGTATTCGGATAGACCGAGACGATACTGGTGACGAAGGGCCGACTCGTTCCAGGCTATGTCCGTTGCCCAGCGGCGAAACTCGGATGTGTATTCCTCCACGGGTCGTCGTCCTTGACGGAGATTACGTAAAGACGCCTCGGCTGTGGTATTTCGCTGGGGATCATCATAGAGAACTGCCATACTCTCAAAAAAGGTGTTCAGGATGGCTAGACACTGATTCTTCTGCTCCATTAGTTGGTGGGCCCAAGACTGAGGTTCTCCTTGTAGTAATGAGATTACAAACCCGACTTTGGTTTCTTCAAAAGCAAAAGTTCTTGGTTGGAGAGAGAAATATAATTGACAAGCGTTTTTGAAGGCCCTGAATTTTGCTCGGTCACCTGAGAAACGGTCTGGAACCGGCACCCGCGGTTCAGGTAAAGGGTTTCCTGATGCAGGGTCCACAGGAGCGGGGGCAGGAGCAGCAGCAGGAGGAGGCACAGCAGGAGCAAGGGCTGGAGCAGCGGTAGCAGCAAATCCGGCGGGTGGAGTAACATTAGACAAAGTATTGATCCGATCTTCTAACTGGTTGTGGGCTGCTTGAAGTTCCTTGATAGCCTCTGTCAAGTTGCTCATTTGTTTACATAAGGTGCTCAGCACACTTGCTGCCTCAGCGGTCTCCATTCTGTGGCTGTAGTATTTTGTAACACTCTGTAGGAATAGGAGACCAATACGCTGAGGACAGCAACCCTTGCGGCTCACTGACTGGATACCCTGGAAGTGAGACAGGGAATTCCAGTAAGCAAGGGGCAGGAGCGCTTGTGAAACCAGTGGCGTGACTTCTTTGGAAACACAGCACTCCCGCAGGCTGAGTCTGGTACTGCAATGACTCAGACACCAGGTAAGTTCAGAAGCAGGCACCAGATCGAAGATGAGGTTGGGTCCTAGATAGGCAGAAGTCGGCAACGGTGCAGGTACTCGTACAGGCCGGGGTCTGGCAGCAAGTCGGGTTCTCAGGCAAGCAAGGGTTGGCAGCAAATCGGGTAATCGTCCAAAGCCAAGGTCAGCAGGTAATCGGGTAGTCAGGCGAGCCAGGGTCAACATCCAGGGGGTCAGAAAACGGGCAGAGCAGGAACTCACGCACGGGAGTGCAACACACACAAAGCTGCAATACTACAGCACCGAGGTGTGCACTCTCCAGACTTAAATAGGCCGTTTGGCGCGAATAGCGCAATGCGTCACGCGCATGCGCACACGCGCGCACACCACCCGCGCATGCGCACGGACGCACGCAACCACCCGCGCACACGCACGCGCACGCAATACGCGCGCATGCGCACACGCCGCGACAACAATCAGCCATGCATAAACAGCTATCCCTCACGCGCGCGCGTACGCAGCACTCACGCCAACGCCTTGCAGCGCCACCGCTTGCGCCGCGCCACGCAACGCTCGTGGGCAAGCACCGACAGACCGCCACACAGGGAAGCCCGCCGAGACCCGCCAGGACGGCTGCCAGCATCCGTATGTGCCAGCCGCCTCGTCTGGACAGGTAACTGACCGTGACATTAAGGAGGCGTGTCTGAGGTGTGTCAGCTGATTCCTGCGGTCAGCTGCAGGGATGTTGCTGATTGGTCTGATTTTAATGGGGGCTTGGTCTGTGCTCTATATATCTGTCCTTAGTTAGTATTGTATATTGTATTACTGTGATTGTTCTCTGTGTATGACCCGGCAAGCCCTCCACTTTGATTAAAGTCTCATCCCTCTGTACTCCTGTCATCTGATACTCAATATTGACCTCGGCTAGCCTAACGACCCTGTCTCTGCCTAATCCTTAACTGTACCTCAGCCATCTCACCTATGTGTCGCACCTGTCTTAGCCTACTGTACTTTAGCCATCTGATTACCAGTGTATGATCCTAGCCTGTTCTTCACCTTGTTCTGCCTCTGTCCCTGTGTACCGCATATCTCTGACTTCACGTGTATGACCTCAGTTGACAATTTGACCTCAATTATCGTATATTTAATGTACCCTTCATAGCCTGCATCAGCCAGCGTTACAGTTATAGTTAGTTTTTCATCTCGGATCCACTTTAAAGTGAACCTAAAGTCACCCCCAAAAATTGAGATAAACTCACCTGGGGCTTCCCTCAGCCCCCTGCAGATGATCGGTGCCCTCGCAGCTCCGCTCCAATGTCCCAGGACCCGCCGGCGAGCACTTCCGGTTTGGCCGTCACCGGCCGACAGGCATGGGAACGCGAGTGATTGTTCGCGTTCCCAGCCTGTATATCGCCCCCTATGCTGCTACTGCGGCCAGGAGGCCGCAATATATATATATATATATATATATACACACACACAGAGTCCCCAGTTAGCTTTGATGCACTTCACGTGCTCTGTGATGTGCATGGACATGTGAAACTTTCATATTAACACGCATTTCTATCCTCTGCATTGCCACTACAGGATGCATTTTTACAGATGACTTACTGATCTCTTATATATATATATAAGAGAAATATTGTCTGTAACCTAAATTGATGTTCAGCGCTGCGTAATATGTTGGCGCTTTATAAATTCAATAAATAATAATAATAATAATAATCTCTTGTGTTTCTGGGCTGTTTGTAACTTAAAATGAGTTCAATGAAACAAAAAAGAAAAAAGAGCAAAGGCACCACTCCTTAAAAGCTCTTTAACCTTTTGGGGACCGACATTGGTTGAATCTACGTCCAGCAGGTGGTGCTGCCGCCCTGACTGGACGTTGATTCAACGTCCGTGCTAAAGAACCGTATATGGCTGCTGATCACGTGATCACTATGATTGCCGGTGGATCATAGTGATCCCTTACAGAGCTGCGGAGGTAGGGGGGGAGGAAGAGGATCCACTCACCTTCTTGCCATTCCCCCGACGATCGGCGCTCCCCTCCGCTCTGGCTGGCATCCCTGCTGTATCGGCGCTAAGTGCCGAGTCCCGGCTTGATGACGTCATCAAGCCGTGACCTGGGACTTAACGTCAGTACGAGCCAGGAAGCCAGCGAGAGCGGAGGTCTCCACAGCTGCTCATCGCTGGAGCCTGGGAGGTGAGTAAAGGCTACCATCAATAGGGGGGGACACCTGGCCACCCAGGGGGGACCATACCAAAGTTCCCACAGTAGGGATCCGGCTGCCTGACCCCCCCCCCCCCCCAATGCGTGTAAAATACCTGGTCCTTAAGGGGGGGGTAGGCAGCCGGTCCAGAAGGGGTTAATGCAGTATGGGTAGTTACAGAAAAATCAGGGGGAGTAAAAAAGAGCCTGACGGCTGTTTTTACAAGCTTGTCGCTTCCTCAGAGTCAGTAAAACTACTGCCTCTGAAGAAGCGACAAGTTTGTGAAACAGGAGTTACAAGGGGAGGGAAGGTGACTGAAATGAATAATGATGAGCAGATGCATTCACAACAGGGGGGTTAGGTGGTCTGTGTGAGAGACAGCAATGACTGTGTGCTTTGCTGGTGCTACTACTGAATGACATTCAGAATCTATATTATACCAGCAAGCAACCCCCCTCAGAACTTGCAACTCACTTTGCTTTATGGAAGGGCCCTGCTGGCCGGGCCTCAGAATCCCTCGGGCCCCTTACACTTCTTTCCCATGATGCCCTATTGGCTACCGTGTGTGCTCCTTTGAGGGATAGTTAGTGTCATGACTGTAGACTCTGTAAAGTGTTGAGGAAGAAATCTGTGCTACATAAATACAGTATATAATATTAAAATATTGTTAACTACTAATTATATAAAACTGTTTTATAAATTGCACCACATGTCTTGAAACAGGAAAGGAAAAATACAGATCGTCTTTGAATGGAAAGCGTGTATGCAGCTCATGCGTTTATGTTCAGGTAGTGTTTAAAATTAACTTGCCAGCCAGAAAAGAAGAAAGTTTTTTTAAAGCAATTATAGAGATGAAAATAATTTTGAAGCACTATGATATTTAACAATGCTCATGTCCTACCACATAAAAGCCAATTTAATTCTATCTATATAAAGCAATTCAACTACACCCTAATTACATTGAAGAGAATACTTTTTTATTGTAAAAAGTACTTTATTTGACAGTGTGATTTATCTATACATATTTAAGGGAGAATTTTTCTGTACCCTGTGAAGACTGGTGAGGATGACTGTACTTTGCTCAGGCTTGCTGGATGCCACAGCAGACATGGGAATGGCTCTTAGAATATCCCTTATGCCCATTTCAAGTTTACTTCATTTATTAAATTTTTTAATAACTGCTTCAGGTAACTTGAATTTTTTGTTAATATTCTGGTTTGCAATTTAAATGTGTGTGTGTGCGTGTGTGTGTGTGTGTGTGTGTGTGTGGGGGGGGGGGGGGGGCATATGGTTCTCAACCTCCTCTCTGATCATATGCAGGAAATTGTGAAGCGAAAGAGAAGGCTTATTGTGCACCGATATTTTACTATAGCTAAACCTAACCCTATTCTCACACAGAGCCCTTCCTCTGCCGGTGCCTAACCCTACTGAACCCCCTATCGATGCCCAAGCTTAACCACATTCCCTGCTGATGCCTGAGGCAAACCAACCCCCTTGCAGATGCCTAACCATAAACTTTTCTTGATACCTCCCTCTCCCCCCCCCCAATGCTTGAATTAATTTTCTTAACACCCATAAGAAATTGAAAGGTTATACACAGAAATTATGTTATTTCTCAAAACAAGTCTATAAAGCATAAATAAAATATTATTATTAGGCCAGAAACTCCTATTGGGGCAGTATGTTGAGGCCTCAATCCCTGGAAGATTTGATCACAGTAATCAAATCTGCCAGGGAATATCATGTAGTGTATGGGCATCTAAAGACTAGAGAACGGTGTAGAACATACAGTGGCTTGCAAAAGTATTCGCCCCCCTTGAAGTTTTCCACATTTTGTCACATTACTGCTACAAACATGAATCAATTTTATTGGAATTCCACGTGAAAGACCAACACAAAGTGGTGTACACGTGAGAAGTGGAACGAAAATCATACATTATTCCAAACATTTTTTACAAATCAATAACTGCAAAGTGGGGTGTGCATAATTATTCAGCCCCCGAGTCAATACTTTGTAGAACCACCTTTTGCTGCAATTACAGCTGCCAGGCTTTTAGGGTATGTCTCTACCAGCTTTGCACATCTAGAGACTGAAATCCTTGCCCATTCTTCTTAGCAAAACAGCTCCAGCTCAGACAGATTAGATGGACAGCGTTTGTGAACAACAGTTTTCAGATCTTGCCACAGATTCTCGATTGGATTCAGATCTGGACTTTGACTGGGCAATTCTAACACATGGATATGTTTTATTTTAAACCATTCCATCGTTGCCCTGGCTTTATTTTTAGGGGCGTTGTCCTGCTGGAAGGTCTCAAATATTTTGCAGACTCCAAGAGGTTTTCTTCCAAGATTGCCCTATATTTGGCTCCATCCATCTTCCCATCAACTTTGACCAGCTTCCCTGTCCCTGCTGAAGTGAAGCAACCCCAGAGCATGATGCTGCCACCACCATATTTGACAGTGGGGATGGTGTGTTCAGAGTGATGTGCAGTGTTAGTTTTCCGGCACACATAGCGTTTTGCATTTTGGCCAAGAAATTCCATTTTGGTCTCATCTGACCAGAGCACCTTCTTCCACATGTTTGCTGTGTCCCCCACATGGCTTGTGGCAAACTGCAAACGGGACTTCGTATGATTTTCTGTTAACAATGGCTTTCTTCTTGCCACTCTTCCATAAAGGCCAACTTTGTGCAGTGCACGACTAATAGTTGTCCGATGGACAGATTCCCCCACCTGAGCTGTAGATCTCCGCAGCTCGTCCAGAGTCACCATATGGGCCTCTTGACTGCATTTCTGATCAGCGCTCTCCTTGTTCGGCCTGTGAGTTTAGGTGGATGGCCTTGTCTTGGTAGGTTTACAGTTGTGCCATACTCCTTCCATTTCTTAATGATCGCTTGAACAGTGCTCCGTGGGATGTTCAAGGCTTTGGAAATCTTTTTGTAGCCTAAGCCTGCTTTAAATTTCTCAATAACTTTATCCCTGACCTGTCTGGGGTGTTCTTTGGAATTCATGGTGTTGTTGCTCCCAATATTCTCTTAGACAACCTCTGAAGCTGTCATAGAGCAGCAGCTGTATTTGTACTGACATTAGATTACACACAGGGGCACTCTATTTAGTCATTAGCACCCATCAGGCAATGTCCATGGGCAAATGACTGCACTCAGACCAAAGGGGGCTGAATAATTACGCACACCCCACTTCGCAGTTATTTGTAAAAATGTTTGGAATCGTATGATTTTCGTTCCACTTCTCACGTGTACACCACTTTGTATTGGTCTTTCACGTGGAATTCCAATAAAATTGATTCATGTTTGTGGCAGTAATGTGATAAAATGTGGAAAACTTCAAGGGGGCCGAATACTTTTGCAAGCAACTGTATGTGATGCAGCAAACCTGGACTGAATTTCCTTTTAGCTGGCAAGTTGCTAAGAGGCTACTAAATTAGCAGTTGCAGGACAGTTGTGTGAGGCAGTGTTTCTCAACATTATTGTAGCACATACCCCTTTATGAAAGGTGGTGTTTGCTAAATACCCCCTATTCTGGATAACAAAATCTCAAGCATCCCTTGACACATGTATTAGTATGGAGTACCACATATTTGTTTATAAACACATTTCAAACATTTCCATTAACTAAAAATACTTATCCAGACTTATTTAAATATAATTTACCATTTCTTTAGTTCCGAAACTCACTGCAATAGATTGACTGTGACAGATTCAAGTATCCTCTAAACCTATCCCAAGTACCTGCCTGATTTACAGTACAGGAGCCTATAGGCATATAAGCTCCGGCGCGCTAAACCCCACCCCTTAACACAGGCCACATCCCTCACACACCCCCATAGACATTCAGATGTGCTTCCCTTCCCCCACCCCCGTGCCAGCTATAAGTGCCACAGTCTAGGTTAGATAGATATAGTTGCTCCAGTATACATTAGGCAGCTATAGGTGGCACAGTATAGGTTAGCCTGTTATAGGTGGCTCCAATGTAGGTAGCCAACTATAGGTGCCCCAGTATAGGTTAGCCAGCTATAGGTGCCACAGTATAGATTAGTCAGCTATAGGTGTCACAGTATAGGTTAGTCAGTTAAAGGAGCCACAGTATAGATTAGCCACAGTATAGGCTAAAGTTATAGGTGCCCCCTCTGCTCCCCCTCCCTCTGCAGAGCACAAGCGTAGCGGTAAGAAGAAATTTAACATTACTTATACTGTACATTCTAATGGTTTTTAACCGCAGTGATGATTATAGCGTTGTTTACTGTTTCTTGTTTACAGTTGTCCCCACTTTATTGCCTGATGAAGCGGGCGTTGCCTGTGAAACACGTTGCATTTTTGGGGTACCATATAATAAATGTTTTTGTTATTATTCAGACAGTCTTTCGTGTCTGCTTTCTGGAGGTTAGTCCACCACTTCCTCCGAGCAAATTTTAAGCTTTTTATCTAATTTTATCCTGCTGGCGCCTGTGTTTCTCATACAACTATCCCAAAATTAGTTTTAGCTGCAGCGGCTTGGCATTGAGTAAGATTGTTTAACTTGTTGTCGATGAGTACTCCTAAGTCCTTCTCCAAGTTTGATGTCCCCAACTGTATCCCATTTATTTTGTATGGTGCTAGACCATTGGTATGACCAAAATGCATGACTTTACAGCTTTCAACATTGAATTTCATCTGCCATTTATGTGCCCATATAGCCATCCTATCCAGATCCTGTTGCAATATGTCCCTATCTTCCCGAGAGTTGATGATTCTGCACAATTTTGTATCATCTGCAAAAATAGCAACATTGCTTACTACTGCGTCTACTAGGTCATTAATAAATAAATTGAAGAACACTGGGCCCAGTACAGACCCCTGTGGGACCCCACTGCTAACAGTCACCAATTTTGAGTATGATGCATTGACCACAACTCTTTGTTTTCTGTCCATTAGCCAGTTCCCTATCCATGCACACAGACTCTTCCCCAGTCATTGCATTCTCAACTTTTGCACCAGACTTTTGTGTGGAACAGTGTCAAAGGCCTCTGCAAAGTCCCAGTATATAACATCTACAGCATTCTCAATATCCATATTAGCATTCACTACCTCATAAAAGCTGAGCATGTTAGTCAAACAGGACCTGTCTTTAGTAAACCCATGTTGATGCTGAGAAATAAGATTATTTTCTACTATGAAGTCATGTATAGTATCTCTTAGTAACCCCTCAAATAGTTTGCATACAACTGATGTTAACCTTACAGGTCTATAATTTCCTGGATCTGTTTTTTTGCCCTTCTTAAATAATGGGAAAACGTGGGCTGTACGCCAATCCACTGGGACTCTGCCAGTTGAAAGAGAGTCACAAAAGATAAGATAAAGGGTTTATCTATAACTGAACTTAATTTCCCTAGGACCCGAGGATGCATGCCATCCGGGCCAGGTGCCTTGAATATTTTTAATTGATTTAGTCTTGCCTTCACTTCTTCCTGCGTTAAGTATTTAATATTACAGTTGGAAGATTGAGACTCTTCTGAATCTGTTATTTGCAACAGTGATGTTTCCCTTGTGAAGACAGAAGCAAAGAAAGCATTTAATAACTCTGCCTTACCTTGGTCATCCACCATTGAGTACTGTAAAACTTCTTTGGGTTAGATTTGATATCCCTAGCGATTTGATTTTCAGCTTCAATCTTTGCCAGCCTAATTTATTTTTTTTACAACTTTTATTGCACTCCTTATAATTGCTTAATGCAGCCTCGGTCCCCTCCTGTTTTAGGACCTTATAGGCATTCTTTTTTCCCTTCATTTTATCTCTAACCTTTCTATTCATCCATAGACGCCTTTTTTATTCCTAGACATTTTGTTTCCATATGGGATATACATACTACAATATTGATTGAGAATAAGTTTAAAAGCTTGCCATTTCCCTTCAGTGTCCTCCCCTTGTAGTACATTATCCCAGTTCACCAAAATGAGTGCCTGCCTGAGTTGATTGAACTTTGCTTTTCTAAAATTCCTAGTTTTAGTGGTCCCGCTGCCCCGCGGCCTATCAGTCATCAGATTAAACATTATCATGTTGTGATCACTATTTCCCAATTGTTCTTGAATCTGCACATTTGATACATTATCTGGTCTATTAGAAATGATCAAATCCAGTAACGCATTCCCCCTAGTTGGTTCCGTTACCATTTGAGTCAAGTAATTGTCCTGTAGTGATGCCAAAAATCTGCTGCTTTTACCAGAATGGGTAGCCTCAATACTCTAGTCAATGTCTAGAAAGTTGAAGTCACCCATAACTATGACCTCATTTTTACTTGCAGCTTTTTCAATCTGCTGTAGTAATTGCAGTTCTGCAGCTTCATGAATATGTGGTGGCCTGTAGCATACCCCAATAAGCAATTGGCAACTTTTATTTCCACCATGAATATATTTACCCAAACGGACTCCACATCTTCACAATCTTCCTCCATCTCATCGTTCAGGACAGCTGTAAAAGAATTCTTAACAAAGAGACAAACCCCTCCACCTTTTTCCCTGTTCTATCCTTCCTAAACACATTGTATCCCTCTAAATTCGCTATCCAGTTATGGCTTTCATCCATCCATGTCTCGGTTTTTCCCACAATGTCATAGCCTTTGTCAATGAGAATGAACTCTAGTTTGTCCATTTTATTTGCAAGGCTCCTAGCACTGGTTACCATGCACTTTATGTTTTTACCACCACATTTTCCAATTTTGGTTACATGAAATGGGCTACTTGAAGTTTTACCAACCTCTTTATTCTTTACACTGTCCCCACCCCCCTCTCCACCCCCCATAATGTTAGGCTCCCACTGTCTTTTTACCTTATCTTGTCTACATATTGAGACTTTACCCTCCCGCCTCCCCCCAGATCCTAGTTTAAAATCCCCCCCCAGATCCTAGTTTAAAATCTCCTCCAACCATGCTCGGTAGCACTCAACTTTTAAACTACACTGCATTAGGCTTAGGCAGCCACAAGTGTGGCGTAGTTTTAGCTATCAGCAGTCCTGAACCGGTTTAAGATCCATTAGGGCCCCTTTCCACAAAGAAATTGTGATTGCATCTCTATCTGTCTTCTACAACCGTAATTCTGCCATGATTCCGCCACAATCCGTTGAGTGTACAGCGTGATTGTGCTTTTTTGAAAAAAAATCTGAATTGCCAAGTCGTGAGAAAATCGTATAATGGCGCGATTGCTATATGATTTTCTATTCTTTGCATAAGAGCAAAAGCACAACAAAAATGCAGCAGGACGGCAATTGCGATCGGGAAAAAATTGTGTTGCAAACGCTTCGCACTAATGGAAATGTTCGACATTGATTCCAATAGTTTCACTTACCTAGCTCTTGCCATCTGCAAGCAACCGGAATGGGATCGCAAGATGCTGATAGGGGAAAAGGGCCCTTAGATTTATTGAATCACTTGTGTTTGCCACTGTTCTCCAACTTTAGTTAATCTGATTTACCTGAGTGCTCTGAAGCTTTTTTTGGAAAAATATGGATCTGGTGCTATAGAAAGACATTGCATTCTTGCCAGCACGAGAATAAAGATAACGGTAGTAGCCCAGAAAGTTTTACTTATCTGTCTTATGTAATTAAATCACCTCTTTTAACTCAGCTTACAGAGATCTCCAGTGTCAAATTAGTCTAATGTTTTGTGAGCCATCAGTCATTACTCACCTTCAGGAAGTAAATCTTCTGGTTCAGCTGATCTGCTATCAGGGACTGAAAGAAAGAAAGAATATATCATCATCCTACTCTTTACATTTTAATAGCTGGTTAATGCCATTTCATGCGTTGCCAAGTGATTTTCCATCTCAATTATTACAGAATTCTGGCATATAAAGAGAAATAATGATTGTTAGAAACTACCCAGGCCATATTATATAATCATTGGGGCCTATTTATAAAGAGTGGCTATCTGAAAACAGGTGGACAATTTTTGTTCTCCATTTTTTAATATCTGATTGCCATTTTTATAATGCCAGATTTATAAGAGACTGTTTAGATTTTGTTCCTTGGCAATCAGTGCCTTCATCAGCACTCTATACTGACAAACTGCAGCTCTATTCACTTCAATGAAGTAATTATTGCCAGCTGCAACTTTTACTTCTTACTAGAAAAAGTATCATTGCATGGCCCATTGATATGCATTGTGGCTGCATAACACTACTTCTTAAAGTGGCAATATGTGGCAAACTGGCAAACAGTGTATTTGAACCAAACTCTACTGTTCTCCACTTAAAAATTGGTGAACGCAATTAGTCCGCCCACAAGGTTTCGAAAGGCTGATCATTACTTTAACCTCTTGCCGACCGCGTCACGCCAGTAGGCGTGGCCGCGGCGGCAGCCCCAGGACCGCCTAACGCCAATTGGCGTAAAGTCCTGGGGCTCTGTTTTGCAGGAGATCGCGCGCAGGCTGCGCGCGCATCTCCTGCTTGGGGGGCGGAGCTCCGCCCCGCCTTCAGTCTCCGAGCGGCTATTGCCGCTCGGGAGACTGTTAGACGGCGTAATCGCCGTCTATTTACTCTGTGCAGCGCTGCGATCAGCAGCAGCGCTGCACTGGGGACAGCCGTGTGACACGGCTGTCCCCCTGGGGGACAAGAGAGCGATCGGCTCTCATAGGGTAAAGCCTATGAGAGCTGATCGCCATGATTGGCTGGCTGGGGGGAGGAAGCGAGGGAGGGAGGGAAGGGGTTTAAAGGAACAGTTGTTTTTTTTAAAAAAACACAAACAAAAATATTTATTAAAAAAAAAAAAAACATGGGGGGAGCGATCAGACCCCACCAACAGAGAGCTCTGTTGGTGGGGAGAAAAGGGGGGGGGGGGAATCACTCGTGTGCTGTGTTGTGCGGCCCTGCAGCTTGGCCTTAAAGCTGCAGTGGCCTTTTAAACTAAAAATTGCCTGGTCACTAGGGGGGTTTAGCCCTGCAGTCCTCAAGAGGTTAAATATAGCGCAATCATCTCTAAGCTGTGATTGAATAATAGCAAAGTAATAATTGCAGGAAACATATTTTATAAGTGCCATTATTTACAATAAAATAAATGTTCTTTTCTGGTAAACATTCTTTTCACTTTCTTTATACGTAGGCAACAAAGTGTACAGGTAGCCATACACATAACAATTTTTGCCCAATTAGACAAATTCAATCAGACAAAATGTCTATTGGATCATAAATTGAAGTTGATTTAAATATGTGTGATTGATATTATGATTGATATTAAGGGCTAAAATCAATAGAAAAATTGATATGCAATATTGGTCTTTAGTGAATTATAAAATAATCGATTGTAATATAGATCAAATGACAATTGAAAACAAAACTGACAGATAATTGAGCAGAGCATCAATGATAGGTGTGGGGTGGCTGCATTTTGGGAAAGGGGGAGTTATTTGCTGCATGTGAGGGTTTATTTTATGTATTTTGTAAACTGATGTCAATGATTTGCAGGTGAGGTGGCTTCATTTAAGGGACTGGGGTTATTTGCTGCATTAGGGGGTTTATTTTTTTTATGTATTTTGCCCACTAACACCAATGATTGGAGGGCACTGATTGCATGGGGGGAGAAGCTGTATTGATGCAACACACTGAGCAGTGGTAGTTGCACATTAAGGCCTCTTGCACACTGCAAGTGATTCCGATTCCGATTCCGCTTTTTAATCAGTTTTTACATTCCGATTTGCAGTGTGCAGGGAGAAAACTGCAAATCGGAATCTGAATCGGATGTAAAAACTGATTAAAAAGCGGAATCTGAATCGGAATCACTTGCAGTGTGCAAGAGGCCTAAGGGAGATGGGAAAGCATAATTTGCTGGATTTATGTGTGGTGTAATTTGTGCATTTTATATGTGGGGTAATTGGTGCAATTTATATGTGGGAGTAAAAGTTTGCTGCATTTATGTGGGGTAATTGCTGCACTTGCATAATGGGTAGTGACTGCTGCATCTGTAACCTGGGAAAAGCATTGCTGCATTTGTAACTTGGGATAGTGATTTCTGCGTGTGTACCTTAGGATAGTGATTGCTGCATTTGTAATTTGGAGTAGTGACTGCTGCATTTGTAATGTGAAGTAGTGATTCCTGCATTTGCAATGTAAGGTAGTGATTTATAGATAAAGAATGTAATCTTTGTTAAATCTTTTCAACCTGTTAATCTAAGTGGCACAATTTGAATTCATAGTTTTTTGTGAGGGGAACATTTTGTAAGGGATTCTTAACTCTAAAAAGGTTGAGAAAGGCTGGAATAGAGTATACTCAGTTTAACTGTGTAAAGGCTAAAGTAAAGGCTTGCTTTTGTACTTTATGGGGTAGTACAAAGCTTGCAGCTGCAGCAGTGATATATATATGAAACAAGATTTCTGGCGAAATCTTGTCTGATATCTGCTGGGGCAGAGTGTTTAGGACAGGTAAACAATATCTTCAGCATACTGACTGTTTACCTGATCTAACACAAATAGAGGTGTACCGAATGGTTCGCCGGCGAACGGTTCCAGGCGAACATTGGGGGTTCGCGTTCGCCTGCGCCAGGCGAACTTTTCTGGAAGTTCGATTCGCCCCATAATGCACTATGAGGGTCAACTTTGACCCTCTGCATCACAGTCAGCAGGCACATTGTAGCCATTCAGGCTACAGTAAGCCCTGGAGCCCCACCCCTGCTTATATAAGGCAGCCTCCGGCGGCCATTACAGTCACTCGTGTGCCTGCTAGAGAGAGGAAAGGGACAGCTGCTGCAGACTTTTTCTCTTAGGGACAGATTAGTTAGGTTCTAGGCTGCTTTGCTTGTTCCTGACTGATTAATATTGCTTTTAAAGCACCCAGCAACAGCTCTTTTCAGAGCTCAACCTGTACATTTTTTTTTTCTGACACTTTTGTTGCATGCACAGCCTTGCTAATTGATAGTGTGTGTGCCACTGCCAGCAGCCCAGCACATTCAGTGACTGACTGCCTGTGTGTGTGACAGGGAGCTGCACATTGTACTACCCAGTACTGCATATACCCCAGTACCTGTTGTGTTTACTTAACCCACCTCATCACTGCATATACCTAGCTTTGTGTTGAGTGAACCCAGCTCACTGCATCTAACTACCCAGTACCTGTTGTGTTTACTTAACCCACCTCATCACTGCATATACCTAGCGTTGTGTTGAGTGAACCCAGCTCACTGCATCTAAGTCTAACTACCTGTTGTGTTGAGTGAGAACCCACCTCACTGCATCTTAAGTACCTTTACTGTATACTGTTCAGTGAACCCAGCTCACTGCATCTAACTACCCAGTACCTGTTGTGTTTACTTAACCCACATCATCACTGCATATACCTAGCGTTGTGTTGAGTGAACCCAGCTCACTGCATCTAACTACCTGTTGTGTTGAGTGTGAACCCACCTGGCCACCTCACTGCATCTAACTACCTGTTGTGTTGAGTGAGAACCCACCTCACTGCATCTTAAGTACCTTTACTGTTGAGTAAACCCAGCTCACTGCATCTAACTACCTGTTGTGTTGAGTGTGAACCCACCTGGCCACCTCACTGCATCTAACTACCTGTTGTGTTGAGTGAGAACCCACCTCACTGCATCTTAAGTACCTTTACTGTTGAGTGAACCCAGCTCACTGCATCTAACTACCCAGTACCTGTTGTGTTTACTTAACCCACCTCATCACTGCATATACCTAGCCTTGTGTTGAGTGAACCCAGCTCACTGCATCTAATTACCTGTTGTGTTGAGTGTGAACCCACCTGGCCACCTCACTGCATCTAACTACCTGTTGTGTTGAGTGAGAACCCACCTCACTGCATCTTAAGTACCTTTACTGTTGAGTGAACCCAGCTCACTGCATCTAACTACCTGTTGTGTTGAGTGTGAACCCACCTGGCCACCTCACTGCATCTAACTACCTGTTGTGTTGAGTGAGAACCCACCTCACTGCATATAGCTAGCATACCCCCGAGATGGACAAAATGGACAAACCAGGTAGAGGAAGAGGTAGAGGCAGACCCAGAGGAAGGCCACCAGGCACCGGCAGGTCTGTGGCTGTGCGAGGTGGTGTTGCTGTGATTTCATGCGGACCTGCCCCAAAATACAGTGCTCAGAAGAAGGCACGTGCCATCACTTCCCAAAATCGTGAGGAGGTGATTGAGTATTTAACACAGAACACCTCATCTCCCGCAGCCACCAGCGCTACCACAAGCACCACATCCGCTGCAGTTGACACTTTGCAGGAGTTATTTGGTGGTGGTGGTGAAATCACTGATTCCCAGCCACTACTGCAACAACAACAAGAAGGCGCAGGTACACCACCTCATACGTCTGAGTTAGGTGGCGATAGTATGGACGTAACGTGTGTGGATGGGGATGATGGCGGACCACCTGAAGTTGGTGCACTTGAGGAGGTGTCTGAGGAAAGCGCAGCTGGCCAGGAGGATTATGATGACGATTATACGGATACCACATATGTTCCCGGTAGAGGAGATGACCAGGGGGACAGTTCAGAGGAGGAGTCAGAGAGGAGTAGGAGGAGACGACTCCATGATAGAAGCAGAGGGAGCTTGTCCTCAGAAACAGCTGGGGGCAGTGTCCGGTGCCATGTATCGCCAGCTATGGCCAGGGAGCACACATGCCCTTCAACGTCAGCTGCTGTTGATGCCACCGTAGCGCCATCACCCCAGGGGGGCTTAGCGGTTTGGAAATTTTTTCACGTGTGTGTCTCAGATCGGAGCAAAGCCATCTGTTGTCTCTGCCAGCAAAAATTGAGCCGTGGAAAGGCCAACTCTCACGTAGGGACAAGTGCCTTACGAAGGCACCTGGAGAGAAGGCACAAACAGCTATGGCAAGAACACCTGAGTAAAAGCAGCACTCCTCAAAAGACAAGCCAAACTCCTTCTCCTCTTCCTCCTTCAGGTGCATCGTCTTCATCCACTTTCTCCCTTGCACCTTCACAGCCACCCTCCTTCACACCGCCTCTTCCCTTGAGCGGTTCCTTCTCCTCTGCCCACAGCAGTACCCAGCTGTCCGTGAAGGAAGTATTTGAGCGGAAGAAACAAATGTCTGCCAGTCACCCTCTTGCCCGGCGTCTGACAGCTGGCGTGGTGGAACTATTAGCTCGCCAGCTATTACCATACAAGCTGGTGGAGTCGGAGGCTTTCCGTAAGTTTGTGGCCATTGGTACACCGCAGTGGAAGATACCAGGCCGCAATTATTTTTCTCAAAAGGCCATACCCAAACTGTACCGTGCAGTTGAGAGGCAAGTGGTGTCATCTCTGGCACACAGCGTTGGGTCAAGGGTCCACCTGACCACGGATGCCTGGTCTGCCAAGCACGGGCAGGGCCACTACATTACATACACAGCCCATTGGGTCAACCTGGTGACCGATGGCAGCAAGCAGGGAGTACGTGGCTGCGCAGAGGACCGACTTGTCACACCTCCACGGCTTGCAGGCAGGCCTCCAGCCACCTCCTCTCCACCTGCTATCACCGCTTCGCTGTCGTCATCCTCCTCCTCCTCCTCCTTGGCTGGTGCCGCCATCTCCTCCCCAGCTACACAGCCCCAGCACCCCAGGGCCTATGCATGCCAGGTGCGACGGTGTCATGCAGTGTTAGACATGTCTTGCCTGAAAGCGGAGAGTCACACTGGAGCAGCTCTCCTGGCTGCTCTTAACAAACAGGTGGAGCAATGGCTGACCCCGCACAAGCTTGAGATCGGCAACGTGGTGTGTGACAACGGCAGCAATCTCATTGCTGCGTTGAATTTGGGAAAGCTGACACACATACCCTGCATGGCACATGTGCTTAATCTGGTCGTGCAAAGATTTGTGTCCAAGTACCCAGGCTTAGAGGACGTCCTGAAGCAGGCCAGGAAGTTGTGTGGGCATTTCAGGCGCTCTTACAAGGCCATGGCACGCTTTGCAGAGATTCAGCGTAGAAACAACTTGCCGGTGAGACGCCTGATTTGCGATAGCCCGACTCACTGGAATTCCACCCTGCTGATGTTCTCTCGCCTGCTAGACCAGGAGAAAGCCGTCACCCACTACCTGTATCATTACAGTACAAGGACAAAATCTGGGAGGATGGGGATGTTGTGGCCCAACAACTGGACACTGATGCGAAATGCATGCAGGGTCATGGAGCCCTTTGAGGAGGTGACCAAACTGGTGAGTCGCGATGAGGGCACCATCAGCGACTTGATCCCCTACGCCTACTTCCTGGAGCGTGCCGTGTGTAGAGTGGTGGATACAGCTGTGGAGGAGCGTGAACAAGAAGAGTTAGGGCAGCAGGATTCATTGGAGCCATTTACACACGAACTCGATGTTTCCACAACACCGGCGGCAGCACAGAGGGGGGAGGAGGAGGAAGAAGAGGAGTCGTGTGGGGAAGGAGAGGAGTCAGACTCTGATGATGGTGATGATGAGGAAGGTGTTTCTGTGGAGGAGGAAGAGGCGGCGGAAGGAGAACAACCGCGGCAGCCATCACAGGGGGCTTCTGCTGCTCCACGTTCCCGTGGTATTGTTCGTGGCTGGGGGGAGGAAGAGGAGTTGCGTCCCGTCACTGAGGAAGAGCAAGAGGAGATGGAGAGTACCTCTGCATCCAGCTTTGTGCAGATGTCCTCTTTCATGTTGTCCAGCCTGTTGAGGGACCCCCGTATCAAAAAACTCAAGACGAATGACCTGTACTGGGTGGCCACGCTACTAGACCCTCGGTACAGGCACAAAGTGGCGGACCTCTTACCAACTCAACAAAAGGCGGAAAGGATGCAGCACTTGCAGAACAAGCTGTCGATGATGCTTTACAATGCGTTTAAGGGTGATGTGGCTGCACAACGCAATCAAGGTACCACTGGCAGTAACCCTCCTCCTCCCAAGTCCACGCAGGCAAGAACAGGACGCTCCAGCGATCTCAGGGTGATGTCGGACATGCGGACGTTCTTTAGTCCAACTCCTCGCCATAGTCCTTCCGGATCCACCCTCCACCAACGCCTGGACCGGCAGGTAGCCGACTACCTGGCCTTGAGTGTGGATGTAGACTCTGCGAAAAGCGACGATGAACCCTTGGACTACTGGTTACGCAGGCTTGACCTGTGGCCAGAGCTGTCCCAATTTGCCATACAACTTCTCTCTTGCCCTGCCGCAAGCGTCCTGTCAGAAAGGACCTTCAGTGCAGCTGGAGGCATAGTTACTGAGAAGAGAAGTCGCCTAAGTCACGACAGTGTTCAGTACCTGACCTTTATCAAAATGAATGAGGAATGGATCACGGAGGGCTACTGCACGACCGAAGACTAAGTCAGTCCACTCCCCACACACAGCATCTCTGCCTGCAGGCCGCTTGACTGCCTTCTCCGCCACTACCAACAGGGTCCAGGACTCTAGGCGTATTCCTGAATTTTTAAGGCCGCTGCTAGCAGCGGCCGCTACACTAATTTTTCTGGTGCGTGTACATGTGCCCATCCCCCTTCGTGATCATTACCTTGCCGCGGTGAAGGGGCTTGCGCATCACAATGAAGCAATGACCGCCGGCTATTTGAGTGTCTCGGGTGGGGGTGGCACACAAAAGATATTAAGGTCGTTGCTTCATTGTGGTCAGACCAAATTTGATCAGCTGGAAAGTCACTGTTCTGTCACTCAGCTACATCAGCCGGGCAAGCATATGGGCTGAAAAGCCACCATCACCTGCACTCTCGTCACGGTGCGCACCAGTCCAGCACGGCCGTCACTACACAAATGGCTGTTTGCAGTCACTGCATACCTTTCACTGCATCTGTGACTGCACATTATACCTGGCAGTCAGTGCATAACTTGCACTTGAATGGATACACTTTCAAACAATTCAAAAATACAACCATCTAAACTTTCAAACAATTTAAAAATACAACCATCTAAACTTTCAAACAATTTAAAAATACAACCATCTATCATTTTCAAAAAAATTAAAAAAAGGGCAAAAAAACTTGCCCTCCGTAAAACATTCTTGGCAAATGCTTTCGACTTGGTTTGTCTTCCGCTGGCTCAAGGGTCCATCTGACCACAGATGCCTGGTCGGCAAAGCACGGTCAGGGCAGCTACAGCATAGGTCTCAGCAGGCTCCCACTTCGGGCCGGAATCCAACCTTCATTCCCCACGGTGACAATGGCAGGCTTGCCCTCCATAACGGATTCCTGTTAAAGGATTTAAAGTTAGTTCATTTCAATTAGGGCCGCAAAAGGTCCTCCTGAGTCCTGTATTGTTATTTTTGGTCACTACCTCGGGGCGGGCGTGCATGCCTGCCTGCTTCCCTCCTTGCCTGGATGTGTGGTGGTAGACGTTGAACAGGCTCCAACTCCGGAACGCAATACAAGAGGGAGCTCGTCCTCAGAATCAGCTGGGGGCAGTGTCCGGCGCCATGTATCGCCAGCTATGGCCAGACAGCCAACATGCCCTTCAACGTCAGCTGCTGATGCCACCGTAGCACCATCAGCCCAGGGGGGCTCAGCGGTTTGGAAATTTTTTCATGTGTGTGTCTCAGATCGGAGCAAAGCCATCTGTTGTCTCTGCCAGCAAAAATTGAGCCGTGGAAAGGCCAACTGTCACGTAGGGACAAGTGCTTTACGAAGGCACCTGGAGAGAAGGCACAAACAGCTATGGCAAGAACACCTGAGGAAAAGAAGCACCCCTCAAAAGACAAGCAGCGGAGAACAACCGTGGCAGCCGTCACAGGGGGCTTCTGCTGCTCCACGTTCCCATGGTATTGTTCGTGGCTGGGGGGAGGAAGAATGGATACACTTTTAAACAATTTAAAAATACAACCATCTAAACTTTCAAACAATTTAAAAATACAACCATCTAAACTTTCAAACAATTTAAAAATACAACCATCTAAACTTTCAAACAATTTAAAAATACAACCATCTATCATTTTCAAAAAAATTAAAAAAAGGACAAAAAAACTTGCCCTCCGTAAAACATTCTTGGCAAATGCTTTCGACTTGGTTTGTCTTCCGCTGGCTCAAGGGTCCATCTGACCACAGATGCCTGGTCTGCAAAGCACGGTCAGGGCAGCTACAGCATGGGTCTCAGCAGGCTCCCACTTCAGGCCGCAATCCAACCTTCATTCCCCGCGGTGACAATGGCAGACTTGCCCTCCATAACGGATTCCCGTTAAAGGATTTAAAGTTAATTCATTTCAAATACACAGCAGGGCCTCGAAAGTCCGCCTCCTGTATTGTTATTTTTGGTCACTACCTCGGGGCGGGCGTGCATGCCTACCTGCTGCCCTCCTTGGATGTGTAGTGGTAGCCGTTTTTCAGGATCCACACCGGATTCCATGCCTCATTCCCCGGCCATTACCCGGGGTCACAAATGACAGACTTGCCCGCCTCCATATGATTCTCGTGAAAGGAATGTGGTGTCATCTTTGCCCGCCATAACTGGTTCTCGTTAAAGGATTTAAAGTACATTCATTTCAAATACACAGCAGGGCCTCGAAAGTCCGCCTCCTGTATTGTTATTTTTGGTCACTACCTCGGGGCGGGCGTGCATGCCTACCTGCTGCCCTCCTTGGATGTGTAGTGGTAGCCGTTTCTCAGGCTCCACACCGGATTCCATCCCTCATTCCCCGGCCATTACCTGGGGTCACAAATGACAGACTTGCCCGCCTCCATATGATTCTCGTGAAAGGAATGTGGTGTCATCTTTGCCCGCCATAACTGGTTCTCGTTAAAGGATTTAAAGTACATTCATTTCAAATACACAGCAGGGCCTCGAAAGTCCGCCTCCTGTATTGTTATTTTTGGTCACTACCTCGGGGCGGGCGTGCATGCCTACCTGCTGCCCTCCTTGGATGTGTAGTGGTAGCCGTTTCTCAGGCTCCACACCGGATTCCATCCCTCATTCCCCGGCCATTACCCGGGGTCACAAATGACAGACTTGCCCGCCTCCATATGATTCTCGTGAAAGGAATGTGGTGTCATCTTTGCCCGCCATAACTGGTTCTCGTTAAAGGATTTAAAGTACATTCATTTCAAATACACAGCATGGCCTCAAAAGTGCTCCTCCTGTATTGTTATTTTTGGTCACTACCTCGGGGCGGGCGGGCGTGCATGCCTGCCCGCTGCCCTCCTTGGATGTGTAGTGGTAGCCGTTGCTCAGGCTCCACACCGGATTCAAACCTCTCATTCCCCGGCCATTACCCGGGGTCACAATGGCAGACTTGCCCGCCTCCACAGGATTCTCATTGTAGCGGTACTGAACAAGTACACAGCAAGTAGAAAATGTAAATTAAAAACAAAATGTAAGCTTTTTAACAATGCCATGGAAAGTTGAGAAGGAAGTCACACATTACCTGACATCACTGAGTGAGGAAGAGCAATCACGCCATGTTGCGCAGTAGTCCAGCATGGCCGTCACTACACAAACAGCTGTTTGCGGTGCGTTACACAGTGAGTTTGGTGTGTCAGTGTGAAGCAGTACTCTAATTACACTCCCTGTTTGATGTATACACATGCAAGATGTTTGAAAGCACGTTAGGCCTGCAATTTAGCATTCAATGTGATTTCTGCCCTTAAAACGCTGCTTTGCGTCACATCCAGATTTTTCACTGGGACTTTTGGCATGTATCCCACTCCGCCATGCCCCCCTCCAGGTGTTAGACCCCTTGAAACATCTTTTCCATCACTTTTGTGGCCAGCATAATTTTTTCTATTTTTCAAAGTTCGCCTCCCCATTGAAGTCTATTGCGGTTCGCGAATTTTTCCGCGAACTGAACCTTCTGCGGAAGTTCGCGAACCCGGTTCGCGAACCGAAAATCGGAGGTTCGCGACATCTCTAAACACAAACTGTGTAGTGGGTGCCTAGCATTCAAGAGACCCAAAATATTTCTGTGTGCAGATTTTCATGTGCTTTTTGCCTACAATATTTTGTTGTTACTTCTGGTATAACATTAATGTGATTGATGTAGAACTAAATTCATAACTTCCTCTGTGCTCTAAAAGATTAGCCACAGCATGATAACCTTTGTGGAAAAAAAGTCTACAAGTTAAAATTCATGGAAAGACTAGAATTTACAATTTATAGAAATCCTAAAAACAAAATTTTAACTTGGTTTAACTTTTTGCAGAAAGCACTGAAGGGGTTAATCCTCAGTATTTACTATATGGAGAGCTGCCTAGGCAGAGCTCTCTTGTTGTACCGTAGTAAGAGAACAGAGGCGCCAGCAGGATAAAAGTTGATAAAAAAATAAAAAAATTGCTGGGAGGCCGTGGTGGACTTACCTTCAGAAAGCAGACATGAAAAGACTGTCTGAATTAATATAAACACATTTATTTAAAGGTACCCAAAAGATGCAACGCGTTTCGCAGGCATAGCCCGCCTCATCAGGCAATAAAGTGGGGACATTATTTACCACAGAGCGAGAAAGTTTGAAAATAGGACCTCAGCAGGATTCCAAAAGTACAAAAATTCTTTATTGTGGACCTATTCACAGTAATCAACAGACAATTAAAATCACTTAAAAATGAGGATCCCAGGGTGCCTCAGTCCCCCCACCACACATACATCCGCATACCACATTCAGACCACACTCAATTACACTAGTTGGAATGCTGCAGCAATTCTAGATATATGGGTGTTGCAACTAATAATTATATGTAGAAGTCTCCTTTAGATCACAACTGATAGCTTTAACGTGGGCTTTGACCTCATATTAGAGGTGAAAGCGTGTACCAAAAATTGCAAGATGCTGGATAGTTCAACCCTTGAGTGCACTCAAAAATTATATGGCCAATACAAAGAGAAACAAAAGTTCCTTGTTAAAAAAGCACAGGTTGGAAGCACTTCCAGTCCTTAGTCGTGATATTCTCCTCCACACGAAAGACAAATCTTGAAGTATCTTTTAAATTAGAAGCAAAACTTAAACCACGGCTTACTTGTATTCCTGGTGAATCTGCATACTAAATGTCACTTACACCTCCGGACGTCCGCAGGTCCCCAACACTCTGCGGTCCACGGTGACTGTGCGCTGATTTCACCTGGTTTGCCATTCCCATATATCACGCTGTTGCGCCTCCTGAAGCTGGCGTGGTCTGGCAGTAGCGGTGGGCGCGATCTACCCGCTTCCTACTTGGAATTGTAGCATCACGGCGGGGATCGAGCGCTCCTGTGTTCCTGGTAGTGAACGAGGCCGGCCTCCTGGGACTCCTCCCACTTACATGTTTCACCAATCAACTTGGTGACGTCACTCTGAGGAAGCCAAGTTGATTGGTGAAACATGTAAGTGGGAGGAGTCCCAGGAGGCCGGCCTCGTTCACTACCAGGAACACAGGAGCGCTCGATCCCCGCCGTGATGCTACAATTCCAAGTAGGAAGCGGGTAGATCGCGCCCACCGCTACTGCCAGACCACGCCAGCTTCAGGAGGCGCAACAGCGTGATATATGGGAATGGCAAACCAGGTGAAATCAGCGCACAGTCACCGTGGACCGCAGAGTGTTGGGGACCTGCGGACGTCCGGAGGTGTAAGTGACATTTAGTATGCAGATTCACCAGGAATACAAGTAAGCCGTGGTTTAAGTTTTGCTTCTAATTTAAAAGATACTTCAAGATTTGTCTTTCGTGTGGAGGAGAATATCACGACTAAGGACTGGAAGTGCTTCCAACCTGTGCTTTTTTAACAAGGAACTTTTGTTTCTCTTTGTATTGGCCATATAATTTTTGAGTGCACTCAAGGGTTGAACTATCCAGCATCTTGCAATTTTTGGTACACGCTTTCACCTCTAATATGAGGTCAAAGCCCACGTTAAAGCTATCAGTTGTGATCTAAAGGAGACTTCTACATATAATTATTAGTTGCAACACCCATATATCTAGAATTGCTGCAGCATTCCAACTAGTGTAATTGAGTGTGGTCTGAATGTGGTATGCGGATGTATGTGTGGTGGGGGGACTGAGGCACCCTGGGATCCTCATTTTTAAGTGATTTTAATTGTCTGTTGATTACTGTGAATAGGTCCACAATAAAGAATTTTTGTACTTTTGGAATCCTGCTGAGGTCCTATTTTCAAACTTTCTCGCTCTGTGGTAAATAAAGTTATGTACTTTAGTTTTTTCTTGGGGCCCAAAGATTTGCGTGTGGTTCTTTCCTGAGGAGCTTAAAAGCCCCCAGATTAAATACCCAAATCCTGATTCCAATCCATTGAGGACTGCCTCTCCTTAGCTTTATTTAATAAAGTGGGGACAAACAGAATTTCGCCAGTAGCACATTTAGCGCCTTGACACAGAGGTGGCGAAATTCTGTTTGTCCCCACTTTATTGCCTGATGAGGCGGGCTTTGCCTGCGAAACGCATTGCATCTTTGGGGTACCTTTAAATAAATGTGTTTATATTAATTCAGACAGTCTTTTCGTGTCTGCTTTCTGGAGGTAAGTCCACCACTGCCTCCCAACATTTTTTTTTTAAATTTTTATCAACTTTTATCCTGCTGACGCCTCTGTTTTCTTACTATGATACAGTGTCCACTCCTGGTGGAAGGGTGACCTACCCCTTTCTTTCCGATCTACAGAGAGCGACTTAATCCTGAGTGAGGACAGGTCTAATCTCCTCACCTGCATATACAGTGGTTGCCTATGTGGTAACCCATGTTTGTGAGTATCCACATCTCACTATACATATTATTCACTTGTTTTTAACATACTACACTATATTGGACTCTCGATTTCTTCATTTTATCTCTCCTGTTGTACATTCACAGTTGCTGATAAGAACTAATTAGACATGTTGATCTGCCTAAGCAAACACAGAACACAGAGAAGTTAATTTTTTCGGCAACTGTGTGGAATAAACACTTTTCATTATGTACTGTGCAAGAGTTCGGGTGCACTTTAAACCATATTTAAAAAAAATAAATAAAAGTTGTTTCTGAGGACTCATGTACATAGGCTTTGAGTATTGCTTGTGACATGAAACTGAAAAAGATCCCGGATTCAGCATCCACAGTTTGAATGGGGTATCATGGAGCAGCCAAGACACAAAACACAAAAGCCTGTGCAGGTTTGCCTTCACATTGGCCCATGCAACTGCAAACACAATTCAAAGGCTGCATTCAGAGTTCTTCCGAACTGCTAAAGAAATGGCACTGACTTACGACTAAGGCCAGGTTCACACTTGCGTTTTGATCAAATACTTATCGGTGGCACGGGTCCGTTCCGGTCCGTTCTGAGAACATCCATTCGCCATCAGGAGGCCATCAGGATCCGGTCAGGTCACATTTAGTTTTCATCCGGATCTTCCTCCATTCTTCATGCGTCCTGGATCCATTTCCGTTTTCAAAGAGAGGCCTGGAAGGTCTGGAAAAGCGCTGGAGTCCTTCTTGGGGAGAGCCTGCTGTGCGGACATCAGCCTCCTCGTCCCGTGGGGCACTGTGTCTGGATGGTCGGGTCCTTTCCTGTCCTCCGCTGTGTTCTGGGGTGGCTGTGGAGAGGCTGGGGGCTGTCCGTCACTCGGTACATCCACATGGCCGCCTGTACCATAGAGAACCCCACAGGAAGTGGGATAGGACATCCGGCTTACATTCGGAAGTGTGTTGTGCACTTCCGTTTCCCATCAGTTCCTCTTGTGCTGGATTTCTTGTCCAGATCCGGTCCGGCGGCGGTGGACGGAGGAACGTTACGGAAAATTGGAGCAGGTTGGAAAATTCCGGACCGCAGGCCGGACCGCAAACCGCATACGGATCCGGAGGAACGGACGAGTGCGCACGGGTCCATTGATTAACAATGGACATTTAATCATCCGTTCCGTTTGCGGACTTTGCGGTCCGGCTGCGGTCCGCAAAATAACGCAAGTGTGAACCGGGCCTTATTCCAATAAAGATGCCAGCCCATCAGGGAAGCGTATGTTTATGTACAGAAAGGCATCAGGTTTAGTTTAAATCCAGATTCAAAGTTGTGTGTAATCACTTTTCAGTTGTTTTTTTATTAGACAAATAAAAATGAATGACATTTTTGAAGTTGAGTTTGCATTTACTTATCACCGTAAATAGCAATTTACTTTCACTAACACGTAGAAATGTAAGGGATCCGACATTCATTTTTGGCTAGGCCTCTTCATGCATGTATGGTCACCATTTTGTGTATGGCTGCCTCATGGCTGGAACAAAGAACACACATGGTATAGAACTGCCTGTGCCTTTATTGTCTTGCCTTATTGTTTGCTGCGTTTAATAACATTTGCAAGCATCATTACCTGCACACAAGCTGCTGCTGTTTGTCACAGCACACGATTCAGGAATCTCCTCCTCGTTGGAGACGCAAGTGCTGTTTTCTAGAGAAAGGGGGATGGAGATTTAAAAACAAATATAAACTAATACTAGCAATACAAAGATTTTAATTTTAATGCAATTTTTTATGTGACAGATTAAAAAATAATCACAAAAGATTGTAAAGAACAATTGATTACCTACATATTGGATTCAATTACATTAAAATGTTGGTCTTTCTTGTTTGTAATCTGAATGCAATCAAGTAAACAATTATAGCATATAATCAATTTCCAATAGATGTGATCATTTTTGTTAAATCGAATATGATGACGACTTAACACATGTGGCCAGCAAAGACAAATCGCCACATAAAGTATTTACTGTCTGATACAAGAACATTACAATTCAGTATGAAAACTAGAGAAAATATGGCCTAAAATCATTACACAAAAAATAAAGCTTTGAGGTATTGTGAAAGGGTTAGGTCCCTTTACACTTAAAGGGAACCTTAACTCTAAAAAAAACATGAGTTTCACTTACCTGGGGCATCTACCAGCCCCCTGCAGCCATCCTGTATCCTTGCAGTCACTCATGGTCCCCCGCTGCCAGCTAGTTTCGTTTTTGCCGACTGGGAGTCGGCCGGCCGCCATGCGTACCTTTTTACGCATCCCCGCTGGTGCAGGAAGCTATCGCGGACATTAACAAAATTTACGCATTGCACCTGTAACGCATAAAAATGTACTTGTTAATGTCCGCGATAGCTTCCTGCACCAGCGGGGATGCGTAAAAAGGTACGCATGGCGGCCGGCCAACTCCCAGTTGGCAAAAACAAAACTAGCTGGCTGCAGGGGACCAGAGGGGCCATGAGTGACTGCGAGGGCACAGGATGGCTGCAGGGGGCTGGTAGATGCCACAGGTAAGTGAACCTCATGGTTTTTTTTGAGTTAAGGTTCCCTTTAACCACTTAAGGACTGCAGTCATAAAACCCCTTAAGGCAGGGGCGCCCAAAGGCATAGGCACTCTAGAAAATTGCCTGGAGCGCCGTCTGTGGTCAGGGCGCGACCGCTGGGTATTGTAGTGCCACTGCTGACACGTTTTTTACCCTCACGCTGGCCGCAGCAAAAAGCAGCTTCAAATCGCTGCCATAACAGCGCTGTTGTGCACTCCCCGCCCCCTGGACCAATGGAGGAACAGAGGAAATCGGCTCTGTCCAATAGAAAACTCCTCCGCTTTTAACTCCGCCCCCCGCCGCACAAACATTCTGATTAACAGGCACCGGACAGGGCAACTAATCTATGACGCTGCCTGCCCGGTATGCCTGCTGAGTGCACGAACGGGGAGAAGAGAGGGACTGGGACAAGGAGGGAGCCATACCCCAGGGAGAGGAGAGCGAGCGCCGGGAACTCGGTGGGCAGCGGTCACATGGTGAGTCAGCCAGTGACATCACAGACACCGGGGACTCTAGGAGGCAGTACTAGCAGCAGCTGCTGGAAACGAGCACAGCATGGGAATCTGTTTGCACAGTGTGTGAGCCACTGTGCATCGCCTGCTGCTGTTCAGCTGCTGCTGCAGAATTATTGACAGGTTTGATGTACTGCAGAAGAACTGGCAATGTGTGTATGTATGTGTGTATGTGTGTATGTGTGTATGTATGCATGCATGCATGCATGCATGCATACATACATACAGTGTATGTATGTATGTATGTATGTATGTATATGTGTGTGTGTGTGTGTATATATATATATATATATATATATATATATATATATATATATATATATATATGTATATATGTATATATATACATACATATACATATATATATATATATATATATATATGTATATATATATATATACATATACATATATATATATATATATATATATATATATACACACACACACACTGTATGTATGTATATGTGTGAGTATATATATAAATATATATATATATATATATATATATATATATACACACACACACACACACTGTATGTATGTATGTATGTATGTATGTATATGTGTGTATATGTGTGTATATATATATATATACATATACATACATATATATATATATATATATATATATATATATATATATATATATATATATATATATATATATATATATATATATATATATATATATATATATATACACACACACACACACTGTATGTGGGGGGCGCCACAGATTTTCCTGCCTGGGGCGACAGGAAGGCTAGAGGCACCCCTGCCTTAAGGACCAGAGCCTTTTTTTCCATTCAGACCACTGCAGCTTTAACGGTTTATTGCTCGGTCATACAACCTACCATCTAAATGAATTTTACCTCCTTTTCTTGTCACTAATACAGCTTTCTTTTGGTGCTATTTGATTGCTGCTGCAATTTTTACTTTTTATTATATTCATCAAAAAAGACATGAATTTTGTCTAAAAAAAGATTTTTTTTTTTACTTTCTGTGCTGACATTTTTTAAATAAAGTAAAATTTCTGTATACATGCAGCAAGTAAAATGTGGACATACATGTTTTTGATTGAAAAAAACTAATTCAGCCTATATTTATTGGTTTGGGTAAAAGTTATAGCGTTTACAAACTATGGTGCCAAAAGTGATTTTTCCCATTTTGAAGCATCTTTGACTTTTCTGACCACCTGTCATGTTTGATGAGGTGCTAAAATTCCAGGATGTTATAAATACCCCCCAAATGACCCCATTTTGGAAAGCAGACATCCCAAAGTATTCACTGAGAGGCATGGTGAGTTCATAGAAGAGTTTATTTTTTGTCACAAGCTAGCAGAAAATGACACTTTGTGACGAAAAAAAAAGAAAAAAGTTTGCATTTCTTCTAACTTGCGACAAAAAAAAATCTAATCTGCCACGGACTCACTATGCTCCTCTCTGACAACCTTGAAGTGTCTACTTTCCAAAATAGGGTCATTTGTGGGGTGTGTTTACTGTCCTGGCATTTTGGGGGGTGCTAAATTGTAAGCACCCCTGTAAAGCCTAAAGGTGCTCATTGGACTTTGGGCCCCTTAGCGCAGTTAAGCTGCAAAAACGTGACACACATGTGGTATTGCCGTACTCAGGAGAAGTAGTATAATGTGTTTTGGGGTGTATTTTTACACATACCCATGCTGGGTGGGAGAAATATCTCTGTAAATGACAATTTTTTAAAAAGTGTTTACACACAATTGTCCATTTACAGAGATATTTTTCCCACTCAGCAAGGGAATGTGTAAAAATACACCCCAAAACACATTATACTACTTCTCCTGAGTACGGCGATACCACATGTGTGGCACTTTTTTGCACCCTAACTGCGCTAAGGGGCCCAAAGTCCAATGAGTACCTTTAGGATTTCACAGGTCATTTTGCGACATTTGGTTTCAAGACTATTCCTCACGGTTTTTGGCCCCTAAAATGCCAGGGCAGTAAAGGAACCCCACAAATGACCCCATTTTAGAAAGAAGACACCCCAAGGTATTCCGTTAGCAATATGGTGAGTTCATAGAAGATTTTTGTCATAAGTAAGCGGAAATTGATTTTGATTGTTTTTTTTTTCACAAAGTGTCATTTTCCGCTAACTTGTGACAAAAAATAAAATCTTCTATGAACTCACCATACTCCTAACGGAATACCTTGGGGTGTCTTCTTTCTACAATGGGGTCATTTGTGGGGTTCCTATACTGCTCTGGCATTTTAGGGGCCCTAAACCGTGAGGAGTAGTCTTGAAACCAAATGTCGCAAAATGACCTGTGAAATCCTAAAGGTACTCATTGGACTTTGGGCCCCTTAGCGCAGTTAGGCTGCAAAAAAGTGCCACACATGTGGTACTGCCGTGCTCAGAAGAAGTAGTATAATGTGTTTTGTGGTGTATTTTTACATATACCCATGCTGGGTGGGAGAAATATCTCTGTAAATGACAAATTTTAGATTTTTTTTACACACAATTGTCCATTTACAGAGAGATTTCTCCCACCCAGCATGGGTATGTGTAAAAATACACCCCAAAACACATTATACTACTTCTCCTGAGTACGGCGATATGACATGTGTGACACTTTTTTGCAGCCTAGGTGCGCTAAGGGGCCCAACGTCCTATTCACAGGTCATTTTGAGGCATTTGTTTTCTAGACTACTCCTCACGGTTTAGGGCCCCTAAAATGCCAGGGCAGTATAGGAACGCCACAAGTGACCCCATTTTAGAAAGAAGACACCCCAAGGTATTCCGTTAGGTGTATGGTGAGTTCATAGAAGCTTTTATTTTTTGTCACAAGTTAGTGAAAAATGAAACTTTGTGAAAAAACAATAAAAATCAATTTCCGCTAACTTTTGACAAAAAATAAAATCTTCTATGAACTCTTCATACACGTAACAGAATAACTTGGGGTGTCTTTTTTCTAAAAAGGGGTCACTTGTGGAGTTCCTATACTGCCCTGGCATTTTACGGGCCCAAAACCATGAGTAGTCTGGAAACCAAATGTCTCAAAATGACTGTTCAGGGGTATAAGCATCTGCAAATTTTGATGGCAGGTGGTCTATGAGGGGGAGAATTTTGTGGAACCAGTCATAAGCAGGGTGGCCTCTTACATGACAGGTTGTATTGGGCCTGATCTGATGGATAGGAGTGCTAGGGGGGTGACAGGAGGTGATTGATGGGTGTCTCAGGGGGTGGTTAGAGGGGAAAATAGATACAATCAATGCACTGGGGAGGTGATCGGAAGGGGGTCTGAGGGGGATCTGAGGGTTTGGCCGAGTGATCAGGAGCCCACACGGGGCAAATTAGGGCCTGATTTGATGGGTAGGTGTGCTAGGGGGTGACAGGTGGTGACAGGAGGTGATTGATGGGTGTCTCAAGGTGTGATTAGTGGGGGGAATAGATGCAAGCAATGCACTGGTGAGGTGATCAGGGCTGGGGTCTGAGGGCATTCTGAGGGTGTGAGCGGGCGATTGGGTGCCCTAGGGGCAGATAGGGGTCTAATCTGATTGGTAACAGTGACAGGTGGTGATAGGGGGTGATTGATGGGTAATTAGTGGGTGTTTAGAGGAGAGAACAGATGTAAACAGTGCACTTGGGAGGTGATCTGACGTCGGGTCTGCAGGCGATCTAATGGTGTGGGTGGGTGATCAGATTGCCCGCAAGGGGCAGGTTAGGGGCTGATTGATGGGTGGCAGTGACAGGGGGTAATTGATGGGTGATTGACAGGTGATCAGTGGGTTATTACAGGGAAGAACAAATGTAAATAATGCACTGGCGAATTGATAAGGGGAGGTCTGAGGGCAATCTGAGCGTGTGGGCGGGTGATTGGGTGCCCACAAGGGGCAGATTAGGGTCTAATCTGATGGGTAACAGTGACAGGTGGTGATAGGGGGTGATTGATGGGTAATTAGTGGGTGTTTAGAGGAGAGAACAGATGTAAACAGTGCACTTGGGAGGTGATCTGACGTCGGGTCTGCAGGCGATCTAATGGTGTGGGTGGGTGATCAGATTGCCCGCAAAGGGGCAGGTTAGGGGCTGATTGATGGGTGGCAGTGACAGGGTGTGATTGATGGGTGATTGACAGGTGATCAGGGGGGATAGATGCATACAGTACACAGGAGGGGGGGTGGTCTGGGGAGAATATGAGGGGTGGGGGGTTGATCAGGAGTCCCCAGGGGGCAGTTTAGGGACTAAAAAAAATTAGCGTTGACAGATAGTGACAAGGAGTGATTGATGGGTGATTAGGGGGGTGATTGGGTGCAAACAGTGGTCTGGGGGGGTCTGAGGGGTGCTGTGGGCGATCAGGGGGCAGGGGGGGCAGATCGGTGTGTTTGGGTGCAGACTAGGGTGGCTGCAGCCTGCCCTGGTGGTCCCTCGGACACTGGGACCACCAGGGCAGGAGGCAGCCTGTATAATACACTTTGTAAACATTACAAAGCGTATTATACGCTTCCTATGTGGCGATCGTCGGGTTAACAACCCGCCGGCGCTTCCGATTGGCCGGTGGGTTGACGATGCGGGTGGGCGGAGCCTATTGCCGGAGGATGCGCGCGCATCCCAGCGCGCGATCCCCGGTACCACAGTGTCCCAGGACCCAACGCCAATGTGCGTTACGTGGTCCTGGGGCTTCCACTTTGCCGCCGCCAATGTGCAGTGGGCGGTCGGCAAGTGGTTAATGCACTGCGATGTGTTGCATTTTAATGCATTTTAACTTTCCATAGCAGTGCATTGTGAAAAAGCTGCAGTTTTTTAGCATATAGTGTGAAAGAGGTCATAGGGAAACATGGACTTCACCTTGCACATCAGTTGTCCTTTCAGTTATAACTGACAGCAACTGATATAGTGTAAAAGGACTTTAACTACATTCCTAGTGGAGTTGTTCCGTTCCTGGTAAAAACAGGTACGTGACGGAATGGAAAAGTCGCACCATGTTGCCACGTTGCGTTGCATACAGTAAAGCATGCAGTCAGTTAAAAGTCACTGCAGTCAGTTAAATCTCTGCTGTCAACACTGCACTTTTGTCGCCCCGTAATCAAATGCTGCTACTGCCACGATCCTGACCCACTGCCGATCGAGAGCTTCCATCTGGTTCGATCAACTGATTTCATTGATTTTGAATGATAATCGGTCGGGCGTCATTTGCGGCATCGATTTCTAGCAGATTCGTCAGAGTGATCATCTTTGCCAGATATCGATGGGAAACATTAATAAGTGTATGGCCACCTTTACGCTAATGTGAAAGAGTAACAAATGAATAGTGACAACTTTGGCCTTTCCTTTTTATGGCTGCTAATTTGGACTAAATGCACAGTGAGTCAGACAATAATAAACCAGCTTATCTTATTCTTCAATCACAGGTAGTACTGTGTCACCAGTTTAAAGTCCAGCTTTAAATATTCAACACAAGGATTGTATACAGTAGGTGTTTTTATGAATAACATTAAAATAGTTCAGTATTGATAGCCATTTTATATAAATGTCAGTATCTAAGAAAAGGTTAACAAGTTATTCATAAACAAATACTGTTTGAAAGTTGCTCCTCTAGAGACCTCAGTTCCTGAGCTAACATGTAAGGATAGTGTGGGTGAGGTCCCTATTCCAACCACTCCCCAGAGTCCCCAAGCAGTCCAGTAAAGAAAATCCAGCACCATACTTAATCACAGCAGTGACCCTGCACCATGACTGCTCATTATATTATCAATAGTGGACACAGTTCATAGAAGGGCCCCTTTGTAAAATACTGTGGGGCCGACCACGCTGCCTCAAGGAAATATAACTGTGACAGCTGAAAATATATTTAAGTGTTATCGTCTCTGTTTTCTGTATAGCATTGAAAAAAATGATTAATATATGCTTGTATTACAACTACCACTTTTTCAAAATACTATGTTCTGTTCACACAATCAACAAATACTTCTCACCTTATTACAGTATGTTTTCAGTTCTTATGGCTATTATTATTTAGTATTTATATAGTGCCGACATCTTCAGCAACGCTGTACAGAGTATATTGTCTTGTCACTTAACGGTCCCTGAGAGTGGCTCACAATCTAATTCCTACCATAGTCATATACTGTATCTATATCATGTAGTGTGTGTACTCTAGTCTAGGGCCAATTTAGGGGGAAGCAAGTTAACTTATCTGTATGTTTTTGAGATGTGGGAGGAAACTGGAGTGCCCGGAGGAAACCCACGCTGACATGGAGAACATACAAACTCCGTGCAGATAGTGCCCTGCCTGGGATTGGAACCAGGGACCCAGCGCTGCAATGCTGAGAGAGCGATCCACTACGCCACCGGCCCATGGCTTGGTATTGCTTAAAGCGGACCTGAACTCAGAACTAACTCTCTGCTCTAAAAGACGAGCAACAGCATAATAACCTTTAAACAAAAAACATTTCTTTGTTACACCTGATACAAATCCTGAAATCTGCACTGTTTCTACTTCCTGATTCATGAAAGCAGACATATGGTTAACATCCTATGCTTTCTAATGGCCTTTTCTGCTATCTCTGGGGAGAGATTAGATTACAACTTGTGATTAGATACAAATGAGGGGGAATTAAACAGGCTAAACTCTCTAAATACATACATTGTGCATTTCTCTATGTATTTCTTCAGTCCTGTGCAAGAGTTTGGGTCCACTTTAAGTGAAAAATGTATCTGTGATTGGTATTGTTTTTCCTGTAGAAATGTTTTCAAGTTCTGTGTGTCACAGCTTATCAGTAGACTAGACCTGACTTGGATCAATGGTCATGCTGGGCCTGAGTATGATTAGAGGAGCAACATTTTCACTGGTTCCAGATCATGCCCCAGTGTAGAAAAGTTGAGAGTGTAAAAGTGTACAAAATTTTACAAACAATCATTTAATAGTATACAATTCCAAAGGAATTAACAAATGTTTGCTTTATATTTCTTACCTATGGATTCACATATTATCCACCCGCATGAGAAGGTCCTGTTTGGTTCCCCTTCCATACAGCTCGTACAGGAGCTGAGCTGCCTACAACCCTCTGTAAGTAGATGGATAGAAACAGCACTTAAATATCAGTTAGAAAGCAGGGATTTTTTTAGGGAAGTAGGAAAAGTTTATTTTCTCTACATTTATCTAGCCGTCAGTAATCAAATTAAGTAACTACAAATTGTCTATCTAGTAGATACCTATTATTCCAAGGATTACTGTGTACATATTACCTGCATCACTTCAAGTAATTCATGCTGTAGAGTGAAACTTCATCCAACGTTTGTTTCAATTTTCCCTAGTGTAGAAATCTTAAAAAGTTTCTCCTAGGTTTTTGCCATTGAGGAGATTTCACCTCAGTCCTTCCTCACTTTATCCAAAACTTAACGTTAATGTCAATTTAGAAGCATGTGGAGGGTTCCATTGTTAATTTCCTTTAAAAAAAATCTTACTTAGCTGGTTGTTGCAATGATCACCGGCATCTAATACTTTTTGAATCACAAGAACAGTGTTAAAAATATTTATTTAATCCGTTGCTAAATGTGTACGTTTGTCCCCTATTTTATTTTAATAAAGATAGTTAGATTATCAATCAAAAATGGAAAAAAAAGACATAAAAGTGTAATGCTGGCTGTGATGCAGGCTATGAAGTGTACACTGAATATATGATAATCGAGGTCTGATCGTCAACTGAGGTCATTTACGTGAAGTCAGAGATTTGCGGTACACATGGACTGAGGCAGAGCAAGGTCAATAACAGGCTAGGATCATACACTGGTAATCAGATGGCTAAACTACAGTAGGCTAAGACAGGTGCGAAAACGTTATACAGGCCGAAGTCATAAAAATAGGTCAGATGGCTGAGGTACAGTTAAGGATAAGGCCGAGACAGGGTCGTTAGACTAGCCGATAGTATAGCATTGAAAAAAATGATTAATATATGCTTGTATTACAACTACCACTTTTTCAAAATACTTTGTTCTGTTCACACAATCAACAAATACTTCTCACCTTATTACAGTATGTTTTCAGTTCTTATGGCTATTATTATTTAGTATTTATATAGTGCCGACATCTTCGGCAGCGCTGTACAGAGTATATTGTCTTGTCACTTAACGGTCCCTGAGAGTGGCTCACAATCTAATTCCTACCATAGTCATATACTGTATCTATATCATGTAGTGTGTGTACTGTAGTCTAGGGCCAATTTAGGGGGAAGCATATCTGCTGTTGTGTATGCACTGCCGCGGGTTGGCGACTAGATTGGTGCACACAGATACCCTCTGTCGCTTTGCTCTCTCTCTTTCAGGGCTATCTTGCCCTGCGTTTCTTCCCTTCGTACAATTCCTGTCTGGCGTCTGTGGCAGGGCAGAGGATCTGTTCCTCTGCACTCCACAGCTCCACCTGCCGACAGGAATTTCCCTCTACAGGTGCATTGCACCTTTTGCTGGGTTCCCTCAAATTATACGCTTGTGGAGGATTTCCGCAGTGTCAGCGCACATCTTGTGCGCTGATCACGGAGAGAATTCCACAATCGTTACAGTATGACCAGCCAAACTGAAATTCCTAGTGTAGAGGGAATGTCCGATTTGTACGATTTGGTCAAATATGGGTCCTGTGTCTTTAAGAGGTTTAAGATACTGGACTCTGAAACCAGAGATGAGTTCATATCAGAATGTTCCAGATTCTTGGCAAATCCTGAATTTCAGGCCACCAATATTTCCACTTGGAGTGGTCAGATTGCTTACAATCTTTTCCAAGGGGATCTGTTTGAGTGGGCTGATGAGTATGCCAGACACAAGAATCTGAGACATAATCCTCGCAGGTTTCTCGCTCATGTGTTTTCTCGTAAGCTTAGAATTCCCCTGCCAGGCTGTTTCTGAGTTTTTTCCTGCTGTGCAACATTTCTTTGTCATTACCATATGTTAATGAGTTGCACACACCCCGATCAATTGATTCCAATAAAGAGACCTCGTTGTCGGATGATTGTTTCTGCCTTTCTGGGGTAAAGCATGTGAGTCTTGACATTGTGCGATCTGAAATGAATGGGTGTGCCACTGTGGTTGATTCCTGTGCGAATCCTGAAAGATTCTCTCCTGACTGTTGCAGTTTGAATCTATGCGATCTAATGCCTGTTTCTCGGATGTTCCTGCAGATTGTGATCAGCATGAATGTGCCAGTTTTCGGAGGATGTGTGGGACCCCTTGTCATTTAGAGACAGATCTTTAAGATCTTCCATCTGTGATCCTGCTATGGGGAAAATTCCTAAATTATGCAGCATCAAAAGTAAAATTAATATGTCTAATAAAGTTTTTCCTGATGTTGTCACTATTTCTACTGCAAATGCGTCTTTGTCTCACCCTGTTCACACCTGTAAGGGCCCGTTGCCTGGTGACAGTTGCTCCAGTGTTTCTGTCCTGAACGCCTTACAGTCTGCCCCGCAGATCGCGGAGGTTTGCACTATGGAAGCGTCAGTTTCACAACCTAAAGCGATTTTTGATTCGCAAGTTTTGCGTTCTGACTCCTCGGATTTGACATTGTTAGCCGAATCTAAGAGTGAGACAGCGCTTCGGTTTTGCGAATCTGATGCTGAAGCTTCTTTGCTTTGCCCAGAGAAGCTTTCTCTGAATCTGCCCTGTACCATGAATGAAAACATGATCTCCACTCGCACTGACATTTGTGAGTCCCTTTCTTGTTCTGAGGAAAATGCTGATTCTGCACCCTGTACTCTGGATGAGTTAATATGGCCTTGTTTAGAGTCTCCTGCAGTGTCCCTAGAGGCTCGTCTAGGTATTGCTACTATACTCACCTGTTTTTCTGCAGTTTTGGAGTTGCAAGCTAGTTTGACTGCTACGCAGAATTCTGGGTGCAGTGAGATTAAAGTTAGGGAGTCAGTGTGTGTTCCAGTAAATATTCCTGTACATTCCACTCATGATGATGAAATTCAGTCTCAGTTTATGGTGGAACCTTCCCTGGGACATCTGCCCTGTCCACAAAATAAAATTCCAGTTTGGCCCTGTAACATGGATAGTTCAGAATCCTTCTTAGAAAACTTGGAAAATTATGTTTCTGAGGTCTTGTCTGATGTCCTGGAGACCTCCGAGTTCCTCCCAAAGGATGCAGAACTTGTAGGAGATGTCTCCTGCCCCCCAAGTTCTTCTGAGGTGTTGCCCACTTCAGTAGGCATTGCTGTTGTGCTGACTACCTTTGCAGCTCTGGTGGAGCTTCACTCATATGTAGTCAATGATGATATTATTGTCACAGAGATTTCTAGGTTTGAGTCCAAGCCTTCTTTTGAAAGTCCAGTGCTTGAGACCACTGCTCGTGATGATTCTCTGCCCGGTTCTGGTCTTTTCGTAATGGACTCTGAGGTTGGCAGTTCCTCGACGTGTCCTGAGGTTCCTCTTGGGCTAGTGTATCCCGATGTGTTCTGTGACCCAGAAAGCCCAAGTGTCTCTCGGTTGCCAGCCTGCTCAGATGCTTCCTCGGTGAAAACCTGTTCTGATGTTGCCTGCCTGCCTGCCTGCATGCCCAGAGGTGGTCCCTGAAGGCCCTGGTCTTGATGATTGTCCTGGTAATTCTGAATTCTGAATTGTCATTGGTTCCATAGGGGTTCTTGATAGTTCTCCGTGTGAGCCTGGTGATCGTTCTGCCCTCCTGGGATCTCTGCGGAGCTTCAAAGTGTTCTGGGAGATCCTGGGACAAATATTTCCTGGTACCTTGGATGAGATCAGCAGTGGGTGCTTTGTGGAAAGGTACACTTCGAATGGGTATTGTGTGGCAGGTTTGGTATTTTTGGACGGTCCCTGGAAGGTGGTGGGCATGGCTCGGTGGGTGTCGATGGCTTCTTCTCTGGCATTCACAGTCCTGATGGGTGTTACACTGAGACTTGTGGTACTGATGGGCATGTTTCGGTGGCTTCTCCTTCCGATGAGGTCGGTTTCGGGTGGGCTGACTCTGGAATTGGACCTTGTCGGGCTGTCCTGACCTTCATGAGTCTTCAGTTAGAGTCTTTTGCAAATATCAGGTTAGAGGCTCATCTGGAATCCGACCCTAGAGGGGGGGGTACTGTGAGGATCCGTCGGCTGCCTGCGCAGGCAGGCAGCTTTTTGACCACTGTTCAGGTTTGCATTCTGGAGGTCTCTGGAAGAGAGATCTTTTGTCAGTTTTGCAGCTTGCTGCTGCTGAGGAATTTGCATACATTGGTCATGCAAATTTCCTAGCCACATCCTCTGGAGGTTTGTACTATAAATACCATGTGATATCACAGACCTGGGCTGGTCATAAGGGTTGTCCTGTGAAACACTCCTGGAGTGTCAGCCTTGCTCGTTGTTTGAAGATTAGCCTAGAGTAATTCCTGGGACTGCAGTAGGCAGGTTCCCTAGTGCAGTTAGAATTGCATATCTGTTTTGTTTGTCTGTTGCGATTTTCCTGTCCCAGCGGTGGTCGACAGGAAGTCGTTCTGATCTTTGTTCTTGGAGTATAGCTGGAGCAGCGGTTGCTACCAGCTATCTCATCTGATCTGTCTTGCCTGGATCGCACTCGCCTTGCGCTAGTGCTGTGGATCTGTCTCTCACTTATTCCTGTTTTTGTGTATCTGTCTTGTCTGCTACGAACGCTTGCTGGAGGCTTGGTGAGGTAACCGTTAAGCAAGCGCTCGCGTCCTTTGTTTCATGTTTGTCTGTCGGTGATTAGTTAGGCGTGCTTGTCTCTGTTGTGCTTAACACGCGGAGACCGTGCAGAAAACGCGTTCGCTGTTGCGAATGAGTGCGGTGTTCGCGTTTAGTTAGCGTTTGTTATTTTCCTTATCTTCTCATTGTATTATTTGCTGTGGCTTTGCTACTCTCGTGCTCTGCCTTGCTGTAGCCTTGTGTCACCTCTGGCAATCGCCTCTCTCGCGATTGCGTTCCTACTTCATATCTGCTGTTGTGTATGCACTGTCGCGGGTTGGCGACTAGATTGGTGCACACACATACCCTCTGTCGCTTTGCTCTCTCTCTTTCAGGGCTATCTTGCCCTGTGTTTCTTCCCTTTGTACAATTCCTGTCTGGCGTCTGTGGCAGGGCAGAGGATCTGTTCCTCTGCACTCCACAGCTCCCCCTGCCGACAGGAATTTCCCTCTACAGGTGCATTGCACCTTTTGCTGGGTTCCCTCAAATTATACGCTTGTGGAGGATTTCCGCAGTGTCAGCGCACGTCTTGTGCGCTGATCACGGAGAGAATTCCACAATCGTTACATCCATGTGTTAGAATGGCCCAGTCAAAGTCCAGATCTAAATCCAATCGAGAATCTGTGGCAAGATCTGAAAACTGCTGTTCACAAACGCTGTCCATCTAATTTGACTGAGCTGGAGCTGTTTTGCAAAGAAGAATGGGCAAGGATTTCAGTTTCTAGATGTGCAAAGCTATTAGAGACATACCCTAAAAGACTGGCAGCTGTAATTGCAGCAAAAGGTGGTTCTACAAAGTATTGACTCAGGGGGCTGAATAATTACGCACACCCCACTTTGCAGTTATTGATTTGTAAAAAATGTTTGGAATAATGTATGATTTACATTCCACTTCTCTTGTGTACACCACTTTGTGTTGGTCTTTCACGTGGAATTCCAATAAAATTGATTCATTTTTGTGGCAGTAATGTGACAAAATGTGGAAAACTTCAAGGGGGCCGAATACTTTTGCAAGCCACTTCTATCTCTCTAATCCAATCCCCGATTGACGGAGGGGTAGCCTGTTTCTATCTCCTGGTTATCAAAATCTTAAGAGCATTTAAAAGATGCCTCAGGAGCAAGTTTTTATATTTTTTAATGTTTCACGTATTCACGTGCAGCAAAAAAAAAAAAGCAGGGTCATCTGGAGGGGTAAACCCCCAAATCGTCTGCATATAGCACTTCACACCCGTCCAAAACTTAGCTAACCTCTCACAACCCCAAAATATATGCAGGATCGTACCTCGTTCTCTATTACATCGCCAACACATGGGCGAGACATTCGGGAAAGTCCTGTTTAACCTATCCGGGGTCCGATACCATCTCATAAAGAGCTTGTAATTGGACTCTTGTGTCTTAGATGCCACTGAGGATCTATGGACGAACAACAAAATCCTCCCCCATTGCTCATCTGTAAATGGCCTACTTAGGTCCCCCTCCCACTTAGCTCTAATATATCCCGCTGGGTTTGATTCATCATTCAAGTTATCATATATATGAGAGATAGTGCCCCTGATCACCCCCTGCCCTCCACACAGGACCTCAAATGAGTTAAATTCCCTCGAGAACTCATTCTTACTGCCGATCGACCCCAGGAAGTGACAAAAGCGAATAAGTCTCCACTCATCCAACCCAGAAATGCCTAAGCATTCCTCGATCTGATGCAGGGCAATCCAGATTCCGTCCTCAATCAGGTTCAGTGCTCGTAATTTCCCACAACTTCTCCAGTGTGGAAATCCCCACCAGTGATACTACCAATCAACCCTGGATTCCCCACTAATGGTACCATGGGAGTTGGCCAGGGAGAAACCCCCCCCCCCCATTCCCTATATTTACTAAACAGACTCAATGTCTGATTTATCAGGGTCCCTGCCGGGTGACTTACCTTAGTGCATTTTCCAAGCCAGGGTGTATGGCGGAGAGGGCAGGCCACCAACTCTTGGTCCATCCCTACCCATTGTTTATTATCCCTGTGTCTGGACCACTCCACCACCCGAGTCATTACTGCAGCTGCGTGATACATATGCACATTAGGTGCTGCCAGTCCCCCTTTTGCTTGCACCCATATAATAGTGTAGATCTCGTACATGGAGGTTTCTTTCTCCAAATAAACTTTGAGAAACGTTTAACCTGCTGAAAGAAATGCGGTGGAAGCAAGATCGGTACGGCCTGAAATAAGTACAACATTCTAGGCATCACCGTCATTTTTAAAATATTAATTCTCCCTAACCATGAGAAAGACTCCCCATCCCATCTTTTAAGGTCCTTACTGATACTTTCCAACAGGAGGGGGGAAATTTGCTGATATAATGCTATAATCGACGGAGTAAGTTTAATTCCCAAATATGACAGGCCAGACTGGGCCCATCTAAATGGAAAGTTCTGCATAATTCTTGTGACCGTGTCTTGGTCCAGACCTACCGACATCATCTCACATTTATTGTAATTAATTTTAAAATTAGAGACCTCCCCATATGTAAAAAACTCCTGCATCAGACCGGGTAAAGAGATATGTGGGTCTGTCAAAAATAATAATAATAAATCATCGACATAAGATGCCACCTTATGCCTAGTTTGAGTAGAGGCTATACCTTTAATATTTTCGTTCTCTCTAATCGAGCACAGAAGGGGTTCCAGGATCAGGGCAAAATCAAAGGGAACAGGGGACACTCCTGGTGGTTCCCGTTGTTGATACCAAACGTCTCAGAGGATACCCCACTTACTCTTACACTCGCTATGGGGGATGAATACAATGCTAATATTCTCTCCCTCATTACCCTTCTCAACCCCACATGCCACAGTATCTGATCAATAAAATCCCAGTTCACCCTGTCAAACGCCTTCTCCGCACCTGTGGACAATAACAGGGTAGACTGGGATTGGGTCCTGGCCCACTCAATCAGGTCAAGAGCCCTTATTGTATTATCCCTTGCCTCTCTCAGGGAGACAAATCCCACTTGATCGAGATGCACAATATTGGGAACCAGGCGTGCCAGACGATATTCAATCATTCTGCCATTAATTTTAATCTCCGCATTGAGTAGTGATATAGGTCTGTAACTGGTGCACAACAATGGGTCCTTGCCTGCCTTAGGAAGACACACTATATTCAATCTAAGCATATCTTGTGAAAACATGCAACCCCCCTCCCTCCCATCTCCTATTAAATTAAATAGCTCCAACATCTGAGGGGCAAGCATATCAAAGAACATCCTATAATATTCGGAGCCAAATCCGTCTGGCCCAGGGGCTTTATTGGGATGGGACTTCCAGACCGCCTTTCACAGCTCCTCCATCAAGAAGGGGGCCTGCAACTCCGCTGCCTGGTTGGCCCCAAAAATCGGCATCTTAGACCTTTCCAGGTATTGCTGTATGTTATCTATCTTCTGCTCTTTAGATCTTACACCTGTCTGCCCAATGGTATAGAGAGATTCATAGTTGTCTCTAAAGACACGGGCAATAGACTCACTTCGCATCTGTTTTCTACAATCTACAATCTGTGGGATATATAACATCCCGGAGTTTTTTTGTAGCCGAAGTTTTTATATGGGCTACACAAGGCACCTTTTTTGTAGCCGAAGTTTTTATATGGGCTGCACCAGGTGCCTTTTTTGTAGCCGAAGTTTATATGGGCTACACCAGGCGCCTTTTTTGTAGCCGAAGTTGGTATATATGGGCTCCACCAGGCGCACTTTTTTACCGGCGCCCTTTTCATGTAGACCCGCTTTTAAACATGAAGTATAGCTTGACACAAGTGTCTTGCAGCGATCTACGGGTATCTTAGCCCATTCTTCAAGGGCAAAAGCCTCCAGTTCAGTCACATTCTTAGGCTTGCGTGCTGCAACTGGTTTCTTTAAGTCCCACCAGAGGTTCTCAATCGGATTTAAGTCTGGTGACTGCGATGGCCACTTCAAATGTTCCAGCCTTTAATCTGCAACCATGCTCTAGTGGACTTGGAGGTATGCTTGGGATCATTGTCCTGTTGAAAGGTCCAACGTCTCCCAAGCCCTAGGTTTGTGACGGACTGCATCACATTTTCATCCAATATCTCCTGGTACTGAAGAGAATTCATGGTACTTTGCACATGCTGAAGCTTCCCTGTACCTGCAGAAGCAAAACAGCCCCTATACTATGGGACAATAATGCAAACACATGCACTGGGACGCAGGAGCATGGCTGTGAAGTCAGTATTTCTAGTCTGGGCTGAGATCAAGGCTGAGGTCCCGAAAAAACAACAAACAAAAAAAAAACACTAGGGATAAAAATGTGAAGAAATCTAGATGAAAATGGCTGAATATTACATATATTAACAGTCGGACAGGCTTAATCCACCTGAAAACGTATGGTTCACTGGTGTGTTATACACTCTGGAGCAGTCATGCTTGAATGTACCCAAATTCGATTTGAGTACATTCGAATTCGGGTCCGGGTCAAATTCGGATTCGGCCGTGATCACGATCACAGAATTAGATTCGAATTCGAGGTCGAGTCGTGATCGGTAATTGAATTCGGGTAATAGTCGTGATCACGAATTCGGATGGCCTTAAAGCAAATTTTTTTAAAAGGGAAATCACAATTAAATAGGTGTAATTTAAAAAAAAATTATGGAAAACTTTTTTTCTGCATTTCTTGTTTATTCTTCTTCAACGTCTTCACCTTCTTCTTTTTCTTCTCTCCATCTTTTTCTTCACCGTCTTCTTTTTCTGTTTTACCATCTTCTTTCATCATCTTCATCATCTTCTTCTTCACTGGCACCTGGTTCTTCTTCTTCTTCTTCACCTGGTTCTTCTTTTTCTTCTTCTGGTTCATCCTCACTTGGTTTTTCATTTTCTTCTTCACCTGGTTCTTGTTCGTCTTCTTCTTTTTCATCATCTGGTTCTTCTTCTTCATCATCATCTGGTTCTTCTTCTTCTTCATCATCTGGTTCTTCTTCTTCTTCATCTTCATCATCATCTGGTTCTTCTTCACCTGGTTCTTCGTCTTCTTCTTCTTCTGGTTCTTCTTCTTCTTCTTCTTCACCTGGTTCTTCTTCTTCTTCTTCTTCACCTGGTTCTTCTTCTTCTTCTTCACCTGGTTTTTCTTCTTCTTTTTCTTCACCTGGTTCTTCTTCTTCTTCTTCTTCACCTGGTTCTTCTTCTTCTTCTTCCCCTGGTTCTACTTCTTCTTCTTCTTGGCAGCAGTGCATAATTCTGTGGACCCTGGCACCGGGAACACACACAGCAGGAGGTTAAATTCAGCAGCAGGAGAAGGAATGATGTGTGGCAGCAGGCAATGCAACGGGCAATGGCACCTAGCGTTGGTACCACGGCTGTAATAATAAACACCATACAGCAGGAGGTTCCGGACAGCAGTCGTAAAGCCCAGATTGTGTCCAATACACAACTGGGACAGCACAGTTTTCAACCCAGACAACTCAGAAATATTTTTTTTGACCAAAAAATGTAGCTATTGTAGTGGCTTGATAGCTAGTGGTGCATGGCAGCAGCGCATAATTCTGTGGACCCTGACAGTGGGAACACAGACAGCAGGAGGTTAAATACAGGAGGAGGAGTGACATGTGGCAGCAGGCAATGTAACGGGCCATGGCATCTAGCGTTGGTACCACGGCAGTAATAATAAACACCATACAGCAGGAGGTTCCAGACAGCAGTTGTGAAGCCCACATTGTGTCCAATACACAACTGGGACAGCACAGCTTTCAACCCAGACACCTCAGAAATATATATTTTTTTTACAACAAAATGTAGCTATTGTAGTGGCGTAATAGCTAGTGGCGCATGACAGCAGCGCATAATTCTGTGGACCCTGGCGGTGGGAACACAGACAGCAGGAGGTTAAATACAGCAGCAGGAGGATTAGGAGGAGGAGGAGTGACATGTGGCAGCAGGCAATGTAACAGGCCATGGTACCTAGCGGTGGTACCACGGCGTAAATAAACACCAACAGCAGGAGGTTCCGGACAGCAGTCGTGAAGCCCACATTGTGTCCAATACACAACTGGGACAGCACAGTTTTCAACCCAGACACCTCAGAAATATATAAATTTTTTGAACAAAAAATGTAGCTATTGTAGTGGCGTAATAGCTAGTGGCGCATGGCAGCAGTGCATAATTCTGTGGACCCTGGCGGTAGGAACACAGACAGCAGGAGGTTAAATACAGCAGCAGCAGGAGGAGGAGGAGTGACGTCTGGCAGCAGGCAATGTAACGAGCCATGGCACCTAGCGTTGGTACCACGGCTGTAAGGAAACACCAACAGCAGGAAGTTCCAGACAGCAGTCGTGAAGCCCACATTGTGTCCAATACACAACTGGGACAGCACAGATTTCAACCCAGACACCTCAGAATTTTTTTTTACCAAAAAATTTAGCTATTGTAGTGGTGTAATAGTTAGTGGCGCATGGCAGCAGGGCATAATTATGTGGACCCTGGCGGTGGGAACACAGACAGCAGGAGGTTAAATACAGCAGCTGTAGGAGGAGGAGGAGTGACATCTGGCAGCAGGCAATGTATGGGCCATGGCACCTAGCATTGGTACCACAGCTGTAAATAAACACCAACAGCAGGAGGTTCCGGACGGCAGTCGTGAAGCCCACATTGTGTCCAATACACAACTGGGACAGCACAGCTTTCAACCCAGACACCTCAGAAATATTTTTTTTACAACAAAATGTAGCTATTGCAGTGCCTTAATAGCTAGTGGTGCATGGCAGCAGCGCATAATTCTGTGGACCCTGACGGTGGGAACACAGACAGCAGGAGGTTAAATACAGCAGCAGGAGGAGGAGTGACGTGTGGCAGCAGGCAATGTAATGGGCCATGGTACCTAGCGGTGGTACCACAGCACCTACAGAAAAACCAGGCCAAATTATCAGGGGACTGAAGGTTGATGTTGTGAAAAAATAATTCCCAGGCACCTCGTGTCCTCCTCTCGCCGACAACAGGTGCCTATAATGTTCCTTCAATCCATGCCTGGTTGATCTTCAAAAATGTGAGTCTGTCCACGGACTCTGGGGACAGACGAGAGCGCTTCTCCGTGACCATGCCACCGGCCGCACTGAAGCACCTCTCGGACAGCACGCTTGAAGGGGGGCAAGACAGGACTTCCAGGGCATACTGTGCCAGCTCACTCCACATCTGCAAGCGCTCGACCCAGTACTCCAAGGGGTCCACAGGCTCTTCACCGGTGTCAAGCCCACTGAAGGACCCCATGTAGTCGGCCACCATCCAGGTCAGGCACTGGCTGTGACTTTGAGAGGAGGATGCTGCTGCACACACCTCCTCTCTCAGCTGCTCTACCGTCATGTAGAGTGCCTTTGTCAAGGACTGCAGGTCTCCTGGGCACCTAATGCTGCTGCTGCTGCTGGCTGCAGGCACCAGCTGCTGTGCTGGCTGGACAGGGACAGAAGGGGTGGAAGGCTGGGGGAAGGCTTCCTCCAATTGCCGAACAAGGATCTGCTGCAACTCACTTGTTCGCTGCTCAGTGTCTCCAGCAGGCAGGAACTGACCCACCTTCCCCTTCAGCCATGGGTCCAGGATCATGCTGAAGCAGGCGTCCTCCCGAGCTTGCATCTGCTTCACCCTGGGGTCTGTGCGCAGGCACCGCAGCATGTGCGCTGCCATGGGGAATAGGGTGGTTCGTCCAGCAGAGACATCAGGGTCAGTGGCCTCAAGTTCGCTGTCCTCCTCCTCTGGCCCCTGAGCCTCTTCCTCCTCTCTCCACCCTCGCACCACTGCAGCAGCGCTCCGCTGTTCCCCCTCAACAGCAATGTCCAGGACCTCCAACTCCTCCTCCAACAACAACTCAAAATCCTGCGCAGAAGTGGTCTGTGCAGGTGGCTGCTGTTCCAGCTGGATCAGGGCCTCCTCTCCCACATCCTGCAGATCACCCAGGGCCCTGTCCAGCAGACAAACAATGGGCACCCACTGGCAGAGGGATGCCCGTTCCTCACTGACCAGGTTGGTTCTCTGCAGGAAGAGAGCCAACACCAAGCAGACCTGCTGCATCTGCCCCCACTGTGCATTGGAGAGGAGATGGAGTTTTGTGGTGCCGGCGAGAGTGCCCTCAATGATGTGGCGGTTGACAGCCCTCCTCTGCTCAACCAGCCACTCCAACATCGCCAGGATGGAATTCCAGTGAATTGGCACATCGATGACAAGGCGGTGTCATGGCAGGCCCTCACGCTGCTGCATGTCGGCCAGCGGTGGAGACTGCGCACAATTTTCCGAGCCGCTTCCAACAGATTGTCCATCCCCTGGTAGGTGCGCAGGAACTTCTGCACCACGAGGTTCAGGACGTGGGCCAAGCAGGGGATGTGGGTCAAGTGTCCCCTGTTGATGGCAGCCAGCAGGTTGGCCGCATTGTCGGGCACCACCAATCCGACTCTGAGGCCTCTGGGGGTCAGCCACGTCTTCTCCTGCTCCCTCAGGTAGCGGAGCACGTTGGCTGCCGTCAAACTGTTCTTCCCCAGGCTTCTCATCTCCAGCAGCGATTGGCAGTGGCAGGCCTTCACGCTGCTGTTGAGGTGGGGTCACTTGGCGGAGGGAGCTGCTGATTCTTCCCTGACCCCGTGTGGTGGCACCACATAGTGGACAACTGGTGCCGCTGATGCACCCGAGGATGGACCTGCTGCTTCCTCGCTGGCGCATTCCACCAGGCTGATCCAGTGGGCCATGAAGAACATGTAGCAGTCTGGTCCAAAACGGCTGCCCCATGAATCCATGGTGATGTGGATCCTCTCACTCATGGCGTGATCGAGCGAGCGGCCCACATCCGCCACATCAAAGCGATGCAGTGCTGGGATCGCCATGCGGAAGAAGTAGTGGCGGCTTGGGATTTGCCACTCCAGGATCCCGTACTGCAGGAGCGTTCTCATGTCACCCTCCTCCGCCACAAAGGAGTATGGCAGGACCTTGGAGCACATGGCCCGGGCAAGCAACCCGTTCAGCAGCACCCCAATGCGCCTGTTGGTGGGAGGCAGAACCTTGGTCACACCGGGAAAGGACTAGCTGAGCAGGGTCTGGCGGCGTTTGCCTGCACGGGAGGATGAGGAGGCAACTGTAGAGGGAGCAGATGAGGCCACTGAGGACTGGCTGCCCAGGGGGAAGGGGGGGGGGGGCAGTGAGCTTCTGTGCTCCTGCTGCTGATACTGGATGAGCAGGAGGGTGGGATGCTGCTGCTGCTGCTGAAGTCTGTGCAGTGGCTGTCTGGCTCTGACCACTGCCTGTGCCACTGTCCTTCAGCTTCAGAAACTCACTGTAGTCCTGAAAATGTTTGGTCTCCAAGTGGGTCTACAGGCACGAGGTACCCAACTTGTTCAGATCGCGACCTCTGCTCAGGCTGGCACCGCAACAGTAGTCGATAACTAACTCGTGTGAGAGACAGTGACAAATAAAATACAGTGACAAATAGGGTCAGGCAGATGACAGTCACAGATCACAACAGATGCTGGCCTGGCCTAGTGGCCTGTGAAGTAACTATTACACAGTAGTTGTGAAGCCTGCGACACTAAAAAAACTCACGGACTATAGCTGTACAAATTAAGTAAACTAGTACGTAGGTAACAACTAACTATAATCCCTAGTAGTAGTGCATACCTCCCAACATTTTATATGTTGAAACCGGGACACTTAGGCCACACCCCTGGCCACACCCCCAACCCCCTAGCCACGCCCATTTTTTTTTTAAAAAATTAAATATTTATTTTTTTTAAATATATTTTTAATTAACTACTCCTGAAAGGGAGGTGCATGAGGGTGCAAGTGGGTGGGTGGGAGGAGGAGGAGGGTGTGGGTGGCCAGAGAGGGAGGAAAAAAAACCCCATCGAGGCACCAGCCCGGGGATGCGTATGCGGCATGGATGCCCGCCGCTATTAAACTTCTCCCTCCCTCCCTGCCTCCTAATATGCCCCCCAGTGTCCCCTTCCCCCCCCCCCGCCCCCCCCGCAGAGTAAACAAATGTGCAGCGGAGCAGGCTGTAACTCTTACCGTTGCCTCCGCTGCGTACTGGAATCCCATCTGCTCTTCTCGCGGCTTCCTGTCACAGGAAGCCGCGAGAAGAGCAGATGGGATCCCAGTACGCAGCGGAGAGGCAACGGTAAGAGTTACAGCCTGCTCCACTGCACATTTGTTTACTCTGCGGGGGGGAAGGGGACACTGGGGGCACATTAGGAGGGAGGGAGGGAGAAGCTTAATGGCGGCGGGCATCCATGACGTGTACGCATCCCAAAATCGGGACCGTCCCGCCGAAAACGGGGCGGTTGGGTGCTCTGGTTGTGTAGTATTCGATAACTAACTCGTGTGATAGACAGTGAGTGACAATAAAAGTCTGTCACACACGGACGCAATCAATAGGGTCGGGTAGATGACAGTCACAGATCACAACAGAAGCTGGCCTGGCCTAGTGGCCTGTGAAGTAACTATTACACAGTAGAGGTGAAGCCTGCGGCACTAAATAAACTCACAGACTATAGCAGTACAAATTAAGTAAACTAGTACGCAGGTAACAACTAACTATAACCCCTAGTACTAGTGTAGTAGTCGATAACTAACTCGTGTGACAGACAGTGAGTGACAATAAAAGTCTGTCACACACGGACGCAATTAATAGGACCGGGCAGATGACAATCACAGATCACAACAGAAGCTGGCCTGGCCTAGTGGCCTGTGAAGTAACTATTACACAGTAGTAGTGAAGCCTGCGGCACTAAATAAATTCACAGACTATAGCAGTACAAATTAAGTAAACTAGTATGCAGGTAACAACTAACTATAACCCCTAGTACTAGTGTAGTAGTCGATAACTAACTCGTGTGACAGACAGTGAGTGACAAAAAGTCTGTCACACACGGAGCCAGTCACAGATCACAACAGATGCTGGCCTGTACAGTAACTAAAACACTACTGAAGTTAATAAACTCACAGACTAACAGTACAACTTAACTAAACTAGTACTAGTACACAACTAACTATAATCCCTAACCTACCGAAGCTAGTAGTATGCTAAGGCTACCTAGGCTAGCAGGCCTAGCCTGCACACAGACTAACACTAGCCTAGCACACTATACAGTATACACTACATTAGCTGACTGAACTATAACAATCAAATCACTAGCTATTTATTTATTTATTTATTGTATTTATAAAGCGCCAACATATTACGCAGCGCTGAACATTAATTTAGGTTACAGACAATATTTAGGGGTGACATACAGCAATATGACAATACAGGAATACAAGAAAACCAGACCACACAGCACAGTATGAGTACCAGGTAATGCTTAGTCAGTCACTGGATGGAGCATGGAGATTAGGCAAGTTAGGTTCACTCAGATGCAGCTATCTCAGCTATAGCTATCTATAAATGAGTACAATAAAGGTGTTAAGAATGTGTTTAGGAGGTTAAACGCCGTGTTAAACAGTTGAAAAGCACTTGCTAAGACACACAGCAGCGCTGGAGATGCTCTCAGTACCGCAGAGTCACAAGCAAGGACGCGCTCCCTAAGATGGCCGCCGCCTTATATAGAGGAGGGGAGGGCCAGGCTCCCTTACTCTGATTGGTTGCTAGGGCCTCGGCTGGGGCCGTCTGATTGGCCCAATGACGTCATCCCCTGGATACCGAAGCCGAATTCGTGATCACGGCCGAACTAAAGAGTGACTATTCGGGTACATTCGAAATCGAATTCGGGAGCAGTATCGCTCTTCGAATTCGAGTTCTGCAATCATGAAAATCTACCTGTGATCACAAGGTAAATACGAATTCGCAATCTCTGGCGAGCAACCCTGCTCTGGAGTTTATAGAAAAGACCCCCTCCCCCATGATAGTTGCTTATGGGCAGATGAGATCAGTGAAAACAGACCTTTAACCAGTCACTATCGCTATGCTGTGTATGGCATGTGCATAGTAAATATTCCTGTGAGGGACATGTATGAAATGCTCTCCATGCTTCTTGATCCCTTAAAATTCCAATGTCGTTTATTTGACTCTGGTTTATGGCTCATACAGACAGGGTACGGCTGTCGCCGGACCCACGTGGCACGCGCGTGTTGCCCCGAACCGTCGCCCGTCGGAGCTGTCGCCAGGTGATTGACTTGTTAAATCGCCGGCTACAGCTGTCGCCGCAACTTCGCAGCAACTGTCGGTAGTCCGCGTATGTATGCGGACTAGCGACAGGAGATGCAATGCAAGTGAATGGAGCATCCGGCCGGGGGATGCTTTATTCACAGACAGCTTCCGCCGCGTCTCTGCCTTTCTGGCAAGACGTGTAGATAGCTGTCGCAGCCAGGGGGCTGTCGCTCCCTGGTCTCTTGTAGCCATGCAACGGGCGACAATTGTCCCCCGTGTGTATGTAGCTTTAGGCTGGAGGGCAAGAAGCGTATACTGAACAGGAATCAGCTAAAAGTAACACAGACAGCAATGAGGACTTTATTTTAAGTGTGGAAAGGTTATAGGATTCTCAAGACACAAATATTTGTGAAGGAAAGAGAGCAGTTACAATAGCACTGCTATATTCATTCCAGTGGCTGATTTATTTGAGTGTTATGTGCATGGGTATAGGTCTGATTTAATGCCCAGAAATGTTTATGGTCATTGCCAGAATTCATGGCAAAACACAGCATCAAGAGAGAGGAAGAAGATGATGAAAAGGAAGAAATAAGAGTCTTTAGAGAAAAGGGAAAAAAGAGATAAAGAACTTGGGCAAGAGAAGGTAAGTATGCCTAACTGAACAAATTAAAAAAAGTAAAGTATAAAATGTAGTGTACTGTAATTGACAATTTACCTCATGGAAGAATCCCACCTGCCATTTAAAAGGCAAATCTGAAGTATGCACTTATAAATGCACTTTTCATGCAGTGTCATAGCTAAAGAGCTATGTGTCGTCCAGTGTGAGTTTTACATTGGGCCAGCTCTAGCATTCTATACATAACAACAAGAGCATGACATGGAACACTACAACCTGCCAAAGGCAGCCACTGTGTCAGAAAGGTGTAAGCAGGGGTGGGGAACAGTTTGATAACGATTACCACAATTCAAAGCATATATAGAGAGGTGATCATGTGATCATTAACACCATAGCACCAATAAAGAGCTAATACAGCAATTGAAGAAGAGCCCCTTGTGGGCTGTCTTGTCGAGGGGCTCTGGTGCAGTCCCAACTTCTGCACCATCTATTGCTACACCACTGATTTAATGGATTGATCAGAAACTTCCTCAGGTGTAAAGTGCCAGCCAGATGTGTTGTTTTAATCAGATACCTCTAACAGACAAAGGTGCTAGCTTGAAAGACACTGTCACGTCTAACCATAGCTGGGCAGAGGCAAATGTTCAGGAGGCACCAGCCTCTGGGCGCAGAGCCCTGAGGTCACAACTGTGTCCCCCAAGTACCCATCTTTGCCTGGCCGGTATCCGTCTTCACCCCGTCACACAGTCCCTTCGTCTCTTCTTTATTACACCCTCTAGTGGTAGCTCTAATTACATGCGCCACCGGAGGATTCAGAGAGGAGACAGAGGGACTGCGCAACAGATTGAAGAGATCCCAGTGTTGCTGAAACAGGTAACTATTACAGAATGCTCCACGTGGAGCTCTGCATATGGGTGGGGAGGATGCCTAATACAGGAGGCACATCTAGCTATACTAGGGAGGGGGGCTACCTAATACAGGAGGCACATCTGGCTGTACTAGGGAGGGGATACCTAATACAGGAGGCACATCTGGCTATACTAGGGAGGGAGGCTACCTAATACAGGAGGCACATCTGGCTTTACTAGGGAGGGGATACCTAATACAGGAGGCACATCTGGCTATACTAGGGAGGGGGGCTACCTAATACAGGAGGCACATCTGGCTATACTAGGGAGGGGGGCTACCTAATACAGGAGGCACATCTGGCTGTACTAGGGAGGGGATACCTAATACAGGAGGCACATCTGGCTATACTAGGGAGGGAGGCTACCTAATACAGGAGGCACATCTGGCTTTACTAGGGAGGGGATACCTAATACAGGAGGCACATCTGGTTATACTAGGGAGGGGGGCTACCTAATACAGGAGGCACATCTGGCTATACTAGGGAGGGGGGCTACCTAATACAGGAGGCACATCTGGCTGTACTAGGGAGGGGATACCTAATACAGGAGGCACATCTGGCTATACTACGGAGGGGGGCTACCTAATACAGGAGGCACATCTGGCTATACTAGGGAGGGGGGCTACCTAATACAGGAGGCACATCTGGCTATACCAGGGAGGGAGGCTACCTAATACAGGAGGCACATCTGGCTTTACTAGGGAGGGGATACCTAATACAGGAGGCACATCTGGCTATACTAGGGAGGGGGGCTACCTAATACAGGAGGCACATCTGGCTATACTAGGGAGGGGGGCTACCTAATACAGGAGGCACATCTGGCTGTACTAGGGAGGGGATACCTAATACAGGAGGCACATCTGGCTATACTAGGGAGGGGGGCTACCTAATACAGGAGGCACATCTGGCTATACTAGGGAGGGGGGCTACCTAATACAGGAGGCACATCTGGCTATACTAGGGAGGGGGGCTACCTAACATCAAGGGCAAATCTGAATATACTGGGGAGGGTGGCTACCTAATACTGGAGGCACATCTGATTATTTATACTGGGTAAGGGGGCTAACTAATACTGGGGGTACATCTGACTATACTGGTTAAGGGAGCTACCTAATACTGAGGGCTAATCTGAATATACTGGGGAGGGGGCTATCTAATACTTTGGACACATCTGATATCTATATTGGTGAGGGGGGGGGGGGGCTAGCTAATACTGGGGGCACATCAGGATATCTAAACTGGGCAGGTGGTCTTCCTAATACTGGGGGCACATTTGCTACCTATATCAGGGCGGACACAATTTGGGAGGGGTGTGCACTTTAGAATCTCCTCCTCTAGTGCAGGAGAACCTTGTCCAGGCCCTGGAAGTGGTTAATTAACCCATGAAATGCACTGTTATAAATGCAGAATGAACATTTGCCTTTCAAACTTTCTTCCAGGAAGTACATTCTCAATTACACACTTTTTCATATTCAACTTATTTTATTTTTGGGTGTCTCCTTCACCCGTAGACTTTAAACTCCATGCAGAGAGTGAGTGAGAGTTCAGTGAGGCAGGTAACTGCTTAGTCGTGGTGTATTATTTTGAATGTGTAAATGACGTCAGAAAGGTGTAAGCAGGGGTGGGGAACAGTTTGATCACGATTACCACAATTCAAAGCATATATAGAGAGGTGATCATGTGATCATTAACACCATAGCACCAATGAAGAGCTAATACAGCAATTGAAGAAGAGCCCCTTGTGGGCTGTCTTGTCGAGGGGCTCTGGTGCAGTCCCAACTTCTGCACCATCTATTGCTACACCACTGATTTAATGGATTGATCAGAAACTTCCTCAGGTGTAAAGTGCCAGCCAGATGTGTTGTTTTAATCAGATACCTCTAATAGACAAAGGTGCTAGCTTGAAAGACACTGTCACGTAGAATCTCCTCCTCTAGTGCTGGAGAACCTTGTCCAGGCCCTGGAAGTGGTTAATTAACCCATGAAATGCACTGTTATAAATGCAGAATGAACATTTGCCTTTCAAACTTTCTTCCAGGAAGTACATTCTCAATTACACATTTTTTTCATATTCAACTTACCGTATTTTATTTTTGGGTGTCTCCTTCACCCGTAGACTTTAAACTCCATGCAGAGAGTGAGTGAGAGTTCAGTGAGGCAGGTAACTGCTTAGTCGTGGTGTATTATTTTGAATGTGTAAATGAATACATAAGTTATAGTGTGTTCAGTTGAACAACAGTTAAGATGAGCATCCATTAAAATTGCTGATTATTTTTTTCTTTGGGTAATTTCTTTTCTATCAGAATAAAATCTTCACCAACAAACAAGACAAAAGTCTCCTATTACACAGGCCATGCGCGCATTAATTTTTGCTGCCTGCCTGTCTGCCTTGCTAAACGCAGATGAACACACAGCCTTTAGGTCCCCGGCCTCCTGATCCACCTCACCAGACTAAGCCACAGGCTGGGGCCACAGGGGACCTCCAAGCCTCCAGCCAGCAGGTCACTCCTGCAACACCAGGACTCTCTGTATCTCTCTCTCTTAACTCTCCTTTTTCTTCATCCACCTTTCCTTTTCTTCTCTCTCTGCACTATCCTCTCCCAAGAACATAATGCGGGTAACCGAATAGCTGCAGAGCTTGTTGAGCGCCACAAACAAGTATGCCAGCTCCACTCATAGAGCTCGGATGACCCCTCTGGTCCTTCTCTACTATGTTTCATGTGTATATGCCTACTCTATGCATATTATACTGTATGTGTTATGCCTACTCTATATGCCACGCTTTGTAAATTCTACTGTATGTCCATCACTGTACCTTCACCGACCCTGCATGTGCCAAAACTTATTCCGGATATAAATCCGCTGGTGTACTTAGCAAAATAATTTATTCTGATTCTGAATTTTCCCTGACAGATTTAATTACTCAAAATTCATCACTATTTTGGCAAAAAAAATATCAAATAATACTATGATTGGGTGGAAAATTTCAGTAGATCGGGGCGTGACAGGGGATCAGTAACAGATCAGTGGCTCATAGCGATGCACTGTAGATTCAGAGAGGGATTGATCTGTTTACCACATTAAGTGGCAGTCTGTGTGTATGGTCACCTTTACAGAAATACAGTAAAACCACCATATTTACCCAGATGGTCGATGTGTGAAATCTGCTCCAATGGAGGAGTCAGGGGCTGAATCAAGATGACAAGGAATACATACAGGTCTGTTTAGCTGACAAGAGTGAGGTAGGGTTATGAACTCTCCTGAAATGAAGGCCCATTCTTACCTTCAAATCTGTTTTACCTGAGAACATTTTATGAGAGACGTTAGCATTTGGTGTGCTCTGTACTCTCTGCCTGGGCTGCATACATGCCAATCGGTCCAGACAGTAACAATATACAGAAAATGAAATAACTATTTACAATGTCTACAGTAAATAAATGAATCCCTTCATCATTTTTATAGCTGTACTGCAAATATTTGGAATCTTTCACTCTTCCAAATGGGAGTCTGGAAGATGTGAAATGTCATCATTATCCTTTGCACTGTACTCATTGATGTACGAGAACCAGGTCACAGCTCCGAGGCCCTTGATCTATGGAACTGTAACATAAAACGTTTTCCAGATAAATTATCTGATGCATGTAGTTTAAAATAAAAAAGTCAAGCTAGTACATTTATGATTTCTATACAATACAGTAGTCCCTGTCACAGCTTACCATGACAAAAAGTAATAATAAATGTTTTATGACACTCCAGCACATATTCAAGAGCTTGTCTGACTGTGTTCTCACAGCAAAGTGCATTAACCCCTCACTTTTACCTTAAGAAACTGTTAGGGAAGACATGCAAGTTCAGCTCACCACTTAAGCCATCCACACAAATTAAAGTCCTGTTTTACAATTTACGTAATTTAGCTTGAACTGAAATGAGAGAAAAAGGCTTTGTGTACTGGACGTTTGGGCCATATCGCATATGATCAATGGGTAGATCATCTGCAAAAAGATTGTATTACATAGCCTGAGCAAGAGTGAAAATATAGCAGCCTATACAGTTAGGCGATATTATAAGCTATATTATTAGGCTATATTATAATCTATCCAGTCATTATCATATTGCAAATTGTTTATGAGATAATTAATGTATATTTGGTTCAAGCTCCTCTATCAATCAACTATGCAAGCTACTAATATACTACAATGTTAAAGCAAACCTGATGTGAAAATAAACGATAAGATAAACAATTACATTAATATTACTACTCCCAAACAGATTTTTCCTGGAGTCTGATGGTCTTATTTTGTATTTAAATGTATAACTCTACCTTTAAACATTTGGCTGTCTTAGGTACATGCTATTCATCTTCCATAAAGGAAAAGCTTTAGCTAGTGAGCTTGTTATTGTTCCCTACACTCAGATGTGTTTTTCTCAGCCACCCAGAGTTTTACAACCATAGTTAGTTATCATTGAGAATTACACCACAGTTTGACTGCAGTTTAGCTGCACAGAAAGTTATTTAGAGGCATGTAATGTTAGCCTTTACAATGCTTAAATTAAAGGAATGCCACCCAATTCTAAGAAAGAAGTACTGGGGATGCAGATACACAAATTAATCTCATCATGCCACGTGTCTCTTCAGGTACCCTTTAACTGTTTATTAGAATGGCGCAGATAATGGTTGAGCAGGATTGGATTTTTGATAGACTGTACCATACCTAATTTACTCTACATTTCTTGAAGTGTCCCTAGGGGCCTGCTGTTAGCCTTCAGTAGAGGATACAATAAAACCATGTGTTTGATTATTATAGAGTTTAAAAAAGAGTTTTGTTATGTCAGGTACTACTATGTTATAGAAAACTTTAAATACTGTACACTGAAGAAAGTGTAATACTAGTGATATGCAACATTATATATACTTTAAATGTGCATCATTATATGCAGGGCTTATCATTTTTTCATACACGTATTCTTTCTCTCTGCTAAAGTATAAGGCCAGCCAGTTTCACACTTAAGCTTTTTCACAGTTCAAGACTCAGAGACGAGACTGTGACTCAAGTAGGAAAACATAACAAAAAAATGAGTTGGACTTCACTTGCCAGTCATGTGCTTACCTGTAGCATAGACAGACAGCATACCGGAGAGCAGCACAGCACTGTACATCAGACACTTCATAGTGGGTGAGGAGCCAATGATAATCCACAGAAATGAAAATGCTCTGTAATGGGGACCACACTTGGAAGACAAAAACCTGATGAGATGGAAACTCTTTGTAATGCAAGATTATAGTGAAGAAGATGCTCTGTAGGAATGGAAAGGAGGTGTATGGACGGTTTGTCTCTGACCTGGTAACTGATCAGGCAAAAGAGGAAACTGAGCCGAAGACAGAAACCTGAGACAGAAGCAGAACATGGCACCTGAAGAGACAGAATGCTGCACAACTCTACACTGGAGATAAAGATGCACCTCGTGCAATGTGCAGTGTGCATGTGCAGAACAAGATACGTATGGTTCACAGTTTCACCATTTTCCATAGGACATTGTTTAACGGCCACTCTTATGAAACTGAGCTAGTAGTCTTTTTGGTACTGTACATTATAATACATTATTATGGTATAATTACTTAGAAAGCTTTTAAAAATTAACTGACGTCTTATCAAGAAAGCACCCTTTTATATAGCAAAGATGTAGTAATAAAAATGGTTTAAGGCCTAGCTTTTAAAATCACAGTTTTTTTAGATGTTGTCCACATTGTATATATATTGTGTAATATGAATATTTTAGTGAATGTACCTCCTCTCACTAAGGCCATGTTCACATTGGCAATACCGTTTAATGTAACAACATGGAACGGATCCAAATGAATGCAAATGGATTCTATGCAAGGCATAGAGTTCTATTCTACTCAATGTATTCGTTCACATGACTTGTTCGTAACAGATCCGTTCATTTGGATCTGTCAAGTGGAATGCAAGTATGGGTAGTCTGCGATAATTGATGATTGATGGGTGTGTGTGTGTGTGTGTGTGTGTGTGTGTGTGAGTGCGCGCGCGTGTGTGTGTGTGTGTGTATGTGTCATGTATGTGTCATGGCATTTGTTCTTAAACAATACTTATAATAATTTCAGCCATTCTTTCTTCCTAGCATGGCCAACAGTCCTCCTTTCCTGAACAAAACCCAATTTCAGTTGGCCTCTTTGATACCTTTACTATAGTCTTTATTGTGTCTTCCCCATGACTACATATTAAATATGAATGAAGAACTATTGACTCGCAGTTAAGGATACACACCTCTTGTGTCACAGCGAAAAAAGGTTTTCATCTTCCACACACATTTGTTATTCAATTAAGTATGCACAAAAGGTTTTGTACTTTTCAGCTCTTCAAAGCTGCCAGCAACACTTATTTTCAAATTACCTTTTCTGCCCACATGATCTTAAAGTAAAGCAGCTATTAAAGTTTTTTTTTCTGTAAAATGCTTGCCTCTATAGCTACTACAAATACAATGGTTCCTTTCAATTCTATGGAGGGTATTCAAGTTTTCCCTACTTCTGCCTCCACCCCTTCACCGAGATCTTCCTAAACCCAATTCAGCAAACCTAAATTCTTGCCAATTACCCTATCCTTTCCCACTGTTTGTTTGCTGTTTATCACAACTCTGTTCGCTGACCTAACTATATATAAAAAAAACCTGCTGAGACAAGAAACAATGATTCAGTCTAAACATGGTGCTAAATAAAGAAGACTGTGGCCCATATGCAATTCACTTTTTCACCTGAGTTTTCTCCTAGGAGATAATTTTTCATTTTCTATTTAAAATCATTTTTCAGCACTTTGCAACTGAAAAAGTGCCAAAAGGTTGGTGAAAATGTTTTATCAAAATTATTTTCAGTATTTTCTTGCTTGCTGGTAGTTTTAAATGTATTTTATTGACAATTTTGAAAATATCACCTAGGAGAAAAAGCAGGTGATAAAATGAATTGCATATGGGCCTGTGTGCCAGGCAATAGAAGAGAGAGCAAATTTACAGCAAATTATGTATCAAAATTCTGTATATAACTATATGTAATATTAATATGCTGCTGGATTTTAGTCTGGCATGTAGATAACAATAATGCCCTGTTTCTGTGATTGGAAAAGTACTTAAATACAAATACAAAGCACAACACTATGTTTCCCCCCTACACAGTTCTATGTGGTTGTTTTAACCACTTGAGGACCCACCCTTTACCCCCCCTTAACGACCAGCGCTGTTGTTGCTGATCTGTGCTGGGTGGGCTCTCCAGCCCCTAGCACAGATTAGCGTGCAGGCAGAGCGACCAGATCGCCCCCCTTTTTTCCCCACTAGGGGGATGATGTGCTGGGGGGGTCTGATCGCTCCTGCCTGCGGGTGTTGCGGGGGGGGGGGGGCACCTCAAAGCCCCCCTCCGCGGCGAAATCCTCCCCCTCCCTCTCCTACCTGGCCCCCCTGGTGTTCCGGGCTGCACAGGACGCTATCCGTCCTGTGCAGCCAGTGACGGGACGTCCCCTGTCACATGGCGGCGATCCCCGGCCGCTGATTGGCCGGGGATCGCCGATCTGCCTTACGGCGCTGCTGCGCAGCAGCGCCGTACAAATGTAAACAAAGCGGATTATTTCCGCTTGTGTTTACATTTAGCCTGCGAGCCGCCATCGGCGGCCCGCAGGCTATTCACGGAGCCCCCCGCCGTGAATTGACAGGAAGCAGCCGCTCGCACGATTAATCAGCCTGCAGCTGGCGACGCAATACTGCGTCGCTGGTCCTGCAGCTGCCACTTTGCCGACGCGCGTTATGAGTGCGCGGTCGGCAAGTGGTTAATACAACTGGAGAATACTGAGGAAACTAAAAAACACAAATGATCCACCAAACCTGGATTGTTAATTATTACAGTATTATTATTATTATTATTATTATTATTATTATTATTATTATTAGCTATTAGGTGGCAATACTTTGCAAAAGAAAGATTACTGAAAGCTTGGTAAAGTAGTGATTGGACATCTTCAGTCTTCTATTTCAATTTTTTTATTGAAATTTGAACAATCTTAGAAATTTAACATGGAATTCTGCAAAATAAGAACAAAGAAGAAACATTTACAATTCACTCCAATGCTTGAAGCAAGAACATCTTCAGTCTTGTGCACGCTGACCTAGATTAAAGATAACAATCTCTCCACAAGCCCTCAAGCTAGGCAGCTGTTAAGGATTGCCTCAGCCAAGAATAGTCCTGTGTACAGGAGCCCCCCATGTCACCGACGCCTAAAGCTCATAGTCCCTCCTCCCCCTTCCATAGCAACACATCACTAGCCCCTAGGCTAAAGACTCATCTATACAACACTCAGCTCCAAACTGTCGCTCGAGGGATCAAGTGCCGATACCCGTGGGCGACAGTAATTGTTAGTTTGTACAGACATAGCTTCACTGTACATGGCTCAGATAATGCTATTGGTATCTAGTAGCAATGAATCTCCTGAATAAGCCATGTTCTCTTGTGTCCTCCTCCTCCACTGATCTCCACTGTTAGTAAGTCAACCCCTATGTATCCATTATCAAGTTATAAATACACATCAGGTTAGTGTAATTGTACAAAAACTTTATATGTTACTCAGTCACTGTCTCTTTTCTAAAAAGCAGTGCATTAAGCACTTTTTAGTAGGAGGGCTTTTCATTCTCTTTTAGTCCCCTATACTTTCCTAGTGGTTTGGGGTCACCCCAAGCTGCTTGGGTAATCCATTGTCTCTTTTCATGAGTTTTCTCTGCTTATCCTCTTATACTACACAATACTTTTTCAAGACTTAGCACACATAACAGTATACAAATACAGTTAGATCCATAAATATTTGGACAGAGGCAACTTTTTGCTAAGTTTAGTTCTGTACATAAACACAATGATTTTTAAATGAAACCACTCAGATGCCGTTGAAGTGCAAACTTTCAGCTTTAATTCAGTGGAGTGAACAAAACGGTTGCCTAAAAATGTGAGGCAACTTAGGCATTTCTTTAACACAATCTCAGGGGTTCAAAAGTAATTTATTGGACAAATTAGATAACTGGAAATAAAATGTGAGAGAGGGACATGTCTTAGTAACTATACATATTCACCCTAACTAGTGAATGGGAGCTTCTGTGATGTCATGGGTGCATCAGGAAAAGAAAATCACTTGTAGTAGAGTACAGAAAGAAGAGGACTGCAGGGCAAGTTTTATTGTTTAAAGGAAATAAATGTCAACCTTCATATGTCTCTCACCTCGAGTACCTTTTTAATGTACCATATGCCTTTTCAACCTGAGGTCTTCCTGCTGCATCACACCAATTTACCTATTTAGAAATAAAAAACACTCAGGTCAACATCTGCAAGGAGTTTGTATGTTCACCCCGTGTCTGTGTGGGTTTCCTCCGGGCACTCCAGTTTTCTCCCGCATCCCAAAAACATACAGATAAGTTAATTGGCTTCCCCCCAAATTGGCGCTAGACTACAATACATGCACTACCCGATACATACATAGATATATGACTATGGTAGGGACTAGATTGTGAGCCCCTCTGAGGGACAGTTAGTGACAAGAAAATATACTCTGTACAGCGTAGCGTAATATGTCGGCGCTATATAAATACTTAAATAAATAATGAAGAAACACTTTCTAAATACAGCCAAATATTGCATTGATACTAAATTCAAGGGTTGTTCTTTTTATGACAGTTTAATAAAACAAAATGAATTAGATTATAAAAAATGGAGGAGATTGTTCTTTCAAGTAAAGATTGCAAATAGCAAAATTAAGACAGTTAGACATAAGAGTAATAAGTTAAGCAGCTTATTTTGATGTTTTGCAACAAGAGGAACATTGATAAGAATAGTAAAAACATGTTCTTTGATTTATGTCTTTACTCCTAATAGGATACATACAGGGATTTGTTTACCACACACAAACCTATTATTTCCCTCTTTCTCTTCTTTTATTTTTCCATTTGTGTTGCAGGATTACAGGGACAGTAATTAAGCAGAAGTGAATACGTCAGAAAAGAGTATGATCTAAATCTAAGTTAAGTCTTATTGGTGTTTTTTTCCACACAGAATTGTGGTTTCCACTTGTTGATCATCATGTTATTGTTGGATGACAAAAATGTATGCTTACCATATGTTTTCATTTTGTTTTCAATATTTTTATTGAATTATCAAGAGGTTACAACATTTGTAAGAACAAGTGCTGAAACATTTTCATGAAAGGCAAAATAATACAATGCGAAATACAATAAACAATAACAAAAGCGTCTTGTTGGATCAAACCAGGTACCCAAGGTAATTTCCATAACAGCAAATCTACTATACTCTTACATAGTATGGCTAAGTAGGGAGCACGTTAGAGGAAACACAGTATATTGTGAGTTGGGCAGGAACATCTAGACCAGGGGTCCCCAAACTTTTTGGGTCGAGGGCCGGGTCACCATACTTCAGACTGCTGGGGGGCCGGAGTATACATAAAATGATGTAGAAGTATTTGAGGGCCAGACAGTGAAGCATACCCAGGTGACAACCTGCAGTCCAATTGGACAGCAGTGTCACCTGATATTGAATTTGATTGGAAACCAGCAAATTACTGTTCCATGGCTTCCATGTAGATGGGTGGTGCCGGCACGGCTATTCTATATGCGGACCACCAATATTTAAAGATGTAGCTGATTGCATCTATAAGTAATACATTTTGTGTGTGTGGGCCGATAAAAAAACCTCAGGGGGCCACATTCGGCCCTCGGGCCTTAGTTCGAGGACCACTGATATAGACTATTTAGATGTAATTGTGGATTAGTTGTGAGCTTGAAGGGGCTGGCCCCTTCATCACTCATACAGGGCATGTCAGTAGACGTCATAAGTCCACAAACAAGGAGACAGGGCGTGGTGTCCTCCAGCAGTGGTTGGTGGTAAACCGTGGCATGTTCCTATAACTGTATACCTGCTTCAGGGAGGGTATCTTAATGTGCATATGTTTTAATTTTGATTCTGTTTTGGTGTGGTTGTCTGTTTGGCCTTAGCAGTAGCTATGGGGGTGCTTAACTTAATGGGTCATGGGTACCTTACTCTAATCTTGCACAAAAAAGTTGGGCCCTAGAGATGGTCAATGACATGCCAATGATTCTGCCTTGCAAAAAGATTTAATGCAAATTGTATGCAGCTTGGAACTGAGTCAATCAAATGCACTTCCTGCCAATTCTGATTTGCCCAATTCCAAGCTGTATACAAATACATTAAATATGACAAAGACAAGACAAATAACATGTATATTGTGTTTTTCTCCTGGCAGACTCAAAGCGCCAGAGCTGTAGCCAATAGGACGCATTCTATAGGCAGTGGCAGATTTAGGGAGGCTTGCCCAAGGACTCCTTACTGAATAGGTGCTGGATTACTGAAAAGGAATAGCCGAGATTCTTACCCAGATCTCCTTTGTCAGAGGCAAGGCCCTAAACCAGTACACTATCTAGCCACCACATGCAAGGCAGAATTATTTGCATCTCACTGACCACCTCGATTAGGCATGATTTGTATAAAGATGAAAATAAAACCAAAGCAATTTTCAAGAATGCCTAAATCATCAATTAACAGTCTCCAATGTAGTGATCATTGGGCAGCATTTCGTTGTATTCATAGACACATATGGCGATACAGTCTCCCGTAGAGACTCTCTTTGCAGCTTAAGGCAGGCCTCCACCTGGAGTCGCAGCACTGGTATAAAAGTCAGGATAATTTAAGCCCTGGTTAAACAACGGTCATTGCAATTTTCTCTTCACAGCTGCAGCGTGTGTCACACTGTTTTTACCTGTCATTCCTTTTTGTCAGTCTGCCCTTCCATTCTTGTGCACAGTGTGTCCTGCCAGTCCAGTCCCCAGTCTGTAATCCTGATAGCTGCTAGTCCACAGTCTGTCATTTTGGTCCCTTTCGGTCCTGTCTGCTGTATGTCAACCTGGTCCCTGCCAGTCCTGCCTGTAATTTGTCAGTCGGGTTACTGCCATCCTGTCTGTCTGTAGTGTGTAATCCTGGTCCCTGCTAATCCTAACTGTAGTTTGTCAGCCTGGTGGCTGCCCGTCTGTCATCTTATCTCTGCCTATCCAGTCGGTAGTCAGTCAGACCTTGTCCTGCCCGCTCCACCCTGCACGGGTTCACCCTCCTATTCTTTCTGTCTTTGGTGGGTCCTGAAGGCCACTAGCAATAGCAAGGAAGTCCAATGACCCTTGCAGGATACTCTGGGGAGGTCTCTGGACGTGCTCTTGGTGGCGCTCCGTGTTTTTCCTCCAGTGCCAGGATCAACAGGACGCTGACACCCACCGAGGTGATAGGGTTGAGTTTCTGTCCTCCTCTTCTTTTTAATGGTATGACGATCTTATCTGACTGTGGAAGGGCTTGTGTTCCACACATGCTTTATAATTGAGTGTCTGTTAGAAAGCCCAACATTTTGAGTGCCCAACTTATACACCTCATTTGGTCATTGTTATTTCATTTAATACATTAACCACTTCCCGACCGCCGCATGTACAAATGGCGGCCGGGAAGTAGACCCCGTAAGGACCGCCGCATGTACAAATGGCGGCGGTCCTTGTATGGGCATGGGCGGAGCAATCGCGTCATCCGTGACGCGATCCTCCGCCGGGGATCGATAGCCGGCAATTTAGCCTCCAGCTCGCCGGCCACTTAGCAGCGCCGGCGAGCGGAGGAATATAAAAATCCGGCCAATCACTGCGTATAAGGCACTTTGTTAGGTAAACAAAGTGCCTTATACATGCTTCCTCCTCGCCTCGTGGTCTCATTGTTCCAGAGACCACCAGCGAGGAGGAAGCATTCAGTGAGTATACAAAACAGTGCTTTTTTTTGCCCACAGCCCCCCTGAACTCCAGCCTTCAGACCCCCCACCCCCTGATCACCCCAGCAGACCCCTGCCAGCACCCTTGCACCCCTCTAAAACCCCCACCCCCCCACCTGCCACTAACTATCAACGCTATCCCTTAGCTTAGGTCCCTAACTGCCTCCTAATCACCCCTGATCCCCCCCCTACCTTTAGATCACCCCCAGACCCCATCCCAGACTACCCCCCTGTATACTGTATACATCTGGCAAGAAGGGGGATTTCCGATGAGGAGGTATACAGATACATGGACCAGTCGGATGAGAGCGTTTGCGAAGACTCATCCGACGAATCATCCGGGTCCGAATTTGAACCTGTGGAAAGCAGTGGTTCTCTGACCGAAAGTGATGACGAGGTTTTGGTCCCGGCTAGAGCCAGACGTACCAGACCCCATGTCGTTAGACCGCAGGTGGCGCAGGATCCGCCTCAAGGGCAGCAGGGTGGTGCTAGCGCTGATGAGAGTTTTCTTGGTGAGGCAGGCACCAGCAGCGCAGCATCTCCTGGACTTAGTACCAGTACTTCCGTAGACCCTGGTGAAGTGGTGAGCGCCAGCATGGAAGTTGAAACTGGTACGGTGGCACGTGCAGTAGTACCCCCGTTGCAGCCACCAAGAAGAAGACGGGCCCGTAGTACCCATAGACTCCCAGAGGTGCTGGCACATCCAGATTGGCAATCCCCTGATTCCGCCGCACCCGTAGTGCCCCCTTTCACCGCCCAGTCTGGAGTCCAGGTGGCCACAGCTCATCTAGACTTTTTGCAGCTGTTCATCACCCAGGTTCTCTTGGACTTAATTGTGGTTGAGACCAACCGTAAAGCCACACAATTCATCACCGAGCACCCGGAGAGCAGCTATGCCCAGCCTTTCCGGTGGAAACCAGTCCAAGTTTCTGACATTAAAATCTTTTTGGCCCTTATCCTTCACTTGGGACTAATGAAACAGAATGTATTGCGGTCGTATTGGTCTACGAACCCAGTACATCATGTTCCCTTGTACCCTGCTGCCATGTCCAGGACACAATTTGAGTCCATCCTGCGCTTCCTGCACTTCAACGACGACAAAACCTGTCATGAAAAGGGCCACCCTGCTTATGACCGGCTCCACAAAATTCGGCCCCTCATAGACCACCTGTCATCAACATTTGCAGATGCTTATACCCCTAAACAGAACATCTGCGTAGACGAGTGCCTCTTACGCTTAACCGGGCGCCTTGGCATCAAACAGTACATCCCAAGCAAGTGCGCCCAGTATGGGGTGAAACTGTATAAGCTCTGTGAAAGGGCCACAGGCTATACATGTCGTTTTAGGGTCTATGAGGGAAAAGACTCAAAATTGGAGCCGGTCGGATGCCCTGACTACCTGGGGAGCAGTGGAAAGGTTGTGTGGGACTTGGTGTCACCCTTGTTCCAGAAGGGGTACCATCTTTATGTGGACAACTGTTACACAAGTGTGGCCCTCCATCAGCACTTAAAGTTAGAAGGAATCCGATGCTGTGGCACTGCGCGGCCTAGTCGCCAGGGCTTCCCCCAATGGCTCGTTACCACCAGACTTGAACGGGGGCAAAGGGCCGCCTTGCGTACTGACGACCTTCTCGCGGTGAAATGGAGGGACAAGAGGGACGTTTACTTTCTGTCCACCATTCATACAGACACGACAATCCAAATTCAACGGGCAACTGAGGTCATTGAAAAGCCCCTTGTCGTCCATGAATATAATGTCAACATGAGAGGGGTGGACTTCAATGACCAGAGGTTAGCACCCTATTTAATTTCCCAGAAAACAAGACGCTGGTATAAGAAAGTGTCTTTTTATCTGATTCAATTGGCAGTTTACAACAGCTTTGTTCTCTACAGTAAGGCTGGGAGAACTGGATCTTTCCTTCAATTTCAGGAACAGATCGTCCTGGACCTCCTGTATCCAGGAGGTGCCAGGGCATCATCCCCCCCCCCCCCCCCCCCCCGCTGCAACTAGCCGACTGCATGGAAGGCATTACGCCTATCAGATTCCGTGTGCCCCAGGTCAACGCACCCGAAGAAAACGTTGTCGTGTCTGCAGCAGTGCTAGAAGAAGGAATGACACCAGTTTTTATTGTCCCAAATGTCCTGACCAGCCTGGCCTATGCCTAGGGGAGTGCTTTGAGAGGTACCACGAGCAGGTACACTATTAGAACCTAGGGAACTCCAGACACAGGGGTAGGCACACACTCAGTGGTCTTTCGCACATTGTCCCAGGGGGAGGAGAGGTAAGCTTGAAAACCAAACAGGTAAGCATAAAAGTCGGAAGAAGGATCGGTTTCCATGCTTGATATTGCTGATCTGTCCTGGGTTGGCGATATAAGACGGCATGTTTGAATTTCCCTTGAGTGTGGACACCCCCGGTTTATATGTGATTTGGGCCTATGATGATACTTTAATGCCACACAGAGTCATCTCTATTGGCAGGCATATTGCTGTTTACTACAGGCATAATGCTGTATACTAAAGTTCTGAGGCCAGTCACATAAGTTGGTGGCTTACCCTGAGTGCAGGATGGCACGGGGTGTCTCTCTCCTGAGGTTATCACTGCCATTGATGTGGAGGAAGATCTGCCATTGATGTGGAGCAAGGTATGTTTGCTGTTCATTTTTCCTTTCAGCCCAGAGTGCATTACCCGTATACCCAATATAAGGAGTATAGCAGAAACTCCTAATACTGGCCATACATGTAATGATTGCAGAGACCCTAAAATGCCAGGACAGACTCCACAAATGACCCCATTTTGGAAAGAGGACACCCTAAAGTATTATGTGAGGTGCACGGTGAGTTCATAAAAGATTTTAGTTTTTGTCACAAGTTAGCAGAATTTTTTTTTTTTTTTTTTTTTTAGCAAAGTGTCATTTTCCGTTAACTTGTGACAAAAATTAAAATTTTCAATGACCTCACCATTCCCCTCATGGAATACCTTGTTGTGTATTCTTTCCAAAATGGGGTCATTTGTGGGGTTTGTTAACTGTCCTGGCAAGTGGGAGGGGTGCTCAATTTTGAGCACCCCTGTAAAGCCTAAAGGTACTCATTGGACTCTGGGCCCCTTAGCGCAGTTAGGGTGCAGAAAAGTGCCACACGTGTGGTATCGCCATATTTGGGAGAAGTAGTACAATGTGTTTTGAAGTGTATTTTTACACATACCCATGCTGGGTGGGAGAAATACCTCTGTAAATGACAATCTTTTGATTTTTTTACACACAATTGTCCATTTACAGAGATATTTCTCCCACCCAGCATGGGTATGTGTAAAAATACACCCCAAAACACATTGTACTACTTCTCCCGAGTACGGCGATACCACATGTGTGGCACTTTTTTGCACCCTAACTGCGCTAAGGGGCCCAAAGTCCAATGAGTACCTTTAGGATTTCAAGGGTCATTTTCCGGCATTTGGTTTCCAGACTACTCCTCACGGTTTAGGGCCCCTAAAATGCCAGGGCAGTATAGGAACCCCACAAATGACCCCATTTTAGAAAGAAGTCACCCCAAGGTATTCCGTTAGGAGTACGGTGAGTTCATAGAAGATTTTATTTTTTGTCACAAGTTAGCGGAAATTGATTTGTATTGTTTTTTTTTCACAAAGTGTCACTTTCCGCTAACTTGTGACAAAAAATAAAATCTTCTATGAACTCACCATACTACTAATGGAATAATTTGAATCCCTAAATGTAAGGGGTGCCAATTCTGGTGTTAAAAGAGGGAGAATTCATGAAGAATTGGCTAGGAATAAAATAGATATAGGTTTCTTACAAGAAACCCATTTTAAAGAAGGGAAAATCCCGCACTTTCTTGATAAGAGATATGGTAAGTGTATAAATAATGCCAATCCTAGGAAAAAGGCGTGCGGTGTTTCCATTGTTATTAGCTCAAAGATCCAATTTGTAGTAGAGAGAATTTATAAGGATGATGATGCTAGATATTTGATTGTACTGGGAAGGATCAGGGGCAACCTTATAACATTAGCAAATATATATGCACCAAATCAGGGGCAAGTTGGATATATTCAAAATTTTTTAGAGCTGGTGAGACTCTGTGGGAAAGGTAGGATCATTATCGGAGGGGACTTTAACTTGGCGGTGGACTCGGATTTGGATAGCACTGGGGGAAGAGGGAATATATCTAATAAAGAGAGGGAAAAATTAATCGAAACTCTAAGAGCCCATAAGCTGATTGATGTATGGCGTATATATAATTTGGGTGTTAGAGATTATACTTATTATTCACAGGCCCATAGAATGTTCTCGAGACTGGATTTCTTTCTGATCCCCCAGAATCAAGTCGGTGGTACGGTAGATGTGAACATTGGGGTGAGAACCTTTTCGGATCATGCCCCTGTGAGGCTTAATATGGGGGGAGTGGGGGATATTTCTCTATCTAAAAGCTGGAGTTTGGATGTTAGTCTCCTCCAAGATGATAAAATCGTAAGAGAGATCCAAAAAACAATTGATGAGTTCTATGAATATAACCGTACTCCGGGTATAACCGAGAGGGTTCTATGGGATACACTCAAATGTGTTTTAAGGGGGATTTTTATCAAATTTAAAGCTCGGAAGACTAGAGAAACTAAATAGAAGTTAGATAGACTACTAACAGAGCTGTACAAACAAGAAGCTCTCCTTAAAAGAGATCCAGGGAGTACCTCATTGGTTGATTGGAATAAGATCAGAAATGAAGTTAATAGTTTTTTGAATAAACAATGTTCGAAACAATACAGTAGAATTAAAAAAAAATATCAAATAGGTAGAAACAGATCTGGGAAGATTTTGGCGGGGCTCCTAAGGAAAGAAAACGGTTCGAAATTTATTGAAAATATAATAGATGAGAAGGGGAATCACCAAGTTGCTGCCCAGGATATTGGTGCAAGTTTCAGGAAATATTATGAAAGCCTGTACAATTTAGAGGGTTGTACGGAAGCCTCAGGGGATAACAACTTTCTAGAACAGATAGTAATGCCCTCTATTGATGATGAGTCAAGAGAGATGTTGGAAGCCCCCATATACCCGGAAGAAATTGTGGATGCAATAGAAAAGAGTGCAAGTGGTAAATGTCCGGGCCCCGACGTCTTCCCAATCGAATTCTATAAAGTAATCTCTACTACATTGTTCTTGCATATGTGTACTGTGGTAAATGATGAGGGGGTGGATGCCACCTTTTCGGATAGGACAAAGAAGCTATGATATCTTTATACCCAAAGAAAGTAAAAAACATCAGTTCTGTGCTGATTATCGCCCCATTTCGATAATTAATTGCGATGTTAAAATTTATTCCAAGGTTCTGGCTGCCAGTTTTGGGGGAACAACAGACCGGTTTTAGAGGGCACAGGCACATAAGAGACAACATCTATTCAGCTATTAATGTAATACACAGTTGTAATTCTAAAAAACATGAGGCCATCCTGGCCACAATAGATGCGGAAAAGGCCTTCGATAGGCTATCTAGGCATTTCCTGCTCGATAATTTACGTAAAATAGGCCTGGGGCCCTTTTTTATTGGGAGAATAGCTAAATTGTTTACAAATCAATCAGCTAGGGTAAAAATAAACGGTTATCTTACCGATGAGTTTAAATTATCTAATGGGGTACGACAGGGTTGCCCTTTATCCCCGGTGCTCTTCAATCTGAGTCTAGAGCCACTCATTACTGCAATTCAATCAGATCCCCAGATAAAAGGTATTGATGTAGCGGGGGTGAAAACAAAGATAATTGCCTATGCAGATGATATTCTTTTGATTTTAAGGAATCCTGAAAAATCACTTAAAGAATGTCTTGGATGGATTTCATTATATAGTAGCATCTCACACTATAAATTGAATGAACAGAAATCTGTTATTTTGGGCTTAGGCTGTTCCACACAGACAAGGGAAGCCATCAAAAGTTACTCGAACTTTATATGGGAGAAAGTTGCAATTAAATACATAGGGGTGAATCTGTGTTCGCAATTGGACGACCTTTATAAACATAACTTTAAAAATATTATGACTGACAGTAGTAAGATGCTTCAGTCCTGGGACCGTCCAATTTTTGATGTATTGGGCCGAATAGCCATTATTAAGATGATGGTGCTTCCGAAAATATTATTTTTGTTGCAGTGTTTGCCCCTGACCCTTCCCAGGAGATGGTTTACCGACTGGGATCGTTTGTTCCAGACATTTATTTGGTCAAGAAGTAAACGTAGAATAGCATTTTCCACTATCTCCAGAGGTAAAAAATTTGGGGGCATGGCAGCACCAGATATCTACAGATACTACACAAGCATTCATTTAATGCGCATTTTAGAGTGGAGAATTAATGACAACAGTAGGATCTGGGTTAGATTGGAAAATGAATGTTTAGATAGAGACTGGCTGTTTTCATGGATTCCAGAGAAAGTTCGGTACTCTACTACCCTTTCCTCCCATCTTCTAATCACACCGACACTGATAAGTTGGGTAAAGACGGTGGGGAACTGGGTAAATAGTGAGGGAGTTTCCCAGCTAAGATCCATTGCTTTTGACCCAAACTTTGGGCCAGTGTCAGACCAGTCTTGGTTTCACACTATTAATGTGGACCAAGACTTGAGGCTGATCCATATAATGGGAAACAAAAAGTTGGACATCATCACGATCTTTGAAACTGGTCAACTGTCAATGTTTGGAAGCATTCAATTATCCAGTTTTTGGAATAGTCTGCAGCGAAAAGAAAAAATTATTAAACAAGATGTAAACATATTTAAGCAGTGTTTTTTGATGAAACAGAGGCCAAAAGGGGCCCTGTCAACAATCTATGACCTGCTTGGTTCAATCTCACACAGGGCCCCTCCACCTTACTGTGTCAGATGGGAAAGTGAGGAGGGGATAAAATTCTCCTCCGAGATATGGGCTAGAATCTTTCAAGAGATCTGGTCCTTTTCTGAAACCCATTTACAACTCTCCCAAATCAAAGTAATTGCCAGATGGTATTTAACTCCTGTACGTATGGTGAAAATGGGTTTAAGGGATAATGATACATGTTGGAAATGTAATAATGCTCAGGGTTCCTTGATCCATATGATTTGGGAATGTCAAATTAAATACTGAAATTTTTTTGGAAACAGCTGGAAGATTTTTTTGTCATAAATGGTTCCCCAACCCCCAAATCTGAGACCAATCTGACGCTGTTTGGATTCAGGGACTCATTTGTGTCTGGTCAGGACCAGGTAAGGAAACAACTCCTAAAACTGGGTATTGCTATAGCTAAAAGATTAATTATAAAAAATTGGAAGGACTTAAATCCTCCCTCCATGCATGAATGGATTGAGAAAATGGTGTCTCAATTGGGGGATGAAGAGGAAAGGGAAAGGTATGAGGAAGTTATTGGACTAACAGAACAGAATAAAAAAGGGGCGGTAAGACAACTTTGGGATGAGCTTTTTTTGCAATTTCAAAAAGAAAAACCCTAGGGGTCTCGATATATGGGGGAAGGTATGGATGAATAGATGGACAGAATATGTCAGAGGGTGATTGGTGGGATATGGATGATACAAACTTGAGTGAGAGGTCAAAAGGAAGTAGAGGATGGTTGTTGTAGGGTGATAGGTCTTTTTTTTTCTTTTCTTTTTTTTTAGGTGTGTAATATTATGGTATGCAAACTATGTAGCTATAACATTGTGGTGGTAGTAATATATTTGAATATTCTTTATGTATTTCAAGTGTCTTATACTTATATTACAAATTAAAAAAATTAAATAACGCAAACCATGATGCTAAAATTTCCCAACAATTGGAGAGGTTTGATGAAGCCAGGCTTAGAGTTGGGATAAAGCCTTGTTAACGCAGCTGAGTGTTTGCGAAAAAAAAAAAAAGAATACCTTGGGGTGTCTTCTTTCTAAAATGGGGTCATTTGTGGGGTTCCTATACTGCCCTGGCATTTTAGGGGCCCTAAACCGTGAGGAGTAGTCTGGAAATCAAATGCCGCAAAATGACCTGTGAAATCCAAAAGGTACTCATTGGACTTTGGGCCCCTTAGCGCAGTTAGGGTGCAAAAAAGTGCCACACATGTGGTATCGCCGTACTCGGGAGAAGTAGTACAATGTGTTTTGGGGTGTATTTTTACACATACCCATGCTGGGTGGGAGAAATACCTCTGTAAATGACAATCTTTAGATTTTTTTACACACAATTGTCCATTTACAGAGATATTTCTCCCACCCAGCATGGGTATGTGTAAAAATACACCCCAAAACACATTATACTACTTCTCCCGAGTACGGCGATACCACATGTGTGGCATTTTTTTGTACCCTAACTGCGCTAAGGGGCCCAAAGTCCAATGAGTACCTTTAGGATTTCACAGGTCATTTTGCGGCATTTGATTTCCAGACTACACCTCACGATTTAGGGCAGGGGTCTCAAACTCAATTTATCTGGGGGCCGCAGGAGGCAAAGTCAGGATGAGGCTGGGCCGCATAAGGAATTTCACAATTGCGGCGCACCGCCGCCTCTGCCCGCCCCTCTCACTCTTCCTTCAAAGAGAGGGGCGGGGAGAGGCGGCGATCCGTGTGGCGATTGACGTCAGGAGGGGCAGAGCTGAAGCTGAAAGCTCTGCCCCTTCCAGGAAATGCCGGCGTATTGCCCCCCGGGCGATTTGGGGGCTCTGCAGCCCTCGTTTAGCGGCAGGGATGCGGTGGATTACTTGGGAGCACTGAAGCGAACTATAAGGAAGCTTTTGCAGGCGAGGGCCACAAAATATTGTATCGAGGGCCGCAAATGGCCCGCGGGCCGCGAGTTTGAGACCCCTGATTTAGGGCCCCTAAAATGCCAGGGCAGTATAGGAACCCCACAAATGACCCCATTTTAGAAAGAAGACACCCCAAGGTGTTCTGTTAGGACTATGGTGAGTTCATAGAAGATTTTATTTTTTGTCACAAGTTAGCGGAAAGTGAAACTTTGTGAAAAAAAAAACAATACAAATCATTTTCCGCTAACTTGTGACAAAAAATAAAATCTTCTATGAACTCACCATACTCCTAACGGAATACCTTGGTATGTCTTCTTTCTAAAATGGGGTCATTTGTGGGGTTCCTATACTGCCCTGGCATTTTAGGGGCCCTAAACCATGAGGAGTAGTCTGGAAACCAAATGCCGCAAAATAACCCTTGAAATCCTAAAGGTACTCATTGGACTTTGGGCCCCTTAGCGCAGTTAGGGTGCAAAAAAGTGCCACACATGTGGTATTGCCGTACTTAGGAGAAGTAGTATAATGTGTTTTTGGGGTGTATTTTTACACATACCCATACTGAGTGGGAGAAAGATCTCTGTAAATGGACAATTGTGTGTAAAAAAAAAATCAAAAAATTGTCATTTACAGAGATATTTCTCCCACCCAGCATCGGTATGTGTAAAAATACACCCCAAAACACATTATACTACTTCTCCTGAGTACAGCAATACCACATGTGTGGCACTTTTTTGCAGCCTAACTGCGCTAAGGGGTCCAAAGTCCAATGAGCACCTTTAAGCTTTACAGGGGTGCTTACAATTTAGCACCCCTCAAAATGTCAGGACAGTAAACACCCCACAAATGACCCCATTTTGGAAAGTAGACACTTCAAAGTATTCAGAGAGGGGCATGGTGAGTCCGTGGCAGATTTCATTTTTTTTTGTCGCAAGTTAGAAGAAATGGAAACTTTTTTTTTTGTCACAAAATGTCATTTTTCGCTTACTTGTGACAAAAAAATAATATCTTCTGTGAACTCACTATTCCTCTCAGTGAATACTTTGGGATGTCTTCTTTCCAAAATGGGGTCATTTGGGGGGTATTTATACTATCCTGGAATTCTAGCCCCTCATGAAACATGTCAGGTGGTCAGAAAAGTCAGAGATGCTGGAAAATGGGAAAATTCACTTTTTGCACCATAGTTTGTAAACGCTATAACTTTTACCCAAACTAATAAATATAGGCTGAATGGGTTTTTTTTTAATCAAAAACATGTTTGTCCACATTTTTCATGCTGCATGTATACAGAAATTTTACTTTATTTGAAAAATGTCAGCACAGAAGGTTAAAAAATCATTTTTTTTGGACAAATTTCATGTCTTTTTTGATGAATATAATAAAAAGTAAAAATCGCAGCAGCAATCAAATAGCACCAAAAGAAAGCTTTATTAGTTACCAGAAAAGGAGCCAAAATTCATTTAGGTGGTAGGTTGTATGAGCGAGCAATAAACCGTGAGAGCTGCAGTGGTCTGAATGGAAAACAAGGGTCCTTAAGGGGGGTAAAGCCCATGGTCCTCAAGTGGTTATATATTTGAATAGGACAGGTATGTTTCAAGAAAGTGTTTGGCATAAGTTCTTAACTTTTTATTGGTCTTTTGGCCGGTCTGCCTAAACTGACAAAAAAAGTTCCAATCTGATTGTGCAATTTCCACAAAGTCTTGTAGTGTGCGGTCAACCAGACTGAATATAATTTGGATATATTGTTAAGTAGAGTCTCACTTTACATAGACTTTGGGAGCATTGCACAACGAATCTACAATGTTACCCATATTCAGTTATTTTGACCACATGCAGATGTTTCCACTTCTGCATTCAATAAAGATTGGTTCACACTAGGTCTGATTGGCTTCTCAAGGCAGCAGACTAACAGACATGAAGAACAAACTCTCCCATAGGAAAGCATGGGCCAATTCACCCTTGTCCATCTCCACCATGTCTAGGTTTGTCAGTTGGTTTCCACAATATTTTTTTGGGAAACAAATGCATTGACATAAAATGCAGACGCTGCCCAAGACCACTGATATGCACAGGGGCTCTGTGCTATATAAATACACTACCACTCCATTATAGTGTGAAATGGGCTTAAAGAGAATCTGTATTGTTAAAATCACACAAAAGTAAACATACCAGTGCGTTAGGGGACATCTCCTATTACCCTCTGTCACAATTTCGCCGCTCCTCGCCGCATTAAAAGTGGTAACAGTTTTAAAAAGTTTGTTTATAAACAAACAAAATGGCCACCAAAACAGGAAGTAGGTTGATGTACAGTATGTCCACACATAGAAAATACATTCATACACAAGCAGGCTGTATACACCCTTCCTTTTGAATCTCAAGAGATCATTTGTGTGTTTCTTTCCCCCTGCAGCTATCTTCCACAGAAGTGTCAGGCTGTTTCTTCCTGCAGAGTGCAGACAGCTCTGCCTGTATGTAATTCCTCAGTATGTGAAAGCCCAGCAAGCTCAGAGGAGGATTTATCCAGCTTGTAAAAGATAAGAGAGAAGAGAGAAGCTGCCCTAATCTAAATAATACACAGGCAGTGTGCAGAGAGGGGCCTGGAGGGGGGAGATGCATTAAAGAACCACAACACTGAAGAACTTGGCAGCCTTCCAGACACAGGCTGACAAGTCTGACAAGAGAGAGATAAGTTGATTTATTACAGAGATGGTGATAGTAGAACGCGCTGCAGTAAGCCAGAACACATTAGAATAGCTTTTGGAACTTGTAGGATGATAAAAAACAGGATGCCATTTTTGTTACGGAGTCTCTTTAAGATAAAGCAGGGTGCGTGCACATATTCAATTTTGATTGGCCAATGATTGGTCATTTACACCACTTCTGTTTATTATGAGCAGGTACATACACAAGCTGCTTCTGTGTGGACAGGTCACAGACTAGTCATTCCAGAGGAAAGGAGGGAGAGAAACATTGTGTGTGCCTGTGTGTGTAATTCCTTATCTCTGTAGCCTTGCATTCCTGCAAAGAGCTTGTTTTTACAGACCCTAAAGAATTACCGTACTTGAGGACCAGATGGACAGGGGGAATAAATCTTGATGGGCCTCCTTGGCCTAAACTGGGCCCCAATTATTTGCTTGGGCTACTTGGTCAGTAATTCAGTACTAGCCTCACCCAACTTACTCTGAACTGCAATATGATGATGCAAACTAAACTCAAAGAAAACCAGAGAGAAACCATATTAAAAAATGTATACATACTTGGGGCTTCCTCCAGCCCCATTCGCACGGATCGCTCCCACGCCGCCGTTCTTAGTCCCCTCCGTCTTCTGTACCGGGTCCCGTAACTTCGGCCACCCACCGCCAGTCTGTGCAGTAGAAAGACGGAGGGAGCACACTGCGCTTGTGCAGGCTGGCTTCGATTGGCCGAAGTTATGGGACCCGGTGCAGAAGACGGAGAAGACTGAGGACGGCAGCGTGGGAGCGATCTGTGCGGATGGGGCTGGAGGAAGCTCCAGGTATGTGTAAATCATGTACATATTAAGCACTGCAGCTGCTCAAACCACACATCCTGCCATTAGCTCTTGCAGGTCAAATGTTTCTTTTCGGCATAGTGATTACTAAGCAGTGAAAGGAATTATTTTGAGAGGACTCATATTAAAAGTGTTCATAAAGCATGCCCATTAATAACACCTGCCCTACATTGCTATGCTTTTCAGACCACCTTGCTGCGAATCAGCAGTGTCCAACTAGGTGTTAAAATTATTATGCATCCCTTTCTTAATGAAACTAGCAGTTGTGTATAAGAAATCCATAAAGCACAGTCTTCTAATAATAGCTCTGTGGTGCCCCTTCTTGCATATGACACCCTAAGCATCTGCCTGGTTTGCCAATGTAATCTAGTGCCTTAATGGAGCTTGGCAGCAGAGAGGAAATTTGCACATAATATAAATAGTTAACAAACTTACAATTTCAAACTGGCCAGCAGTGTTCGCATGCAGAAATGCTAAAGATCATCATATGAGAAGCTAGTACAGTAAAACCATTTTTATAATTTTGCACAGCAGTCCTGTTGGTTTAAATGAGTCTATGTACGAAAATCAGGTTGAGCAAACTATGAAAAGTTAACAAGTGGCTATCACAGTATTTACTCTTTGCAGAGTTAAGCAGTAACAGGACGTTATGTGGCAACGCCTAGGTGGCCAAAGTAATAGCTTCATGAGATAATCTTATTTACAAAGGCATACTCATATCTATATAATCCTTAAGTCTTCAAGAATAAATATAACACCTATCAATTTTAAACCTGTAGTTATTAGTCTTCTCTGATTTTGCCTGCCATGCTTTGCAAATTAAATCTGCAGCTACACATAGGTAAAAGATGTTCCACACATTTCAGAAAATGTGTATAATTTGTCAGTGCAATATAGGGAGGGTTATTGTTTTGCTTTTAATGGGTGGGTACGACTTTAGTAATGGAGAGGTTACATAAGGGTGTGACTTAAAATTACCACTGGTAGGCAGGGCAGTATTTACTAACAACAACAACTATATGCATTTCTATACATTGATAATGGTTGACATACTCATAGTGGGTGGCATGACAGCTTGTAATAATTTCTCCTGTGAATTAATATTAAAATCTATTACCAAATGCTTTACTGTTTTTTTTTAAAACACACTATATAATTAGAATTTGTTGTCCAGTTAGTGGCTGACACAGCCTTATTAGAGACGACTGAGTCATAAAAAAAACAGGTTCTCCAGCAATGCATTAGCTGTCAGAGCAAACTTTCAGGCAATATTAAGCTAGCATCATTGGGTTGGTTAAAGGGAACCTAAACTGAGAAGGATATGGATTTTTCCTTTTAAACTAATACCAGTTGCCTGACTCTCCTGCTGATCATGTGTCTCTAATGCTTTCAGCCACAGCCCCTGAACAAGCATGAAGATCAGGTGCTCTGACTGAAGTCAGACTGGATTAGTTGTATGCTTGTTTCAGGTCTGTGATTCAGCCACTACTGCAGCCAAAGAGATCAACAGGACAACCAGGTAACTGGTATTGTTTAACCACTTCCCTACCACGCTATTTTGTGCTGATCGGTGCTGCGTGGGCTCTCCAGCCCGCAGCACCGATCAGCTAGCAGCCAGGCCGATCAGACTTCCCCCCTTTTTTCCCCACTAGGGGGATGTCCTGCTGGGGGGGTCTGATCGCCGCCGGCTGCTTGCGCTTGCGGGGGGGGGCTCTTCAAAGCCCCCCTCCGCAGCGCTTCCTGGCCTCCTTCCCCTTCCCTCCCTCTCCCTCCCCCTGTGAGCGGCGCAGGACGGATTTCCGTCCTGCGCCTGATGGGATAGGCTTTAGCCTATCAGATGCCGGTGATCCCCGGCCAATCAGAGGCCGGGGATCACCGATCTCCTCTACGGCGCTGCTGCGCAGCAGCGCCGTATACATGTAAACACCGGGGAAGGTCTTCCCCGTGTGTTTACATTTACCCTGCGAGCCGCCGATCGGCGGCTCGCAGGGTGTTCACGGAGACACCCTCCGGGAACTGACATGGAACGGCCGCTCATACGAGCGGCCATTTCCATGGAATACACTTCAGGATTCAGGGGCGTGTATATACGCTCCGAGAATCCGGAAGTGGTTAAAAGGAAACATCCACATCCCTCTCAGTTTAGGTTCCCTTTAAACGAGCTATATGAAACTAGTAAAATTTAAAATAAATATGTACACACTCATATCTACAGTATAAGATATGCCTTTGACCTAGATGACCTGTAAGGGTTCGTTTCCACTAGGAGCCAGCAGTCCAGGTGCAATGAGGTGTTCCTGACGACCTGCACTTATGTCTCCAAGGTATGTGTACGTCGTGGGGGTCAGCACTATGTTCCTTTGTGGAGGAGTGCGTGTTTTCCGCTGCAGCCATCACGTTTTCACAGACACGAACACGCATGATTCCCTGCATTAGGTCAAAACAGTCCAATGATTTTCAATGGGCTGTCACATGTAAAGTAGATTTTGCGTGCATTCAGGGTACGGATCTCGTACACAATGGAAAAAGGGCCTAAATTAATTATTTCCTATGTAACTGTCACTTACAGTTGGTATTCTTAAAGAGAATCTGTATTGTTAAAATCACACAAAAGTAAACATACCAGTGTGTTAGGGGACATCTCCTATTACCCTCTGACACAATTTCGCCGCTCCTCGCCGCATTAAAAGTGGTTAAAAACAGTTTTTAAAAGTTGGTTTATAAACAAACAAAATGGCCACCAAAACAGGAAGTAAGTTGATGTACAGTATGTCCACACATAGAAAATACATCCATACACAAGCAGGCTGTATACAGCCTTCCTTTTGAATCTCAAGAGATCATTTGTGTGTTTCTTTCCCCCTGTTCTCATGCACTGAAGTTTCAGGCTGCTCGTTTCTTCCTGCAAACAGCTTTGCCCTTGTCTGTAATTCTTCAGTATGTGAAAGCCCAGCCAGCTCAGAGGACGATTTATCCAGCTTGTAAAAGATAAGAGAGAAGAGAGAAGCTGCTCTAATCTAAATAATACACAGGCAGTGTGCATAGAGGGACCCGGAAGGGGGAGTTCATGGCAGAACCACAACACTGAAGAACTTGGCAGCCTTCCAGACACAGGCTGACAAGTCTGACAGGGGAAAGATACATTGATTTATTACAGAGACTGTGATAGTAGAAAGTGCTGCAGTAAGCCAGAACACATTAGAATAGCTTTTGGAACTTGTAGGATGATAAAAAACAGGATGCAATTTTTGTTACGGAGTCTCTTTAAAGTGTGCCTGTTAGGAAAAAAATTGCCCCTAAGTGGTACTCACCTCAGGAGGGGAAATCCTCTGGATATTCCAGAGGCCTCCCCCCTCCTCCTCCACGACCCATTCAAGTGTTGTACCCTCCGAAAAAACATTTGTCGACGGCTCGCCCATGCGCACTAGCATGGACTCGATCGGGCTTCAGCGGAAAAAACAGAGCCCATTCAGGTCTGTGCTACTGTACAAACTGTCTATGCTTGCGCAGTAGCATGGACCCGATCTGCCTCTTATTTTCCCACAGAAGCCTGAATGGCTCCGTGCTACTGTGCAGGTGCAGTGCGGCCGTGCTTCGGGGGTTCCTGCTCAGGAACGGCTTGGTGGAGGAAGACAGGGGAAGCCTCTTGAGGATCCAGATGCTTTCTCCTCCTGACGTAAATATCTGTTATTTCTCCCAACTAAGCACACAGGTTTACTTCAATGTGACAATGCTAAACCTTTTATCAATACATTTTAGACTAATCCATCTCCTCACGGGGAGCCTCAATGTTTCCTTCATTCTTTTAAAAGCACTTCCTGGTAAGGATCTATAGAACATACTGTTCTGATACTCGGGCTGTTCAGTAAATGCTTTTGAAAGTAAAGAAAATCCTGAGAATCCCCCATGAGGAAATAAACTAACCTATTGGTAAGAAGTCATTACACCTACATAGAAAATCCTTAATTTACAGCAAATTTTAGTTTGGGACAAATGTACCTCTTATATGTATATGTATACAGTACATGTAATTAAAATGTGTTAGTGTTTTGTCATAGTGTCCTTTTCAGTACTAATGTAGCTCTGTATGCATCTGCCCACCTTTTTTAGATCCTCACGTGTTACTTTTTAGTTTGATTGAGTGAACCTTGTCAGTGTTTGACAATAAAAATGCAGTAATATAGGGGGATTCTGGTTATTACCTCCTGATGTTTACCTGTATCGTGAAAGTTTTGGGGCCCCTGACCCTGCAGGTGACTTCAGGTAAGGCCACGCTTACTTTTTTTAATCCTATTTGATATGTGTCCAATTGTAAATACACCCATGTTTGGTTTGGACGTGTATACATGCACAGCTAATGTAGGGGCCTGTGGAAGAGGTTAGTCTTGTTATGGCTTGAGGGCTCACCCACCTACTGTAGCTGTTAATATGTGGAGCCAACAGTCACTAATTTTTTAAAAGGTGTTATGTGCATCCACTGGCTTCATGCCAGATTGAGTTGAACACCCTTTCAACTTTACTCTACATGCATTTGCTCCATCTCATGAGTTTCTCGCACTGTATTAACTATATTAAAGTGGGATTAAGCTCCCCAAAGTATACTTTAAGTACCTATTTTTAGGTTTAAATGATCAGGGCACTTACAAATGGCCTGTAGAGTGGTGAGGTGTTCGTTGATGCCAAGGCACAAGGAGGAGGCCAGGCAGAAAGCTTCTCCTGCCCAGTAATGATTTGTACTGCTCTTAGTTAAAAATCAGTGGCGTAGCTATGGAACCATGGGCCCCAGTGCAAGTTTTACATTGGGCCCCCCAAGCACTCTATAAATAACAATTGATATGGCGCACCAAAACCTGCTAATGGCAACTACAGTGTCAGATAGGTGCAAGAAAGGGATGGGGGGCAGTCTGTTAATGATTATGACTATTTAAAGCATCTGTAGAAGTGATTATTATCAGCACAGGGCCAACAGAGAGCTAATACTGTGTTTGAGGGAAGGCCCATCGGGCCCTCTATGGCCAAAGGGCCCTGGTGTGGTTGCAACATCTGCAACCCCTATTGCTACGCCACTGTTACAAATTATACATTTTTAAACTGGTAGGATAGTTTAAAACAATCTTATATTTGTATTTAAGAATTGGTACCTAAATTCTACTTTGGGGAGTTTAAAGGGACTCCGAGCAGTGCAGAAACTATGGAAAGATGCATATCATTTTAAAGCTCTCTTTCTCCTCTTTCCAATGATATATAAACCAGCACCCTACGCCTTTTAGTTTTCGCTATTTTCGCGATTGAAATTGCTGCGGCTGCGCAAAAATAGAGAAAACTAAAAGGCGTAGGGCAACGATTTAGGGGTCGTCAGAAAGAGGAGAAAGAGAGCTTTAAAATGATATCCATCTTTCCATAGTTACATTGTATTACACAGGGCGACTTTTTCTCAAAGTCAGCAGCTCCATTCAGCAGAAAAAGTCGCCCTGTGTAATACAATGTAACTATGGAAAGATGGATATCATTTTAAAGCTCTCTTTCTCCTCTTTCTGAAGATGCATTCGATTGATAAAATCCCTCATATCCGATATTACTCCCGATCGATTCTGCGCTCGATTTCTCATAGAAGTGAATGGAAAAAAAATAAAATAAAAACAAGCAAAGATAAGAGAATCAAGAGCAGAATCAAGCAGAAAAAATTATCGGGTCGGAAAATCGCACGGAAAATCGTACCATGTGTACCCAGCATTAGTGTATGGCCACCTTTAGAAAGTGTTTTTTACTTGTTACAGACAAATGTATCAACATTGGCATGTAAACAAAGATACCGTTATCTCCATTTTGAAGCTGAATAGCAGGACAAAGTGCTTTGTTTAACCATTCCAGTGATGGTCTGCTAAAAAAAATGTCTGGGATAGTAGCTTTAACCCTCCTGGCGGTCTATTAGAAACTGCCAGGGGGCAGCGCAGCAGTGTTTTTATAATTTTTTTTTGTTACATCATGTAGCGAGCCTAGGGCACGGCGATCGGCGGCTAATCGGTGGGTAGCGGCGGCGATCGGAATGCACACGCAGCTAGCAAAGTGCTAGCTGCGTGTTGCAAAAAAAAAAATTATGCAAATCGGCCCAGCAGGGCCTGAGAAATCCTCCTGCGCGGCATAGCCCGAGCTCAGCTCGGGCTTACCGCCAGGAAGGTTAAAGCTGTGAGGAATCTTTAAGAGCAAAGTAGAAATGCTGACTTTCAGACCACTTTAAACATTTTTCTTGATAGCACAAAGGAGGACTGCAGTGTTAAACCCCCTAGTGACCAGGCCATTTTTTCCTAACTGGGCCACTGCAACTTTAAGGGTTCACTCCAGGGCGCACAGTACAGCACACAAGTGATTCCCCCCCCCCTCCTTTTCTCCCCACCAACAGAGCTTTCTGTTGGTGGGGTATGATCGCTCCCCCAGTGTTTTTTTTTTTTTTATGTACAAATATTTATTGTATTTATTTTTGAATAAATATTACCCTTTTTTGTACTTTTTTTTATAACTCTCTCCCTCCCCCTGCCAGCCAATCAGCGTGATCGGCTGTCACAGGTTTCAGCCTATGACAGCGGATCACTTTTCTGCCTGCCAGGGGGACAGCTGTGTCACACGGCTGTCTCAAGTACAGCGCTGCTGTAGATCGCAGTGCTGTACAATGTTAATAGATGGCGGTTTCGCCATCTACCAGTCTACGCCACTGGGAGACTGAAGGTGGAGCAACATCAGTCATGTGGAGATGCACGGGCATCAGCATATGCGATCTCCTGCAATCCCCGCCTGCAGCCATTCACTACACTGGAGTGGTCCTGGGGCTGCCGCCGCGTTCACGCCAATCGGAGTGGAGCGGTCGGCTAGGGGTTAAAAAGAGTAAACACAGTTGTCTGACAAATAGCTACAGCCAACCACTAACCACGAATGAAAGAAAAGTTTTTGTGTTGTCATTCATATTCTATAAAAAAAAAGGTTGAGAAATCATATATTCATGCAAACCTATGAGCACACCTGTACATTCTAAGATAAGGTGTGTAATAGATGGCAAAATCTGCTTCTAATGCTGGGAATACACGGTTCGTTTTGAACCATGTATCGAGCCGCTCGATAGATTCCGGCGCGTCCCCGCTCGTCCCTGGATCGATGACCGCTCGTCCCCGTGGGCGGCTTCTTATCTTCTTTTAGTTTTTTACTATTGTCCTGCCCGCGGTATCGAGCGGGGAATCGTTCCGGCGGGGTATCGGACAGGTCGGAAATTATCAATCGAGCCAACAGCTGCTGTCTCTAAGCCACCGAACGTCTCTTTGACTGAGGCCTAGTAGGAAAGTACAAAATCCTGTATGGGCTAGAAAACATCAGTGGCTTGGGAGACTGATCCTGATTTCAGAAAAACATCAAGGCCACACAATTATACTATCAGCCAAAACAGTAATCCCACTTTCCTGATAATGCACAAATACCTTTGCGCCACCAAAGTCCACAGAGTCTCTGAAGCGGATCACTATAAGTAACACTTTTGGTATCTGACACTAAAACTACATATACTCCAAAAGATGGATTGTGTGAAACGAGCAATGAACGATCATTCCACGATCTACGTATCCTTCAAGATATCCACACGATGTGATGAGAAGGAAATTAAAAGACTACAAACGATATGCTAAACGATTGGATCGTTAAACGATAGTGGAGCTAGGTGAAGTGCCACAGACAAATTGTTTAATAATCATTCACAGCTCTGTACACACTGCTGATTATGAACAATTATTTGCCAAAGTGATCCATAATGACAGTCATTTGAAACACACTTCAAACACAAGAGAATCTTTGTGGCTTGTTCATTTAACTGTCATTTGATTGTTTTTTTTATTTACTAAATGGTATCTAAACAATGGCCTCACACATTTATAGTTAGATTTGGATGATTTTTCCTAGAAGCAATGAAGCATGATGTCATTTTATATAAAGAAAAAAGATGTATTTCAAATGTGGGTGACCCAATATCTGGGTAATTTTTTACATAAAGAAAATGATTGCTCTATTTCCTATGATAAGGGAGAGGATAGCTGCACTTAGTTATCACATGAGGCATATGATAGCAGTGTAGGTACAGTCTTCAGATGTTATTTTTTTTATTTTCTTTTTTGACTCATACCAAACATAACATAACATTGAAATAAAAAAAATATTTTGTTTGGTCTCTGTATAAACTAGTGCTGCCCAACACATTTCTCTCACTTCAAGTTTCCATTAAACCAAAAGTGTGTGAAAAATTACATGAAATGCACTTTCTCTATACGCCCATAAACACCTACACTCAGACTCAGGTCACCAGTAAGGTTATACAGTATCCTGAGGATATTTTAGCTCCAGCCCAGTAGAGGTCGCCATTGAAACTGATTTCCCTCTGTGCGCCCTCCAGATGATACTTGTGTTCCCGGGCTTGTTCTCGTTTCCATTGGAAGCACAGTCAGCAGCAGCGGGAGGAGGAGAGCTCGCCTAGCTCCAGCAGCCTGGAGAATGAAAGCTGCAGGGAGGGAGGAGGCGCCGGGCACTGACTGACTGCTGAGGCTCCGAGCAGATACATGAATCTGGGGGACTTCTGACTGTAGAGCCGCTCTGTGGCTGCAGACACACGCTAGAGGTCCGGACACACCGCCGCCTATGTACATATATGTAGGGTGCCCGCACTGCTGCTCGGATACAGAAGTTTGCAGTCACCTCTAGAGCAGCATACCCTTCATAAGAGAGCGCCGATCCCCGGGAAGCGGCGTATTCGTCAGAGAGTGTAATACCCCGGAAGACAGAGACCTAATCTTCCTTCCTTGTCAACATGCACTGAGCAGCCTCCTGTATACAGGAAATATGTACCTTGAGCAGTCTATGGACTTCTGCACAGTGCTGTAGCTGCTTCTGGTGGGACATTCTGTAAGATCTTGGATGGCAGCCCTTATGCAGTATGTGCGGGATGCAGTGTATGTATAAGGCTTTTCCAGCTGTGGTCAGATATATGTGCAGTATATGAGGCTGGTGGTGTTTACGGTGCAGTTTGCACGAAGGTAGAGAAACCATTGCACTGAAGATGAGGAACTTCCTAGAGTTAGCCATATTTAGATGGGGACTGTGGGTGTTGCTCATCCTGGCACTGATGTCCTGGCTCCCTGCTGGCTCAGCTTCTGCCTCAGAGGCTGACATAGCCCCAGAGCCACCAGGATTCACACACTATCCTGAGGAGCATGATGGGGTTACCATAGATCCACGTAGTGCTCATGGTAATAAAACCCATGGACCTCGAAAAGTCTTCCCAGTTCTGGGTCTGGACTACCCACATATCCGGGAGCCATTCGAAATATCTTTGTGGATTCTCTTGGCATGTCTGATGAAGCTGGGTGAGTGGCAGTCATTACCTGTAAATAGAGATACGCTTATAACTGAACTTCTTACCATTAAAAAAAGTATTTTACCTTCTGCGGAACCAGAGTTTGAGTGGTGACTGAAATGGAACTTTGCATGGGGCTAATCGGATTCAGTAATTTTAATTTACCCGACAGTAAAGTTGTGGTTCAGCCCGTGCCAATTCCAGTTATTGTAGAGCAATTAAATCTGGCAAGTCACTGTAAATCGTGTAACATTGTTGATTTAAAATTGGAGCTAAGTTTAGAATTGGGCTAAGTTCACAATGAATCTGTTAAGATGCACATGTGACACATTGCAACAGATTTCAAAATGAGCACCCTTCCAATAACGCTTGGTTTCACATGTCTGATAGTGCTCAACTTGTATTCTTAGGATGGAATCCAGTACATCGCAGCGGTAACGCACCCATTGTCTGATCATTGTTTTGTGATTGGAACTTATAACACAACACACGCAATGTGAATATACCCTAAAGCTGGACATACATGATTCAGTCTTCACTCAGTTTTGTTAAAGATTGATATTAAAAGGAACCTGGGGTGTGAGACCCATGTAAGCTGCCATATTTTATTTCCTTGTAAACAATACCAGCTGCCTGGCAGTCTTGCTGATCTTTCTGGTCAGTATGGTCTAAATCACACACCTAAAACAAGCATGCAACTATTGTTGTCAGATTTGTTGTAGACATCTGATCTGCAGAAAAGTATTAGATCTGGCTAAAAGTATTAGCGGCAGATGATCGGCAGAACAGCCTCCACATCCCTCATGCCTCAGTTTCCCTTTTGGGTTAAAAGCAATAGAAAGATTGATCTGCTATGTTAGTTGATTCAAACCTGTTGAGATCGTTTGCGATTTCCCCGCATGCAAATCTGCATTAGATCTAACAGCCCTTGCTAATCAATGGACTCTTTCACCTTTCAATGCGATTTCCACATGCTGCATCTTTCCGCACACTGTGCATAATTATCTGCTAAATCATTAGCTATTTTGTCTCACTGCTCATGTGCAGGAAAATGACATGCATGTGTGAACAGACTTGACATCTGATTTTCAGTAAAAACTGGAAGTAAAGGTTGCAGAGCTGGGCTTGTTATGCTGGGAATACACGGTTCGTTTTTTAGGTGATTATATGGTTCGATAGATAATTTCCAACATGTCCGATCTCCCTTTCATTTTTTTGCCGCTCTTTTTTTGATAGAAGTGAATGGAAAAAGATAAGAAAAACGAGCGAAAGATAAGATAATCGACTGCAGAATCGAGCGGCAAAAACGATAGAGAGGAGAAACGCACTGCAGAAATGAACTGTGTATTCCCAGCATTACTTTATTTACCTGAATCTGATTATTATTGTTCAACTTTTCACTTCAGACTCCTTTTAATTCTAGTTAACGAAGAGGAAAAAAATTGCTTAGTGGAATTTCTCATTGCTTCTTTTACTCTTGATCACTGTGGAACATTGCATAATGAGGGGTGTTTGCATTGCAAGTATCTCATGATTGTATCTGTAGTGTGTACTGACAGCAGAGTTTTTTATTTTTTATCATATGACTGTCATACAGTAAAACTTCATGTGACATTTTGCACTTATCATTAAACAACCTGAAGAATGTATTGAGTCCTCAATGATGTTAAATCGTTCGTATTGCTTTGGTTTTTCAAGAATTAGGCTAGAAACCCACTAGGAGAGCTTTTCTGAGCGCTTTGTGATTTGAAAAGCTCTAGCTAATGTAATGCTATTTGTGTGATCCCACTTAAGTGATGTGATTTTATAAAAATCCCCCATAGCATTGCATTACCAAGAGCTTTTTCAAATCACTCACACTTACAAAGCGCTCCCAGTGGGTTTCTGGCCTAAGATAGCTTTATGAATACATTTCCAATTGGTCCATTGATATGTTGAATGAATTTGCATACACTCCAAAATATTAGCATCTTATAAGCCATACCTAGTCCAGAGTCAGATCCTTCAAAACAATTGTATCATGACAGTAGCAGTTCCTTGCCAGCAAAACAAATTCAGATAACTAGAGTCCATGAAGAGCCTGTGGCTCCTAAATTTGATTATAAAGAGGTTTATTAGATGGCGGAAATCCTAAATATATATATATATATATATATATATATATATATATATATATATATATATTATAAGGAGTTCCACCATCTTACATCTTTATATACAAAATTGCATCATGGTCACTGAAATAGGATATATCTCCCAATGGGGCACTTGTTCACCTTGAGCAATGTCACATGTGAGGTTTCCCATAATTCTTGGGAGATTATCATATTGTTTTCTCATTTGTGGTACAGGAAGTTATGAGTAGGGATTCCACAAGATGCTAATGATTTTGAGTTAATGATTATGCAAACTTTGTATTCAAATATATGCAGCTTGAAAATGGACCTATAGAATATACCTTGGTGGAATACGATTGGTCCATTTTTACGCTTCAGAACTTCGCATACAAAATTTCAAAACCCAATAAAATCTGATCCAGGATAAATGTGATTTCTGTTTGCTAGAGACTGTGTTAAAAATAGGACTAACTAGTACAGTGATAAACCCCACTCTATATACATACCATGCACTTTGTATTAACTGTTAAAATACAGTAATTGAAAGTATATTAACCTTAAGAGAGTTGTGGAACCCAATCTTTAACCACTTCCCGACCGCCGTATTGACAATTGGCGGCCGGGAAGTGGACCCCGCAAGGACCGCCGTATTGACAAATGGCGGCGGTCCTTGTAGGGGCATGGGCGGAGCGATCGCGTCATCCGTGACGCGATCCTCCGCCGGCACCTGTCTCCGCTCACCCGCCGCAACATCCCGCCGGCCATACGGAAGCGCCGGCGGGATGTTAACCCGACGATCGCCGCATACAAAGTGTATAATACACTTTGTAATGTTTACAAAGTGTATTATACAGGCTGCCTCCTGCCCTGGTGGTCCCAATGTCCGAGGGACCACCAGGGCAGGCTGCAGCCACCCTAGTCTGCACCAAGCACACTGATTTCCCCCCCCTGCCCCCTGATCGCCCACAGCACCCCTCAGACCGACCCCCCCCCCTTCCGATCACCTCCCCAGTGCATTGATTGCATCTATTTTCCCCTCTAACCACCCCCTGAGACACCCATCAATCACCTCCTGTCACCCCCTAGCACTCCTATCCATCAGATCAGACCAATACAACCTGTCATCTAAAAGGCCACCCTGCTTATGCCCGGTTCCACAAAATTCGCCCCCTCATAGACCACCTGTCATCAAAATTTTCAGATGCTTATACCCCTGAACAGTCATTTTGAGACATTTGGTTTCTAGACTACTCACGGTTTTGGGCCCGTAAAATGCCAGGGCGGTATAGGAACCCCACAAGTGACCCCATTTTAGAAAAAAAGACACCCCAAGGTATTCTGTTAGGTGTATGACGAGTTCATAGAAGATTTTATTGTTTGTCAAAAGTTAGCGGAAATTGATTTTTATTGGTTTTTTTTTTCACAAAGTGTCATTTTTCACTAACTTGTGACAAAAAATAAAATCTTCTATGAACTCACCATACTCCTTACGGAATACCTTGGGGTGTCTTCTTTCTAAAATGGGGTCACTTGTTACGTTCCTATACTGCCCTGGCATTTTAGGGGTCCTAAACCGTGAGGAGTAGTCTACAAAACAAATGCCTCAAAATGACCTGTGAATAGGACGTTGGGTCCCTTAGCGCACCTAGGCTGCAAAAAAGTGTCACACATGTGGTATCGCCGTACTCAGGAGAAGTAGTATAATGTGTTTTGGGGTGTATTTTTACACATACCCATGCTGGGTGGGAGAAATCTCTCTGTAAATGGACAATTGTGTGTAAAAAAAATCAAAAGATTGTCATTTACAGAGATATTTCTCCCACCCAGCATGGGTATGTGTAAAAATACACCACAAAACACATTATACTACTTCTCCTGAGTATGGCGGTACCACATGTGTGGCACTTTTTTACACCCTAAGTGCGCTAAGGGGCCCAAAGTCCAATGAGTACCTTTAGGATTTCACAGGTCATTTTGCGACATTGTTGGTTTCAAGACTACTCCTCACGGTTTAGGGCCCCTAAAATGCCAGGGCAGTATAGGAACCCCACAAATGACCCCATTCTAGAAAGAAGACACCCAAAGGTATTCCGTTAGGAGTATGGTGAGTTCATAGAAGATTTTATTTTTTGTCACAAGTTAGCGGAAAATGACACTTTGTGAAAAAAAACCAATTAAAATCAATTTCCGCTAACTTGTGACAAAAAATAAAATCTTCTATGAACTCACCATAGTCCTAACAGAATGCCTTGGGGTGTCTTCTTTCTAAAATGGGGTCATTTGCAGGGTTCCTATACTGCCCTGGCATTTTAGGGGCCCTAAACCGTGAGGAGTAGTCTGGAAATCAAATTCCGCAAAATGACCTGTGAAATCCTAAAGGTACTCATTGGACTTTGGGCCCCTTAGCACAGTTAGGGTGCAAAAAAGTGCCACACATGTGGTATCGCCGCACTCGGGAGAAGTAGTACAATGTGTTTTGGGGTGTATTTTTACACATACCCATGCTGGGTGGGAGAAATCTCTCTGTAAATGGACAATTGTGTGTAAAAAGAAAAAAAAAAAAAAAAAAATCAAAAAATTGTCATTTACAGAGATATTTCTCCCACCCAGCATGGGTATGTGAAAAAATACACCTCAAAACACATTGTACTTCTCCTGAGTACGACAATACCACATGTGTGGCACTTTTTTGCAGCCTAACTGCGCTAAGGGCCCTTTCACACCAGAGGGATTTTTCGGCGTTTTAACGCTACGGCTGAAGTTGGCGTTTTGCTAGGTAAAAGAAAGTCCATAGACTTTCATTTTACCTTTCACATCTAACTCGGCGTTTTGGAGCGTTGCGTTTCAACGCTCCCAGGAGCTTTTTCAGGGCTGTTTACAGCCGAAGTTGGCTGTTGGCGTTTCAATGATAGTCAATGGAAAACGCCAACTTCAGCCTTTTCAAAGCGTTTTCAAAGCGTTTTACAGCTATCTTGTTCACTTATTTTTATAGAAGAAAAAAAAAGGACATTTTCATATGGGCTGTAAAACTCTTTCAAAAGGCGTTGAAAACGCTTTGAAAACGCTATGTATTGGCGTTAGGCAAAAGGCTGACTTTCAGCCTTTTCTACCGCAGCCTCTAGTGTGAAAGAGCCCTTAGGGGTCCAAAGTCCAATGAGCACCTTTAGGCTTTACAGGGGTGCTTACAATTAGGCACCCCCCAAAATGCCAGGACAGTAAACACACCCCACAAATGACCCCATTTTGGAAAATAGACACTTGAAGGTATTCAGAGAGGGGCATGGTGAGTCCGTGGCAGATTTCATTTTTTTTTTTTTTTTTTTTTTTTGTCGTAAGTTAGAAGAAATGGAAACTTTGTTTTTTGTTTTGTTTTTTTGTCACAAAGTGTCATTTTCCGCTTACTTGTGACAAAAAAATATCTTCTATGAACTCACTATGCCTCTCAGTGAGAACTTTGGGATGTCTTCTTTCCAAAATGGGGTCATTTGGGGGGTATTTATACTATCCTGGAATTCTAGCCCCTCATGAAACATGACAGGGGGTCAGAAAAGTCATAGATGCTTGAAAATGGGAAAATTCACTTTTTGCACCATAGTTTGTAAATGCTATAACTTTTACCCAAACCAATAAATATAGGCTGAATGAGTTTTTTTTCATCAAAAACATGTTTGTCCACATTTTTCGCGCTGCATGTATACAGAAATTTTACTTTATTTGAAAAATGTCAGCACAGAGTTAAAAAAATCATTTTTTTTGCCAAAATTCAAGTCTTTTTTGATGAATATAATAAAAAGTAAAAATCGCAGCAGCAATCAAATAGCACCAAAAGAAAGCTTTATTAGTGACAAGAAAAGGAGCCAAAATTCATTTAGGTGGTGGGTTGTATGAGCAAGCAATAAACCGTGAAAGCTACAGTGGTCTGAATGGAAAAAAAGTGCCTGGTCCTTAAAGAGGAACTCCAGTGAAAATAATTTAATATAAAAAGGTGCTTAATTTTTACAATAATTATGTATACATGATTTAGTCAGAGTTTGCTCATTGTAAAATCTTTCCTCTCCCAGATTCACATTCTGACATGTATTACATGGTGACATTGTTACTGTGGGCAGATTATGTAGCTGTTCTGGCTTTAACAGACAGCTATAAACAGCCATTTCCTGTGTGTGTCATTGTTACATTGTGGCAGTTTGCCCAGAGTACCGTAAGGTACCAGAGCCTCTTGTGGGAGGGGTTTCAGCACAAAATCAGTCATACAGCGCCCCCTGATGGTCTGTTTGTGAAAATCATTATATTTTTCATGTAAAAGTGGGTATCAGCTACTGATTGGGATAAAGTTCAATTCTTGGTCGGAGTTTCTCTTTAAGGGGGTTAAAGCCCACGGTCCTCAAGTGGTTAAGCACGGTGGTGTCAGCGTACCTCCTGACTCTTGCCTATATGTTTCGTCACAACATGACTCATTCAGTGGCTGAAGGTATGCTACAATGATGCCTCTGATATGCTCTATTCGCCTGCCCATGCACCCGCTCTCTCCTGTTGCTGGGTGGCGATCAGAGCGTATCAGAGGAGTCATTGTAGCATACCTTCATTCCCTGAAGGAGTCACATTGTGATAAACCGTGCAGGGTCCCCAGTGTTTTAAATAAACTTGCTTGAAGATCTAGACACTGGAATGAGCTTATTCTTGGCTGATCAGGAGTTTTTATATGTAGATATACAAGAGGCATTCTTGTGAGTTGATTCACAAGGGGGGAGTGGCCTAAATGTATCCTTTCTGTGGTAGTGGCACTTCCCCTTGGAGTACAGCACGGGATGCTTGTAGTGCTTTAACCTCCCTGGCGGTTCATTTCTTTATGGATTTATGGGTCTAAAAGCAGTATATATTGTTTCAAGAATTTTAGGCCTCCAATTCTTGGTCATAACTCACCAAAGTATGTCGAAATAAAGGTCTTGTAGACATCCTGCATATAATCATCGCGATTTTACCGATAATTTTGTCGACAATCGATTTTTCTGAGCATTTTATCCGTGATATCGTGATGTGGGTACAGGCGCATGACCATGCGAACGTCGCTTAGTGTCGCAATAACGACAGTCAAGGCGGATCGGATTGCTAAGATCCCCGATGACTCCCGCGCAAAGTACCACAATCGCTTGAAGTCTCCTTTTCTCCCGACGTGTAATGTTGCATCATGTCGTGCATACCCGCCGGCAGGAAGAGGAGTTGCTGACGACCGTCGTCAAAGGAACACCTCAGGACCCATCGGGTGGTGAGTATGGAGAGTAAGGCAGATCAGCAGAAGCACTTAGCTCAGAAGCAGTTCAAATGGCTATATTGTTAACATCCTGTGCTTTCAAATGAGCTTATCTGCTATCTCTGCCATTGCAGTTATGGGACACTGTAAGAGATGAAATTACTAGTAATTATACACAAAATGAGAGGGTATTAGACAGGCTAAACTCTTGATGTATACACAAAGTGCATTTCTCGTACTCTCTCTATATACAGTGGTTTGCAAATGTATTCTGCTGCCTTGAAGTTTTCCACATTTTGTCATATTAATGCCACAAACATGAATCCATTTTATTGGAATTCCACATGAAAGACCAATACAAAGTGGTGTACACGTGAGAAGTGAAACGAAAATCATACATGATTCCAAACATTTAAAACAAAAATTAAAAAAAATGCAAAGTGGGGTGTGCGTAATTATTCAGCCCCCTGAGTCAATACTTTGTAGAACCACTTTTTGCTGCATTTACAGCTGCCAGTCTTTTAGGGTATGTCTCTACCAGCTTTGCACATCTAGAGGCTGAAATCCTTGCCCATTCTTCTTTGCAAAACAGCTCCAACTCAGTCAGATTAGATGGACAGCGTTTGTGAACAGCAGTTTTCAGATCTTGCCACAGATTCTCGATTGGATTTAGATCTGGTCTTTGACTGGGTCATTCTAACACATGAATAGGTTTTGTTTTAAACCATTCCATTGTTACCCTGCTTTATGTTTATGGTCGTTGTCCTGCTGGAAGGTGAACCTCTGCCCCAGTCTCAAGTCTTTTGCAGATTCCAAGAGGTTTTCTTTCAAGATTGCCCTGTATTTGGCTCCATCCATCTTCCCATCAACTCTGACCAGCTTCCCTGTCCCTGCTGAAGAGAGCATGATGCTGCCACCACCATATTTGACAGTGGGGATGGTGTGTTCAGAGTGATGTGCAGTGTTAGTTTTCCGCCACACATAGCGTATCAACACTGAGCGCCTCTGTACTGATGATACTGGCAGATGCTGTTTACTCCTATCTGTTATTGCCTGATGAAGCGGGTCTGTACCCCGCGAAACGCGTTGCACTTTATTTGGAGTATCCAATAAAATTGTTTTGACTGAAAATCCACAGTCGTATGTTCTACTTGGAGGAGGTAAGTCCACCACTACCTCCTCTATTACCAAGATGGGTTTTTAAGGTTTTTTTTGTGTTTTTTATCCTTTTGCCTCCTCTGTTGTCCTATTATGTAGATCTCTGCAGCTCATCCAGAGTCACCATGCGCCTCTTGACTGCATTTTTGATCAGCGCTCTCCTTGTTCGGCCTGTGAGTTTAGATGGACGGCCTTGTCTTGGTAGGTTTACAGTTGTGCCATACTCCTTCCATTTCTGAATGATCGCTTGAACAGTGCTCCGTGGGATGTTCAAGGCTTTGGAAATCTTTTTGTAGCCTAAGCCTGCTTTAAATTTCTCAATAACTCTATCCCTGACCTGTCTGGTGTGTTCTTTGGACTTCACGGTGTTGTTGCTCCCAATATTCTCTTAGACAACCTCTGAGGCCGTCACAGAGCAGCTGTATTTGTATTTGCACACAGGTGCAATCTATTTAGTCATTAACACTCATCAGGCAATGTCTATGGGCAACTGACTGCACTCAGACCAAAGGGAGCTGAATAATTACGCACACCCCACTTTGCATATTTTTTTTAATGTTTGAAATTATGTATGATTTTTGTTCCACTTCTCACGTGTACACCACTTTGTATTGGTCTTTCAAGTGGAATTCCAATAAAATTGATTCATGTTTGTGGCAGTAATATGACAAAATGTGGAAAACTTCAAGGGGGTCGAATAATTTTGCAAACCGCTGTACATACAGAGTGCATTTCTCGCTTTCCTTCTGTCCTGTGCACTCGAGTCCACTTTAATTTTCGTTGCCGCCCCGATGACGTCACGCGCATGCGTACCCCCGCTGATTGGCCACCGGATCCAGGAAGAAGAGAGAAGCTGGGGATCCCGGTGACCAGTAGGAGAGCCCTGGAGTCCCCCTGGGCAGCACTGATCGCTCCCAGCTTGTAATTCTTAGCCGGAGCTACACTTGGGATTACCGCCAGGGGGGTTAATTCTAAGGCAGGATTTCAAACTCAAATGCAAAGTGGGCCGAAATAATACACTGGGACCTAGTCGCGGGCAATCCTCAATGTCTACTGGCCACCTTTCTCTGTTATACAGTTTACAGATGTCAGTTCCATGGTGTCTAGTGGTCCTTCCTCCCCTATACAGTACATGCTCTCCTCCACAAAGATTCCCTCGCTCGTCGCTCACAGTGTATGCAGAGACCGTCAGATCAATCAGCGGTGCTGGTTGCTGACAGTGGCAAGAGCGTGCAATGCTCAGTAACCACACTGTATACAGGAAGTGACATTACTTCGTATAATTGAAGTACTGTACATGGCGCGGTTAGTGGGCACCTCTCTTTCTCTCACCACTGTCAGCATGTGCAGTGCAGAGAGCGAGAGGGATCTCAGTGGAGGAGAGAATCTCTTCTTAGCATCGGCAAACAAAGCCTGTACTGACTCACGGCAGGATCAGGTAGGATGCACAAGGGACAAATTGGCAGCTTCACCATGCTATATGGGGGGTGTCGCACTAGCTGCTTCTAATGTAGCAGGAGGAATCTCCCTTTGGGGTTAGGGGTCTCTCACTGAGTGATTCAATGCTGTTGGGGAGGAACATTCTTAGAGTGCTGATGGTGGATAGGGGTGAGGGCTCAAACCCACTAGCAGCCTTTTCTAAGCCCTAGTGATTTGAAAAAGCTCTTGCTAATGCAATGCTGTGGGGGATTTTTATAAAACCACATCGCTCAAGTGGAATCACACCCATAACATCACATTAGCAAGAGCTTTTCAAATCGAAATGCACTTCTAGTGGGTTCCAGGCCTGAGAGAGATATTTTCCTATTCCCAACTGCATCACTAAGTATAAGATCCCCTCATCATCCAAAGGGAGTTTCCCCCCCTCTATTAGTAGCATCCAGCAATAACCCCTTATGTGACCCCTTAATCTCCCACACAGGCACCCAGTGTGATTTCCCCCACACCAAGTGTTACTTTTCCCACCTGGCTACTTTTACGTGCCAACCGGCTAAAAAAAAAAATTCTGTGGAGAACACTGATTTTACACGGTACCTTCCTCTTATTGTTCTGGCATGAGTAGAATGAAGAGGGGCAGGGTTTTTTGGCATATGTGTTTCTGTGGGGCGGGGTTGGGTGGAGTGACTTTTATTGTTGCAATCCCCTAACATTTTCCTAAATGTAACAATTGAGCGCAACTTTGCTTGCTTGGTTATATTAGTGTGATGTAAAATCTACTTTATAAAGCCAAAAAAATACAAAATAAAAGCGCTTTGAACTTTACAGCCTTAACTTATTATCAGCTGTGTTTCTTCAGCAAAAATTGTGTTTTTTACTTTTCAGGAGAGCTGCATTTCACTCCTGTTCAGCTGTCTCATTTGCATAAATAAAAGTATTTCTTTTAACTAAAGGCATTTGCACACAAGCAACTTTTCCGCCCAACTATCGTCCAAACTTGGTCTTTTGGACAATAGTTGGGAGTGTGAAAGTGTAACAAACAACTAGACGAGCAACTGATAACAGGCGGTTTGGCCGTTAATGTATTGTACAGAGCTTCCAAATGCCAGGAATCATGGTTTTAATCGCTGTGGGAATCGCTATACAAAGCGTTTGCTTGATTTAAAGGCGCAGCAGCAATCCCTAGTGGGTCCCAGGCCTTTTGGACAACTCTGGATTTGGACATATGGTATAAACATTATTTTAATAACCAAATCCACAATTGACTGAGAGTAAACAGTTTATCCACATTTCACTATGTTTAACACAAGACAACGTGCAATCTCCCGGAAGGTAACCTGTTTATCATCCTGATTTAAAACTTCTTGTTTGTAAGTAGGGGACTTACTTTTTTTTCCGAAAGTGGTCCTTTAATGTTTTGGACTAGTGGGAAAAAGCATGATAGCCAGAAATGATTTACGGTATATCACACCAATGTCTTCCATGGCTCTGTACACATAAATGTAGTACAGAAAAATGTAGGTGGACAAACATAAGCAATAGGGATAACACATATTTATAGCCCACCATGTACTAACTGTAGATGTGACAGTCAGTACTAAGCTGCACCAAAACACAATGCTTTGACTGTCAAGCTTAGTGCTCTCATTATGTTTATTTTGGAGGAGTATTTTTGCAATAAATGCACAGATTTTTCATATACCGTATATACTCGCAAGCAAGCCGACCCGCATGTAAGCCGACCCTCCCACTTTTACCCCAAAAAACAGGAAAAAATGATTGACCCTCATATAAGCCGGGGGTAGGAAACGCTGGCCGCGTGATCCCCCCAGTATGTCCCAGTATAGCTAGTATAGTGCCCAGTATGGGTAGGTAGTGCCTCAGTATAGCTAGTATAGTGCTCAGTATAGCTAGTAAAATGCCCCAGTATAGCTAGTATAGTGCTCAGTATAGCTAGTATAGTGCTCAGTATGGTGCTCAGTAGAGCTAGTATAGTGCTCAGTATAGCTAGTGAAGTGCCCCAGTTTAGCTAGTATAGTGCTCAGTATAGCCAGTATAGTGCCCCAGTATAGTCAGTATAGTGCCCCAGTATAGCTTGCATAGTGCCCAATATAGCTAGCATAGTGCCCCATATAGCTAGCATAGTGCCCCAGTATGGGTAGGTGGGTGGGTAGGTGCTGTCCCTCCCCGCTCCCCCCGCGGCCGCCGCTGCTATTACCTTAGGCGGCGCCGCTTCCTCTATCCCCGTCCTCCTCCGGTAACTAATTCACAGCAGTGCGCCCCTCGCTGCTGTGATGACGCAGGAAACCATAGAGAGCGGTTCCCATAGTAACGGCCGCTCTCTATGGTTTCCTCCGTCATCACAGCAGCGAGGGGCGCGCTGCTGTGAATTAGTAGTTACCGGAGGAGGACGGGGGTAGAGGAAGCGGCGCCGCCTAAGGTAATAGCAGCGGCGGCCGCGGGGGGAGCGGGGAGGGACAGCACCTACCCACCCACCCATGACTCGCAAGCAAGCCGACCCCCCCAACTTTTGGCCCACTTTTGGGGGGTCAAAAATTCGGCTTGCTTGCGAGTATATACGGTAAATTAAAAATTAGACAATGAGGAGAAAATGGCTTTGGAGAGCAGGAAAGAGGAAAAAAAGGGGTCAATAGTTCATAGATTTTAGCTCTGGCATACATCAATGAATGTCATTGAGAAAAAACAATAACACAGTAAAAACATAAAAAGTAGATTTAAATATAAAATAAAAATGTGGAATATCTTAAAAAGTGGAGGAGAGATACAATTGTTTGTTTCATTAGTTTTTCACCTCGGGTGATCTTTAAACTAACACTTCCATGTCAGGTCAGTGGAATGGGTTGTGAAGCCAGGGCAGGGCCAGGCTCTCAGATTCTACAAATGTTGCTGTTATAGACATTTGTGCCATTGGGAGGGGCAGGGGATTCGGGGAACATCAATACTTACATATGGGATGCTGTTCCTCTGGTCTCCCCATCTGAGCCGAGCAGTGTTGTGCGCGTGTTGCAATGCATGCTGGGTGATGTAGTATGTGACTGCAGTACACAGCTGTACTCGCAGTCACAGACTGCATGCATAGTGGCGTGCGCACAACACTGCTGTAAACATACAAACTGCGGTTGCTGTTGCATGTCTGAGGAGAAGATGGCACATCCCAATACTGATGAAAGGGACCAGAGGTACTGCACACTGTAGGAAAGTAAATAGCAGCAGAGAACCAAATCAAGTAGCTGGTCTCTTAAATAGAGATGTCGCGAACCTCCGATTTTCGGTTCACGCGAACCGCAATAGAATTCAATGGGGAGGCGAACTTAAAAATTTTGAAAAATTTCTGCTGACTTGAAAAATGATAGAAAAGATGTTTCAAGGGGTCTAATACCTGGAGAAATCTCATTGAATGTTCAATTGCAAGCCTACACTTCTTTATGACATCAGGAATCTCCCTCCTCCTCTTCCAGGGAATTGTAGTATTTCAAAAGCCAGCTTACATACCGTGGCTGGGAATTGAACCCAGGCTGGGCTTGGAATTGAACCCAGGTCTCAGTGTGTGGTAGGTCAGTGTTTCTCAACATTTTACTGGTATGTACCCCTTTTAAAACCCTGTACTCACCAAGTACCCCCTAGCATAGTAAACATTATCACAAGTACCCCTTGACAAATATATATTTGATCGTAGTACATGAAAATTGGTTCTAAACACTTTCCAAGCATGTACTATTGCTTTAAATTAGCAAAAATATTAATTTGGTATTGTTTAAATAAGATTTATCATTTTCTTAAACTCAAAATTTGTTATTATTGGTAACGTTTATCAAGCCGAGTACCCCCTGGAACCATCAGAAGTACCCCCTGGGGTACGCGTACCACATGTTGAGAACCTAGGTGGTAGGTAACTCACTTAACCACTATACTACCACCAACACTACATGCTGAAGCCAGCCTAGCATGTACCATTATGATCAATCCAAGATAAAAATTAGCTTGCTTAAGGATTTGTAGCATGTCAAAAGCCAACTCACATTGGCTGGAAATCGAACCCAGGCCTGCTATCCTAACCATTATACTACCAACACAACACACTACAATGCTACATGCTGAAGCCAGCCTAGCATGTACCATTGTGATATACCCAAGAGAAAAATCTCTCTCTCCCTCCCCCCCCATTGAAGTGAATTTTCAGCTTAAAAGCATCAACGGATACGACAGAATTGCACAGGCAATTTTGGAATTCCGCCAGATTGAAAAAGCAAATCCGTTCCATTCAAACGGAACGGAATGACCAATTTCCGCCTAAAATTGCGGAAAATACAATTCCGCAATTGGTTACGTGACCATCCCTACTAGAGATATGTAGAAGCTTTCCAGAGGCGCCAATAGAATAAAAGTCACTTAAATGAGCTTAAAACCGATGGGGCAGTGGTGGGCCTATCCCATCCATGCAGACAAAGCAAACAAAGGAAGGACTGTGGCATCAACAGTCAAACAACAATTTTATTTATACTCCACGGTAAAAATAGGCAACGCGTTTCACGGGCTCAATCCCGCTTCATCAGGCCAATCAAAAAGGAGCATACAGCTTAACAGCATCAAAACCACACTGAGCGCCTCTCTACAGAGGCGCTCAGTGTGGTTTTGATGCTGTTAAGATGTCCTTCCTTTGTTTGCTTTGTGTGCATGAATGGGATAGGCCCACCACTGCCCCATCGGTTTTAAGCTCGTTTAAGTGACTTTTATTCTATTGGCGCCTCTGGAAAGCTTCTACATATTGCTAAGTCCACCCTTGGTGGAGGGTTGTACCCATCTTCTTCCCATCTACAGAGAGCGACTTTTAATCCTGAGTGGGGTCAGGTTAATCTCCCCACCTGCCTTCACAGTGGTTGCCTAATGGTAACCCTGGTTTGTGAGTATTAAATTGTTATTTTACTCATTATTAATTATCATCTATACAATATCACACTATTGGGCTCTTGGTGTCCCCCCTCCTTTTATCCTTACTAGTAGCAGTAGGGTATTGTACCGTGTTAGCCATCAGTAAAAGCAAGAAGTTTTAAATCAGGATTATACCATTTATTGGCTAACTACAAATGAATAAGAATAAACAAGCTTTCGGCCTTGCAGCCTTCGTCAGGTTTATATCCTGTTAGTTTGCAAGCTGGTGGTACAGACAGCTTATATACATGCAACATCAAAAGGAAAAACAGATATTTTTTTTCAAGCATAAATACATCATTAAGATGCCTTAATACAAACAGACCATCTAAATGGGGTAAGATAAGGATCCTTGTTTACTTTATTGCTCACAGACCTGGTATTAGGATTGACCCAGAGGTATCGTAAATTCTTAGTTCACAAGTTCAGCTAGGGTGGCTGAGACAGTTCATATATCATCAATCTCATACCAATATAGAAAGTTGTTGTCCTTATTCAGACCCTTCTGCACAGCTTTGAAACAATTTATAAATTTTGTTTCTGCTATTAATCGGTCATTTGACGTTTTGAAGCCGCCCTTCAGGGCAGTGACACGAAGATCATCCATGCTGTGTCCGTTGGACCGAAAGTGTGTAGCAACTGGGAGTCCAGATTTGGTATCATTAATAGTGTGCCTGTGTCCATTCATACGTTTGCGCAGAGTTTGTCCAGTTTCTCCCACGTACATAACATTGGGGCATTTAGCACACATGATCAGATATACCAGATTGGTGGACCCACAAGAAAATTTACCTTGTATTCTGTACTCCTGTTGTGAACCTGGTATCGTTACCCTGTCAGTGGAGTAAATGTGTCTGCAGGTCCCACATATTTTTTGTCGGCAGGGTGATGTTCCGTTTTGTTGAGGCCTATTCAAAGAGCTCCTGACAATCATCTGTTTTAGATTGTGTGGTTGCCGATATGACAAGAGTGGAGGTTTAGGGAATATCGTTCTCAGTCTGTGATCCTTGTGTAAAATGGGATGAAGTTCCTTAGCAATCCTCCTTAAGATTTCCAGGTGTGGGTTGTAGGACTTGTGAACTAAGAATTTACGATACCTCTGGGTCAATCCTAATACCAGGTCTGTGAGCAATAAAGTAAACAAGGATCCTTATCTTACCCCATTTAGATGGTCTGTTTGTATTAAGGCATCTTAATGATGTATTTATGCTTGAAAAAAATATCTGTTTTTCCTTTTGATGTTGCATGTATATAAGCTGTCTGTACCACCAGCTTGCAAACTAACAGGATATAAACCTGACGAAGGCTGCAAGGCCGAAAGCTTGTTTATTCTTATTCATTTGTAGTTAGCCAATAAATGGTATCATCCTGATTTAAAACTTCTTGCTTTTACTGATGGCTAACACGGTACAATACCCTACTGCTACTACTATGCTTGAAGATACCGCAATGTACCGCACTTTCCTGGAACTAAAGAAAGACCTGAAGAAACTTGCACAACTGGACAGCGACATCTTTTTCTTGACTACATGCAAAAAGGAAAAACTTATACCTCAAGGACTAAGGATACAGAATCCCACCCTGCATACATACAATAGCAGGTTTGCAGAAGAAATCTGCAGGAGGAGCTCGGAGAGAATACGGAATAACCTTTTAAGAGTCTGCTATAACCGTAAGAGGATTACAAAGGATGAGATACAGAGCCTGAAACTGTCTCTGAATGATGACCACACTGGATATACATGGGATCAACTACAGACCTTCTATGTGAAACTACAGAGATTCCTAATTAACAACAAAAAGAAAAAACTTCAGAGACTTAGAATTAAGAGTGGACGCCTGGATGCACAAGCAGCAGAAAAAGAGCAACCCACAGGTGTAATGAATCTTTCCTCTTATCAGGCTACTGAAGCTGAAATGTCAGTACTCTCCAAAGGCCTGTCATTCTGCCCTGCGAGACCCATAGACAGGATTGCACTCTGTGGAGATATGGAGGAATTTTTCAGAAAGCTGCGACTCAAGGAACACTACCATGATAAGGAAGCCTGTGATACAATGGATAATGGACCAAAACGCACCAGATCTAAAAAGAAAAAAAAGGAAAAAAGATGGACCCCCAAAGAAGGAAAAAACCCGGCCCTGGATAAATACATAAACAAATTCAGACGCAGAATCTCTGACAGGATCCTGAGTAAAAGAAAGACACTGGCCCAGAACGTAACACCACAGGAGCGACAGGCCATCAGATCCCTTAAGGAGAATAAGGACATTATTATTAAACCAGCGGATAAAGGTGGTGCCATAGTCATAATGAACACCAGTGACTACATCCAGGAGGCACAAAGACAATTATCCAACACCGCTCACTATGCCAAATTACAGGGGGACCCCACAAAAGGCTACAGGATGGCACTTAATAGGATGGTTAACAGATTGCCTGCAAACATCAGACTACATGTAAGGACCCTTATCCCTGAAGAGCCTAGAACAGCCTGCTTTTACATGCTTCCCAAGATCCACAAAGAGGGAAACCCTGGCAGGCCCATAATCTCAGGGAGCGGAACTCTTACAGAGAACATCTCAGGGTGGCTGGAAAACATTTTGAAACCTCTTGTCTGTAAAAGACCCAGCTACTTACAGGATACCACCCACCTCCTGAACAAACTGTCAGCCATCGGCCCAGTACCTGAGGGGACCATACTGGCCACGATGGACGTGGAGTCCCTGTACACGAACATTCCCCATGATGATGGTATTGCGGCCTGCCGTAAATATCTTCAGGGCCAGGGCATACCTGTAAAGCCTATTACTGGACTGATCAAATTCATTCTCACTCATAATTATTTCACTTTTGGACAGGACCTCTATTTACAGCAGATGGGCGTGGCAATGGGTTCGCGATTCGCTCCACAGTATGCAAATCTATTCATGGCCAAAATCGAAGAGGAATACCTCAATGCATGTGGCATAAAACCCTTGGCCTACTTCCGCTTCATTGATGATATTTTAATCATCTGGTCCGCAAGTGAGGATGATCTTCTCCAGTTCCACAGGAACTTCAATGCCTTCCATCCTACAATCAAATTGAAACTTACCTACTCTCACACAGAGATTAACTTTCTGGACACCACCATATACATCAGGGGTAACAACATACAAACCTCTGTGTATCGCAAACCTACAGACCGTCCCACATACCTAAGATATGACAGTTTTCATCCCAAGCACATTAAGAACTCTATAATTTACAGCCAAGCTATAAGGTACAACCGGATTTGTTCTGACAGGATGGACAGAGACAAGCACCTGGATCACCTTAAAAACACTTTCATTAAACAAGGTTACAGTCCTCCCATGGCTGAGGCCCAAATCAGGAAAGCCAGTAACATCCCCAGGACTGAACTCCTGAAATATAAGCAAAACCAGAAAGAGGAACGTGTCCCTTTGGTTGTCACCTACAACCCACACCTG